>NC_090661.1:36417997-36733274 GCF_013368605.1 Nyctibius grandis
CTGAGTGTTTTAATTATGCTCAATTATAATTTTTTAATTTCATTTTTAAAAGTTGCTCAATAAAGATGTCCTAGGAGAGAATTAGCCTCTTGGTGAGTAGTGCTGGGGTAATGCAAATAGCATCTTCAAACATCTGGTTTTGTCACTGAAACTACAGGTCAAAAAGTGTTCCTTGTACCTTTAGCTGTTGATTAGTGGCTAGTGCTCCTTTCTGCATCTGGACTGGGAATGTACAGTAGGAAAGACACAATAACTTTTAATAATTATCTAGTTATTTAAAAGGTACTTGAGTACCTTTTCCATTCAACTGGGGAATTGTGAAAATATTAGACTTTATTTTTTCATTATGTGCTTTTTTGAGTGACTCAATGTATGAATGCATTTGTCATCTTGTTTAACATGCATTGTTTAACATCTTTTTCGCCAACATGGACAGTGGGATTGAGTTGCACCCTCAGCAAGTTTGCCGATGACACCAAGCTGTGTGTTGTGGTCGGCACGCTGGAGGGAAGGGATGCCACCCAGAGGGACCTTGACAGGCTTGAGAGCTGGGCCTGTGTGAACCGCATGAAATTCAACAAGGCCAAGTGCAAGGTCCTGCATGTGGGTCGGGGCAATCCCAAGCACAAATACAGGCTGGGTGGAGAATGGTTTGAGAGCAGCCCTGAGGAACAGGACTTTTGGGTGATGGTTGACGAGAAACTCAACATGAGCCAGCAATGTGCGCTTGCAGCCCAGAAAGCCAGCTGTATCCTGGGCTGCATCAAAATAAGTGTGGCCAGCAGGTCGAGGGAGGTGATTCTGCCCCTCTACTCTGCTCTCGTGAGACCCCATCTGGAGTACTGCACCCAGCTCTGGGGCCCCCAACATAAGAAAGACGTGGAGCTGTTGGAACGAGTCCAGAGGAGGGCCACAAAAATGGATCAGAGGGCTGGAGCACCTCTCCTGTGAAGAGAAGCTGAGAGAGTTGGAGTTGTTCAGCCTGGAGAAGAGAAGGCTCCGGGAAGACCTTCTAGCAGCCTTTCAGTAGCTGAAGGGGGCCTACAGGAAAGCTGGAGAGGGGCTTTTTACAAGGGCATGTAGTGATAGGATGAGGGGGAATGGTTTTAAACTGAAAGGGGGTAGGTTTAGATTAGATGTTAGGAAGAAATTCTTTACTGTGAGGGTAGTGAGATACTGGAACAGGTTGCCCAGAGAAGTTGTGGCTGCCCCCTCCCTGGCTGTGTTTAAGGCCAGATTGGATGGGGCTTTGAGCAACCTGGTCTAGTGGAAGGTGTCCCTGCCTGTGGCAGGGGGGTTGGAACTAGATGATCTTTAAGGTTCCTTCTAACCCAAACCATTCTATGACTCTATGAATGCATTTGTCAGTTGGATTATGAATATCATGCTTTATGTCTTATCTCAGCCTTATTTTTAAAGGAATCTTTGTTATTTTCTTTCAATTACACAAGTGTCAAGTCTCAGAGGGGGGAGCACAAGACTCATGCTTCTGTTATTCATCCCATGATCTCCTGCCACCCTGCAAGCATCCTGCATACTGGCAGCAGAAGACTGCTATCTCGGTATACTTCTGTCAGCCCACATGTGAAGCATACTCGGGTTGAAAATGGAAGATTTGCGGACTAAAGTGGCATGGGCATCAAGAGCTGGGTGAGAGGCAACAGGTCTGGGCAGAAACACAGAGAAAGCCTCAGGCTGCATCTTGCAGTTGAGGTACCTGTAGGGCAGGGACATGCGTCTTACATGAGCTGATACAGATGTATGCCTGTGTTATCACTGAACTGGATCGCCTGTTCCCATTGTTTTGCCTCATACATGCACCTTTTACATTTGATTCTAGTATGCTTCAGAGAACTGCTTTTTGGGAAAGCCTGTCTTGTTGATTGCCACTTTAAAATAGAGCTGAACATTAACATTCAACACTTGCAAAATAATATATCTATTAAGTTAAAATGTCTCTGATGGAGACATGACCAATTGTGTCATGAGAAGAAACGGGTGTTTAAGCTGTGATTCTGTTCATCCTGAGCCTTCAAGTACCTTTGGAATTGTCAGGCTTTGCTTCCTGATGGATATTTGAATGGAGAAGGGTTCCATGAAGCTCTGCCTTCAGATGGAATTGGCTGTGTACGCAGGTGGCAGTTTTGCTGTTCCATCCTTTGTCTCTCTAGGAGGTTTCTTTGACCTGCCTTTTCAGGATGATGTGTTTTCCTGGTCACCTGGTTTTTACAATTTGAATTATTTTTTTTTGGGTAGCTAGCCAAGAGGGTGTTTTTTTTTTCCCTCTGGTGGTGGGGGGATGGAAGGGGTATTACAGTATCATGAAGCACAGTTTAACAGAGAGACATAAAAATAAGAAGATAAATTGTAGAATGTAGAAGTTGACTCTTATCTGTGTGCTTCAGATTTTATTTGGCTGGTCTAGGAAATGTAAAAGAAGTACCTTCTAGTAGCAAATGGGACCTATGAAATAGCTGCATGCTCTTTCAGTACCTTTAGGAAAAGATCAGAGGAATGAGAGCAATTTCATACACTGTATCAATCAGTGAGATACTGAGAATATTTTGAGACTATTTTGTGTATTAGATGAGACAGTTAAAAGACATTTGAGTGCCTTTTTTATGTCTTTCATTGGATCTATGGAGAGATAGTCATGCTTCAGAGACCTCTGTCTCCATCATCCTCTTTCCTGTTATCTCGGTAACAAAACCTGCAAAAAATATCTCAAGTATACTAAAAAAAAATCTTAAATATATTATGGCTGACAGTGTTTTCTGCCTAGGAGAAAAGAAGTGCTGTTTAACTAAAGATTACATTCACCTCCAACAGCGTAAGAGATGCTGCTATCTATAGAAACACCTTGATGAACAATCTCAGCTTTAGAGCTAGTCCAAATGAGGATGGCTGGGTATAAAACGTACCTTCTGTAATAAAGCACAGTTTCTTTTGACTGGGTGATCTGCTTCTGAAAGTAAAAGAGATGATGAATGTTCTGTTGGTATAACAGAATATAGTTGTATAATTGGAATGAGAGTCATTAAAAATGTATGTTGAGCATGTTGATTTAGACATTTGATTTCCTATGTGTGTTCCAAATCACTGTGATCTTCTATGCAGACCATGCTGGTAGGACAACTTCAACATTTATTGTAGCATTTTGAGATAATCCATAGCATCTACATTCAAAAATGTTAAAAGGGGAAACAAAATACCATTGCCATTTGGAAGTCCTTTATTGGATGTTCTTGGAGTAAGCAAGAACCTTCTTTGGTGAGAATGATGTTCAGAAAAATGACATTGGAGTAATCAAACATAGAAGGCTTGTCTCCGGTAAGCCTGAATTTTATATTACTGATAGTGACTTTGAAATAATAATTTTTGATCTGAAATAGTAATTTCTCATAAATTTTGTAATTTATACTTGAATTACTTGTATAAGGATTGCAACCTTGTAGTAGATGTGAGGGCTGCTTCTTTAGTGAATAATGATGAGTGAAGATATGTTTTTAATGGCATATAAAGAAGAAACGTCTTGAAAGCTGAAAGTAAATGCTAGCATTTAGTTCTTGTTTTGAAGTTGTTGGGTTTTTTTACTTTTAAAACAAATTAATGTGACTGTTGCCCAGATATTGATCGATTATTTATTTATTTAATTAATTATTTTTATGATCATGTTCTAAAATAGAGTAGATATAGTGATGCTACTAGTCAATCTTTTAAGGAAGTCAGATTTTTTTAAATGAAGTTCGTTTATGCTTTTTGTTAATAAAAATAAGAAATTAAATACTAGAAGGCTGGAATATTAAACATTTCTTCTGTAAGTATGGCAGACCCAATTCTTTTCTGGTGTAACTGGTTGCGTTTTAGCAGCAGTAATGCCCATCTGCTTCTCAGGGTTTCTTGGCAACTTCAGTGCACTAGAAGTTATAAATGCTTCAAATGATACTGCAAGTTGTATAATTTTGGTTTACTGAAGCCCATATTGGAACACACTGTTCTAACAAACTGTAACTAGATATAATATGTATTTTTTTTTTGTGACTTTGGCGCTGAGTTTTCTCAACATTTATGATTAAATAATAAATCACTTAGAAACTTTGGCACTCAACACAGAAAAGTGGGCTGTTGTCGAATGCATGCATTAAATTGTAAAATATTATTTCGTTGGGGTTGTGTCGTTAAAAATGGGATGTATTAATTCATTGTCCAAGTAGACACTTATTGTAATTCTGTGTATCATGGTGAAAAATTAGATGATAGGAGGATTTTTGCCATAATTATGTTGATCTTCTCAAGAAAATGGACACTTCTTAAAACCAAAACCCCAAAATACAGAAACTCTGAATTTGACCTGGTAAAAAGAGATTACTCAGCAGTTTGTAAACCATGTATATATGTTTTTGATACTTTTGATAGGGGTAGAAGAAAGGAGGTGATCCTGGTGTTGTCAAAGAACAGAGCAAGAGTCTACTGTGGCAAAAAAGCAGAGTGGAAGCATGCAAAGGCTCTAGCAGAAGAGTGATTAAAGATGCCATTCTTTTCTAATTATCTCTGCTACTAGTTGTGCTGTAGGTTTTTGATCAAATACGAGTGAAGAAAATAAGGAAGGAACTGTCCTGCTGCTGAGCAGAGAGGAAAGTTGTCAACAGGTGAAAGCAGGAAAATGGAAGCTTTGAATGTCTTTTTTTTTTTTTCCATAAATCCACACTAACTAGGTCCCCTCTGACTGGGTAACATTTTTGACAGCACTTGGAAGGGGGGGTCTATTTGAAAACTCAAGAAATTTCAGGTTCAAATGTCCACTTAGTTGTAGTATTAGGGAGGAGAGAGTATCCTTCTGCTGTTTTACTTTGCACTAGGCAACTACCTGTGACCCATTCATGGAGATGAGATACTGTGTGATGGACCATCAGTCTGAATAAGTACAACCATTTTTATGTTGTAAAGGAAAACAAGATGAAGTGGGGGATTTAGTCTTTGCGTGTTTGATGATAGAAGCTGTATGGATGTTATAGGATCACAAGATAATTCAGGTTGGCAGAATCCTTAGTAGGTCTCTAGTCCAGCCTCTTGAACAAAGCAAGGTCAGCTGTGGTCAGACACAGTTCCTCAGGGCCTTATCCAGTAGGAATCTCAAAGGTTGGCAGTGGCACAACCTGCTCCACTGCCTGACTCATGATGAAGAGGTTTTTCCTTATATCCAGTCTGAACCTCTTGTTTCAATTTATCCCTGTTGTTTCTTGTCCTTCCGCCATGCACACTGGACAGCCTGGCTCCATTATCTTGATAACCTCCCTGTAGGTACTGGCAGGCTGCTGTTACGGCCCCCCCAAAACCATTTCTTGTGCAGGCTGAACAAGCCTGATTCCCTCAGCCTCTCGTCACAGAGCAGGTGCCCCAGCCCCCAACCATCTTGGTGGCTCTCTGCTGAACTCGCTGTGCAGTTTATCAGTGTCTGTACTGGGGACATAAAACAGAGTGCAGTATTCTCGGTGTGATCCGACAAGCTCTGAGGGAGCGCTGCTGGCTCCTGTATAGCTTGCTACCTGCCAAGGCCTCAGTTGCTGCCAGTCAGTTGGAGCCTGGACACATCTTTACAGTGTAGACCAAAAGTAATGTAGCAAGTACTTATGGTATGTAGCCTTACATACCATAAGCTGTAGAAATGAAAACAGGAAAAGGTATGAGCATATGTGTCACCATTTCTCTTCCGTGTTCCATTTCAATCTGTGTATCTTAAACTAATGAAGTTTTAAAGTTCAGTTCTCATGCAGGGCTTGTTTAGTAGTACCCTTTTATATTTCTTACAGTTAATGATATTGTTTCCATCTTTTCTTTGATTATTATTATATTGTTCTTATATATTGTTCTTTGATTATGGTATATGAAGTGCTACTGTGTCACTGACAGTGAAGGAAGAAATTGCTGACGCCACTAGCAGTCCTAGAAATTACCACTTGTACTTCTTCACTGTTTCTCTTCATGATCTGCCTTTTAAAGATTTATTTCAGAATCAGATTGGTTATATTGTCATCTTATTAAATCTTCTTTGAGTTAATAACCTGTAATGCAGTGAGCATGATTTAAATTGTACACATGATTATAATAAAGAGTACAAGTATCATGATGATCAAATAAAATTAAATTATATGCTGGGCTTCTAGATGACTGTGTAATTACTGTATTTTTAAATTTTGATTACAAAGCAATAAATAAACTTTATTAGCAATCTTTATTTGAAATTAGGAGCAATCCCTCTTGTCATTTGTGTCCATTTAAGTGATAGACTTTAGATTATTTAGCACCAATATTTGTATCGAAAATAGAAAATATGTATGCTATGTAGGAGTGATACTTCAACATGGTGTTTGTCTCTGAGGAAGTGGAAATCTGCCCTGGAAAGACTTCTCTTCCCCCTGTAGCCCCAACCAAAATCCAAATCAAAAGACATCTGTCCCATGTGTGTATGTGTTTGGCCAATATTTGTTAGCTGTAGCGAGGACCAGGCTCGCTACTGCTTTCACTGCTTGATCAACATACACGCGTTAATGGTTGTGTTTAGGTAAATATTAGATAGCAATATCAAAATAATAAAGATAGAACGTAATAATAAAAACGTACTTAACACCTCATTCCTTCCTCTGCTCCCCAAATAAAGAATTCAAGTTAACTAATACAAGATTTTTTTTTCAAAGTCTTGAGAATCCTTCAGTTTGAAGAAGCATTGATAGACTTTGCTTCTGCTATACTTGTGTTCTCAGAAACATTTCAGTATGAATATGTATAAATATGTATGTTTAAAAGGGACAAATAATCAAAATATATAATTTCTGCTTTTGGGGATTGAATAAACTCCTGTGCTTTGTACTAAAGAACTTAAAGGCTAAAGGAATAACTCTATAAGTATGCTATGTATGTGAATAATTGTCCTTGCATGAATAATCTTGCTGAATATATATACTATGTATTTTTGTTTGTTTAATATTATATGTGTATTTACCTGGGTGTTCTGTTGATGTTACAGAGAAAGTGAGTAATTCACATCCAATACTAATACAGAATCTTTTCAAAATACAAAACCAAACACGTAGGAAATAAGTTCAGGATGCATTCTGTATGTGTGCATCTACTAATGCAGAATTTAGGCATATTACTTATTTTATTAAGATAAAATTTGGAATTAAGGCAGGTATTGTGATGTGAGATTAATCTGATTAAAACCAAAGAATATCTGTAGTAAAGGAAAATGAAAAAAAAAAAAGGTGCAATGACTGCTTTCTGCTGCTTTCTGATCCTCTCCTCTTGCAACTGGTATCTATAGCTGTGTATAAATGAGAGACTGTTAGGACTGTAAATATGCTTTTTCTTTCTGACATGTTTCCTGCTGGTTGCTTGGTTACTAGTACTTTGCCACGTATACATGCACGATACTAGCTTACTCTTCTGTTTTCACACTTTGAGCTTTAATGAGAAGATACATGATGAAAATTCATGTTTTTATTTTTCTGCACCTAGCTATTAAGGGTTAAATGGCTTATTGTCCTAGAAGATTTAAAAGTAATTATGGATCATTTATTGACTTCCTATGGAAGAACAGGATTTTCCACTATATATGTATGAGTCTTTCAGGGGTTTTTTTTGGTTGGTGGTTTTTTTAAATATAAAAAAATCAGAGAAAACCTTAGAGATGAGGGCTTTCGCATATTATCACTTCTAGCATTTCATTTTTTTAATGGTTCATAAAAATAATAAAATGCATTGGGGATGGTGAAAGAGTAAAACTAGAAGTCTTAAAATTAACAGTATTTTTTTCCACACTTGGACAGTCAAAAGAGAGTTCTGTTCTTTCTGATTTTAATCTCACACAATATTATAATTTCAGGATAGTTGCTTTTCTATTTGTAGATTCCCCCTGACTTAGGTACAAAAATACTCTCGCATATTATTTAATGAAGTTGCTACAATTTTTGTGGAGTTTTTATTGACAAAAGTATAGGTGTTGAGTTTTATCAGTTTGACAATGTGTCCATACTTTAAAATGCTTTCCCTTCTAAAATGTGTGTGTGTTAATTTCTGTTCAGACCTACACACCAACCAGAACAGACAAATAATTTCCTCCTTTCATGTTGTTGTATCGCACCCTCCCCTCCCTTTTTTTTGGCGTGTGTGTTTTTGTTCTGGATGTGGTTAAACAGATGAAGAAAATTTTGCTATCCTCCAAAATATGAATGGTTTATGCATCTTTCTTACTTCTGTGCTTGTTTGAAAAGATATTTTCATGTTCAGTTGAATCCATACACGATGGCTAGACGCTGCATTTCTTTCCTAGTTAGGAATTTTTGTTGGTGTGATGGATCACACCGAAAAGTTGTGCATCCATATTGGACTAATTTCCCATGTGCTAGAGCCTTCAAAAGCTATGTTGAGAACTATGTTGAGATTTTCTGCTTTTGGGAATTCTGTCCTTTGTAAAGATTTAACTACGTTTCTTCTAACTGTCCTTATGCAGCCTATGCACCCCTCTTCCTTCATTTCAACTGTAGCCATTCTTTACTAGTTGCAATGAAAGAACTAAATGACTTACTGTAAACTGCTATCATTACCTGTCCCAATGACGGTGGTCTTTGCCATTTCTCCTCTAACTTTCCACAGTGTATTGTTAATGTCAGGGTCACTACAGAATGACATGTAGTATTTTAGGTATTTCTATCATATCTGTCACCATGGTACCTAGTAGCTTTCTAGCTTTCAACTAGAGTGGAGTAAGGGGTTAAAGAATGCAGGTTAATATATGTTATTTTATTTATTTATTTAACTGCCTGTTTTTATTTTTTTCCCCATATTTTCCATGAATAGCATGGAAGTAGGAAACTGAATTAATGGATCATCATTGAATAGATGAACAGAAGTATGGTCACGTCCCCCTGTCTCGTCTCCCCTTCTGAAGAAAAGGATTACTATTTCATTTGTAAATAGTGTACCTAAGTCAAAAAAGGCAAAGGTGTAAACAAATTGAGAGAATTCTTTAATGTCAGTTGAAGGCGTGTTAATAGAATGATTATACTTTGAGAAGTCCAGACTTTTTAAATCAGTCTTCAATGCATTGAATTTTGCTTTCTTAAAATATTTTTTTCTGTACATCTTAATATTGGTAGCGATTTTATGATTTCCTGAATGTTAACTGATACACGTTACAAATGTGCCATTTTACAGTAATTTTCGTAGTGAGTATGGCTTGGGGTATCAGATGTTGGAAGAGTAACACCATAGTGATGTTTTCTGAAATAGATGCTCACTAATGAAAAATATAGTCAGATAAGATTGCATATTTAACTCTCTAGAGTACAAACTTCTTAAAGCCATTTAAAAAAGACAATGTCAAAGTGTATTTTAGTATAAAGGAAAAAGTAGTAGACCTTAATATACCAACCTATTTTTGAAAAGTCCTTCAGTATTAGTACATCTCTTATAAAAAAGTATAGAAATCTGTAAATGTTTTATCTGCTTTATATGGTTAAATTATGTACATGCACATGGGTGTATGTAAAAAATATTTTAAAAGTTGAACTATGCTTTACTTGCCAATAGTTTAGACATGTGATTTTTTCCAAATTATAAACTTTTAAGAGCTCCGTTATTTCATAGTTATCTTCTTTTGAAGGTTTTAATGCAGATGTGTTTATGACACTGCTTTCAAAAATTAGTCCTATCTTGAGACTGTCAAAAAACCTGATAACTTACTGTTCTTCTCCAAATTCCATTTTCAAATGTGTGCTCCCCCTCATCTTTCATCACATAAATACTTAGATATACTGAATTAATGGCAGTAGAAAAGTGAATGCAGGAAAAACAACTTTTCAGACTCTCAGAATATCTTCTTAAAAGGCACACTTCTTGCTAAAACTGCCAGATGCTTTAATGTATACTACACAGCAAAAAATTTGCATTTGTAAAGTGGTTGAAAAAATGTACCCAAAAGGTCACTAATCATTTTAGGAGAAACAGAATATAATCAATTTCTATTAAGTGCACTTTCTTCTGTTTTCCTAAATTTTTCTTCTTCTTTCTCTCTTTAAAAAAAAAAAAAAAAAAGTTTCTACCAACAACTAAACCAATTTGAACTTTTCTTAGCCTAAACCTTATACTGTTACTGTTCTACTTTTATGGTCACATGTATCAGCCTAGGACCATAAAAAAGAATCCCTGCTTAGGGCTTCCACAGTGGAAGACAATTTATCACAAGTATGAAGCAATACTTGCACAGTGGACAAACTTATTTTCTTGGGTTGTCTACTTATCTTTAGTGAAAAATGGTATGCATTCAAGAACGCAAAGCACTGCAGAATGCACAAGTGGATGAGGATTATGAAGTTTCATTGCCATGCAACATAAAAGGTTACCTTTTCTCCTTAAAGTGGATCAGAAAAGTTAGGAAATTCTCTAAAATAAAATAAAATAATGCTTAAACTCCCTTCTGGATTCTAGAAGGAAAGACTCTAAAGGCAAGATGGCTTCTGCAAAAGTGTTAAGAATAGAAATCATATTGTGAATTCCCACTGCATCATGTTAAAACTTTAATAAAAATACTCTTCCAATTACTTATGAGGCAACAATAAAATTCATTGTATTACTACCTCTTTGACATTTTTACATTTAGATAATATTTTCAGAAAAAGAAAATAAATATAATAAATGAGTTCAGGTACTCAGTGCAGGTCAAGTCTGATTCTGGTTCCTTCTACTTTTTTTTCCCCCATATTTTAGGCATCTGCTTTAATGTTAGCACTGAAAATGTTAGCACTGAAAAAATCTAATGTAGATAAATGTATAGGTTAAAGTTTAAAATGCTTCTCTGTGAGGCAGTTAATTATTTTATAAAGTGACTTCCTTTCTGGAAGATTACATGTATAACAGATGAGCTGTGCCTGTAATCTGGTAACGTCTTTAGGAGCTAGCAGCATCATTCTGATTTTTGGACTATCACAATTAACTGCCTTAATAAAGGGAGAAAAAATTCTGAAAGCGAACTACACAAATATCAATCTTTACTTTTTAAATGAAATTCAGTTATCTCTCTGTTTCAGTAAATCCAGTTTAAACTTTTTACATTCTAAAGATAACACCAGTAGTAAAACTCTGAAGTTATTTAATTTGCATAGTAGACTTCTTGTATATCATGTTACCTAAACTGTATACAGACACATGTGGAATGTGTCTACTTGCTGTTTCTTAAGAAGCTGTCCATAGTGTCAAATAGTGTGAGGAGGTTTTATGATGTGTGAAAATGAAGGGCACAGGAAAAAATCTGTTGCTTTCTTTCAGTAGTACATAAAAACAAAGACAGATGAGTGTCCAGTGGAAAAGAGTAACTTGCAATAAAATGAAATGGTATTAAATGAAATGTATTGACAATTGGGAGGGTATATAATAGTACTATTTGTTAGGTTATTCGGCCCCTTCCTAATGCTATTCAGTTTGGGTAAGCTTCTTTGCTCACCATCTGTGTCAATCAAGACTATGACAGCTACTGCTTGGCAGTTTGTGTTTTGGGGTTATTTGTCTTTTTGTGAATTGGACCGAGACCCTCTGGCTTATTTAAGTACATGTCCTTGTACAAATCAGGTAGTGACAGTTGTGGGATGCCTGGTCTTGCATATAGAGTCACAAGCAATCTGGAGGTGAAACCTTCACTTTCAAGTTTTATTCCTCTCATCTGCCCAGTCTCCCCATGCCAGAGGGTTCCAGCATTACTAGCTGCTGCTGATTTCTCCAGTAGTCTGAATAAGAAGATTCCAAACCATGACGTGTGTTTGTATGCATTGCAAATGACATGGAAACTTCTTCAAGATGATGTTTAAAAAACAAAAATTATCTAACTTGCATGTTTTTCTGGAGGAGATTGGAAGCAGTTCAGGTAGTATGTGCCTCATCCCCAATTCTATGCCAGACCTGAAGAGAAGCCATGGGCCACCACTGCTTGTCACCCCAATGGGAAAAGAAGCAGTGGGGAAGCATTTTTTTTTCCCCGGGAGCCATGGCTACTTAAAAATTGTGCCTGAAAGGCTATGTAACTTTTAATCTTAAAACATGAATAATCTTTCATTATTCTTTTTAAATCCTTTTCCTTCTTAAAGTAGTTTGGTACTAGAAAGTCAAATAGTCAAAAGTTTCTACAAAAATTTAAATATATCCTCTTATGTCACTTTCAGTAGCCATTAGGGAATGGGAATGTGTCCTCACTAATGGAGCTGGAGGCAGGTATTGATTTGGAGCTTTATGGCTATGTATATATGTATTGGCATCTGCTGTTCTTTAATTGCTGCTGTTTATTCAATTACAAACAAAATGATTGCTTACAACTAATCCTATCCCAATATACTATTGGTAGCATATTAAATTCTGAGGGGAATTTGCTCAAGAAAATGGTGCAGATTTTATAAACGAACTAAGTTAAGCCTATTTAATAAGAGCAGTAAGATAAAAACCCCTCAGAAATAGTAGCTTTTATTTAGAGCTCCTGACTTTGCGGTTCTTAGAGGTCTCAAAATGCTGTCTCCAGTGATTTTCAACAGTGAGAGGCAGAATGTTGCTTTAAAAAAATGCCAACTCAGCAGAGTGAAGAGCATTTAGCCTGGAGGCAGGGGGGAGGCTGAAGTGAACATAAAGGCTTCTTTCTTTCCCCCAGTTCCTCAGCTTAGTTTCAGTGTTGTCGTCTGTGTTCAGGTAAACAGTTGACTGAAATTTTGATCTTAATGAAATTGGAGAAATGGGAAATTCACATTGTAGTTTGGTATTAATTTTTAATGCTAGCATTATCTTGAGGTTTTTGAACATGTTTGCTTGGCTGATCATGCTTATGTGTGACTGTGTCCTAAAGATACACATAGAAGCCTTGTCTTTGCTACTCTGTTATTTTTAAGATGTTTCTTGGTGAGTCTAAGTTTGTATTACCTGCAGTTGATATTTTGTATGTGTCTAACCACGTATCAGTTAAATTCCCCTGGTGTAGATTTAATTTTCTATTTCTAAGATGGCGTATATATCAGAGGCTTCTTTTAAAGACTGAAGTAGAGAGATTTAAAACTAAATGCTCCCTTCTGCAGCCCTTAATTTCAATGTTAATGATGGTAATAGCGGAAATAATCAGTGCCATTTCCTCTGTCCCCTTTACAAGCTTAAGAAAAATCTATGTCACTAATTTGTTTATATAATGCATTTTGCAAACTAATTTTCTAGATGCAGTAGTAAAAATAAACCTTTAAATAGCATTATGATTAAAGGACAGATTCTGCCACCTTCATTTATATTAAGTTATGCCCTATCTTGCAAGCAATTCTTTTGGTTTTAATAGGACCACCAAAAGGGTAGAATTCCACTGAAGTAGAACCTGTTTCTTTCCCTTGGGATTTAGTTGCATAGTTTTAAAGTCATTGTACCGTTTTATGCTCTCTCATATAAGTAGCTCTGTATAGTTAATGGAAGTTTGAGTTTCTTAGAAAATATAATAATCTCATTTTCTGAGATTGCCTTTCAGCTTGCTTATGTCCTCTGTCTTTCTACTCAACAGATACTCTGTTTCTTCATTTACATGTAGAGGAATAGAATATGTGTGTCAAAAAGCCTTGACAGTAAAAGAATCTGAAAGAGGTAAAAGAGGGTTATTAAACAGTCAGGTATGAACCATAGATCAGTCAAGTAAGGCAATAATAGCGCATTTTCTAGCCCTGCTCCCCATATTTTATTCATTATTTGTTTTATAATAACATCTATACACTTCACGGTAAGATTCACTGGAAGAAATTCCTTTCCCTGAAGACCTTATAAACTAGGTACTCAGAAATGTAATATGTTAAAGTTCCTACCAAACTCATCTAGTAACCAGGAAATAGAATGTATAACAATTAAATTAGAAAGTAAATGGGCATTAAGGTGTCAGAAAAATTCAGTTGTTTTTCTGATTTAGATGAAAATTTTTATGAAGGTTATAGCCTTCTGTCTGTCATATCTTAATGATTTCATTTTGGAAAATCATTAACAAGAATCAGAGTAAGCTAAAGACTCTGTAGTCAGCCCAAGATTTGACAGTGACAAGGAAATTTTTTAATAATGCCATGAGATGATACCTTGATAACAAAAAGGGTCTTTTCTGAAAGCTCTTCTTGAAAACAGGTTTTCCCATGGGCAAGAGAACTAGTAAGTTTATTTTCTTTATAGTTTGTTTCTACATGCTCTTTTCTCTGTTCCTAGCTGGTTTGTCTGGACAATTGTCAGTCCATGCTTTTACTGGTTTAGACTTACAGATTTGCTGATTGCCCTGCTGGTTGCTGCTTTTTTTTTGAATGAATGAGAGGATGAGTTTTAATTGTCATTCCTTTGATAAACACATTCAGGGGCTCTTCTTTACTTGATGAGTGTTGGTCACAAATCTTGGACCTTCATATGTTCAAAAGCTTCACCTGTTGTTATATTTCATTGAAATTTGCCAAATAGATCAAAAGTTATGGGTAGGTAGACAAATGATATATCTCATAAAACACGTTTCCTTAAGAATTATTCTTTTAAGTAACTAAATATGTCTCAAAATGAACTAACTCAGTGTATGTTCTTTTATGCATTTGGTATTTTTTTTATTGTTACATTTTTGTGTGGTCATTAAACCTGTTGCATGTACATTTTTAATATGATATTTGTCATATTCCTTTAAAATAATTTCTTGCTGAAAGATCAATATCCTCTGAAAACAAGTCTTTGTATAAATTAGTTATTGCTTATTGAAAGCAGTGTAAATTGTTTTATTTACTTAAACTGTCCCAAAGGTTGTAAGGAAAAAAAAAGCTCACAAGTATTTTAGGAATCGTAGGGAGTATGGTCCTGATCATATCATTAGTACAGCAAGCTGTTCCAGCCATGGATGCAGTTAACTACAGCAAAAGATACTTTCATTTTATCTGGGATTGGTGCAAAATACTCCCCCATTCTTTCACATCTCACCTCAGTTCTGTCATAATTTCAACTCTTCTGTTTGTTTATAAATTCTGAGTTGTTTTCAATCTTTCACATGAAGATAAACTTAGGAGAATGTCAGTCATATTTATGGACGTTTACACTCATTAGCTAATGTTATCCTAGAAATAATACACAGGCTCATGAGTCTGAGAGAAAAGAACCCATCTGTCGTAATTTCTCTGCATTATATGGGGCAGCTGCATGCCATAGCCTTGTTCTGTCCAAATGCAGAACTAACATCAACAAAACGTTATTAAATATATTTTGTAGTTCTTTTGTCCTCCAAGTGCTTAATTAAATGTTTTTAATTTTGACTACTCTTTATTCATCCAATGAAGACATGTGGGGCTTAGGGACAGGGAGGGAAGAAAACAAAACTTTAAAAAAAGCCCCAAAAGAATGGCTGTGTTGGAATTTTTCTGTCTGAATTAAGATGTCATTTGAAGGGTCACCTTTTTATGATTTAATAGAATAGCATTTGTAAATTGCTGAAAGCTTTTATTGTTTTGTTACCAGAGAAAGATGAGGATACAGCAGTGAGGGATGCCGTAATTATTTGCTTTGCTAGCACTAGCAACTGAAAATGCTAGATTCTTGCCAGCTTTGAATAAACCACTTAATAGGACTTGAATTTTGGGAGAGGTTAGGCATGACACAATATATGCTAGTGGAGTAAAATGAAAAATAGATCACTCAATTCAATAAATTTCAATTTAAAAGTACAAACATTATTTCCAGCTCTAATCCTGTATTACTGTAAAATAATTGAAAAAATATTGTTATATATTAATAAATACTGGAATACTTAATTATAGATTTTTATCACTCGTGTTTTGAGGCTGTTGTGAAGTACGACAGAAATTAAGGCATAAGAAGGTTTACGTTTTCCTTTACATTTTCCTCTGCCAGCAATTAATAAACTAGATCATCGGTACTTAGTATAAAGACACAGAACGCTGGTAACTAATAAGGATAGCACCACAGTGCAAATGAAAACTGTAAACAGCGTGAGCCTGATTTTTTTTTTCAATATAGAACAATCTTCCTGTCATACTCGATTACAACTTGCTGGTTAACTGTCCTTCCAAGTCAGCCATTATATCACTTATGAAAACAGAAACAATTAGTTACTTTCACTAATTGCTGTCCTCTTTTTTGATAGAATTGCTGTTGAGCAATTTCTGATAAGCAGTGCAAGAAATAGCAAGGCTGAGGGCTCTTCAATTCAGATATAGAAAACTATCACATTTCCCACTATATACTGAAAATCCCAAAGGCTTGTTCTGTTTTGGTGGTTTTTTGTTTGTTAGGCATAGAATTTTAATCCTTTTCTCCTACTCAGGTTTTGTAGGGTTTTTTGGTGCTTTTTAAAAAAATCAATGTCTTTATACATATATTGATGCATTGACTCTTAGTGGGTGTTTACTTTTTTTGAGTAGATTTATATTAGAGAGAAGCGTAGACTGCTATCTGCCTTTCAAATTAAGTTGATATTGGACTTTGTATGCAGTTCTTACATATTGACAAACAGACACACACATATGCATATTCCTACTGTAAGCTTCATTTCTTTCGGAGACCAGGCTAACACCTATGTCAGTGCAGAGGAAAATACAAAATTATTCCTGTGGTTGAAAATGAAAAGAGTTATTCCAGGGGGAGCACAGTCTTGACAATTTGTGTTTGAGAATGCAATTAGAAGAACAGGGAGCAGAAAGGGAATTGCACAAGAAATTTGTGTTACTGTAGTGAAAGTGAGATGTGTTATCTCAGGATTTTTAAAGAGAGAGATATCTAAAAAGCTGAAAGAAAAGGCTTATTTAAAAGTGGATAGCATATCTTTTGCTCTTTTTTAGTGATGAAACAGGATTGTTAGTGATATCCTTCCTCATCGGAGGGGATGAGCTTTACATCCTTGTTTTGCATCTTTTTGACAAATTTGACTTCAGAGATGATTACTTACCCCCCCAACCTTTGTTTTGGATGGATTAGAACTTAAAATTAATCCAATGCTGGGTAGCCAGTTATGGCCGATTCCCTTGCTACTGAAGTTGAAGAGAGATACTTAATCTCTCCAGAGGTTTTGTTTTGGATATCAGAGTCAGTGAACACCTGTTTAGTAAATGAAATAACGTCTTTGAAGTCCTGACTATGGCCAATGAGGCAGCTGGACCTTTAGACAGGGAACGAGCTAGAAAAAAGGATACAATTCCATATAACTGTCTTAAAACTGTACAAATTGTCTTAAAACTGTACATGTATATGCACATCTCATGTATTTTGAGGAGGGGAACTACAACAGTGCAGAGAATGAAAACCACAAAATATTAAAAATTCAGGGTAAAAGTTAATTTTAAGGGAGGGTCTTGCTACAGTTACAGAAAGACTGCTGTCCTTAGGAAGTAGTCTGTAGAGCTTCTGGTATTTTAAGAGTTGGTAGGCCTTGTAATATAGGCTTTATTAGATAGGCTTTATAAGTATTAGGGCAAGACTACTGTGTGACAGCACAAGCACTTTACAGTTCTTTCAGTTATAGTTAGTTTTATCCATGCATGCCATGTAACTTCTGCAGCACCATAGCTAATATTATGCAATTTAATTTACTTACTAAAGAACATAATATTTTAATAAGGCCTTTGATTTTCCAGGTGTGGAGTATTTGTACTGGTGAAGTGGAAGACTTCAGGGTGAAGTGTCTTTAGAATGTGTCTTCCTTTCATAGCAAGTATCTGCGCCAGCCTACACACAGATACTTAGAGCTGTTTAATAATTGCTTTCTCCCATGAGGATCCTTGGCACTGAAATAAGAGCCCAGCATGGTTAACCCTCATTAAAACAAGTAGATTAATTTCTTACTAAAATGGAAGACCTCTTTTTAATCATTCAGCTTCATGCTATTTAGAAAAATGTTCAATTGTTAAAAGGCTGCTGTAATTTAGTGGACTAGGAAGACTCTGCACTTCATTAAATCATATGAAATGCCATGTTTTTTCTTGATACACAAATTATTCACCTTATATTTCTCAAACTATCTAAGTTTTCATCTTATTGTGGGATGTCAATTTAAATCTTTAATTTGACCTGTAAACTTTGAAAATTAAAATAATTTCTCTGTAAAAGACTCACAAAAATAATGGTGAGTACTGTCATGAGTCTAAGTCTTGTAACTTCATGAGCAATGCTTCTTGTGAAGCAGAAGTGCAGTGTACTTCCTTATACAAAGTAGGAAACATGTAAACTGTAGGCATCTCAATAAAGCAACAAGAACAACAGGCAGGTGTTGGAGATTGTTATATCTATGCATGTGATTGCCCATGGACAGGCTCCAAGTGGTCCAGGTGTGAGCCACCTGCACTCCAGAAGCCATGTGAGCAAATGGTATGTTGACCCCATGTTCAGTGTGAGTGTTGTTATTGCTTTGTTGTCAACTTTTTTGTCGGCTGACTGCTTCATCTGAATTTTGGCGTTAAATAACACAATCTAATCTGTTGTTTATTTTAATATGAGGCTTAAATCAGAGGAATACCAGAGAAATAAAAAATACTTAACAGTAAACAAAGCCAAATTAAATGAATGTTTGGTGATGAGTTTTACTTATGTGGTTTCAGTTTACAGGATAAACCTGCTTTTTCATTCTGTGGACAGGGTTCATATGATCACACTACGCTTACTGCAGATATGTACAGAAAAAGATCTCTGAGCTGTCTTATTTGCATGCTCTGGGTGCATCTATGCTGATGTTTTAGTTAGTGTAAAGAAATGCAGTTTTGAAGGGAATCTCACAGTCATCGTCCCTTAGTGTGGTTTGGTTCATACCATACATGATCGTTTGGTTAATACAGATTTTTTCCCTTTAGAAATAGTTGCCTATTCATAGAGAGCCCTTCACTGTAGAGTTCTAAAGAAAACTTAGTAAAGTTCTTTTGAAAGTTATCAAGCTTTTATTTCCAGTGTGTTTAGCTTAACAGATAGAAAATATTTGTGAGAAAAATTGATGTAGGCACACTGTTCCCAAATCTGATGTACTTGCTTTTAGGTTTCAAGATATACTAATTTCAACAGGTCTACTGTATTGGTTTACATATCTCAGGAAGTTTGTGCTTTGTTTTGGCTTTGTATGAGACTTGTCTATAGTTACACAACTTTTGTTAGTTATCCGGTTGTGTCTTATACAGAGATACGATGTTTACTTTCTTTAGCTGCGTCATTTTTAAACCAAAGCTGCTGCCTTTTCCACGTGTAGACAGTTGGCTTTAATCTGTTCTTTTTCTAGTAGTGGACTTTGACCTTAGTTGAAATCTCAAGCTGTCTTTTTAAAAAAGATGATTCTCTTCAAAAATAAGACTCTCTTGACTATAATAGGATGCCTGCCTGTATAATTTTATTTAATTCAGGGTGACTGACTGATAGTTTATTACTGTCTTTTATGATGGAAAATTCTTATAAATAAAGTAATTAAGCAGTTTGGCATCACAGAAATGTATGAGGCATCATAAAGATAATTGCAAGAATATAGACTGATTGATGGAGGATATTTGAAATTATTTTTATTTGCTATCTATCATAAGGTTTCAAGCTTCTTGGCAAATGGTGTTTTTATGTTGTTGTTTTCTCTTTCGTTTCAACTCTAAACTGTGTACTAGTGACTTTGCTGACTTTCTGTGCAAGTTCCAGTCATTTTGATAAGATGATCTTTTCTTTACTGTATTTTGAAGTGAAAAGATAAGGAATACCGCAACGATGTTGATTTTTAAGAGGATAATAATAATAAAGTGAGGGTGTTCTAGGTTAATTTAGAAGAAGTATGAGATAGTTGTTTTTTAATAATTCGTTGTTTTGGTTGAGGCATGGAGCTCTTAGGTTAGTTGTGGGGACAGAAAGCTGTTGAGAAACAAGTTTAATTGGAAAGGGAAAAACAGTTTTTGCAGAATGGAGGATTAACGGGTAAAACAAGTTAGATAGCATTCCAGACATTAACATCATTTACATATCACTTGTCCATCTGCTGAAAACAAAAGTTTTATGTGCTTTTATCTGAAATTTGCTGAAACAGCACTTATGTGCAAAGTAATTTTTGCATGGATTAAAGTGTTTTGTTCTTTAAATTGAGAATTAGCATTAGTGAGACCAAGATAGAGATGTTTTTTTTCTTTATACAGGATAAATCTCTTTAATAGCAAACTGATATCACAGGTATGTATGTATCTTTTTAAATACTGTGACTATATAATCCTAGTTTGCAAAGAAATTTAAGTGGTTTTACCCAGGAGAACATTTCCTGAGAGTTCTGTTAGGAAAGACATGCTCCATTTTCATGCTAAAATGTGTTAAGTGTCCTTTAAACAAAATGTATGTAATCTGAAAACTTCACATTTCTTAACTTTCCTGTAGCTAAAGCCAGATAAATTGTTTTTGTTAAAATTACTGGGCTGGATTTTCTATTTAATTGTCTTTAATATCTTTAAAATTAATGTGGTCACCCATCTGATATTTTTGTTCTGATTAGAGAAGAAGAAAACAATTATTTATAGTTTGAACGTAGTAAAAAACGGTTTGTATAATGCTTTGCTGATGAAAATGCTGCATTTTCTTTAAGCTTAGTAGCTATTCTTGTTAAAGGTCTTCGTAACAGTTACTGTGCTCTCCTTGCAATGTTTTTTATTTCCTTCTTCCTCCCCTTCATCTGTGAACATACATCAAGAAATTTTATTTAATGGTTCAAATTCCAGTCCGTGGCTACTCTGCCCCAATTTTGTCAGAAAAATATGTTCTGAAACATTTATCTCTCTCTCAGAGGATTCACGAATGAATGCTTTTCTCTAAGGCTGAGCAAAAAGTGTTAGAGAAGTGATTGCCAATAGTTCTGCTGTTGTGTTATGCTGACTTCATCACATGCAGGATACATGCAAGCCCATTTCTTACTTGTGCTTTTATATTCCATCTTCAGCTTTGTAAACATCGTACATACTTTCTTGGGAAAATATTTTCATTCTGAATAATATGCTCAGTTTCAAAGTGAACAGATTCTTTAATATTAGCAATTAATGTTAGTTTCAGACATTCATTTCTGAGTAATTGAGCTTGTTGGATTTTTATTTCTTCAATTTTAGACACACAATTGTAGGGACTCGTGTAATGCTCTGATCTTGAATGGAGCTAGAGAGTCCTGCTTTACCCTAGTTTATCGTTTCTCTTCACTGCTCCTGACAGCATGTATCCATTTTTTCTGCTGTGCCAGCTCTGATGCTTCTTGGAATCTGCTTGCTAAAGTGGCAGAAAGTTGAATTGACAAACAAAAAAGCAATACTTTTGACGGTTTAGCAAGGTGACTCAGCTCAGTAAGGATTCAGCATGAGAGAGGATGTGCAGCTACACGGCTAGGACCTGAGCAAGAGGAGGTGTGAGTGGAAGAGCCCCCAGAGCCAGCAGAAAGGAGAAGGTATATGATTATATAGCTAGGGTGTGGATGGAAGGAGGGGTGAGTGGGACAGTCTTCTTTCTGACGTGACTGAGAGGTAGATTCTGTGCCAGACGCCCAGAGCTTGCAAGTACTACCTGCATGTTAGCCACTGCTATGCTGAACACTGCAATTTATATACTTATGCTAGGTGTTAAGAATGACAGCATGGATAAGCATAAAAAACCCTCTACCATAAACTTCACACAGTAAATATTTGTGATATGGGAAGTTACCCGGTATTTTTTATAATGGGTATGTAGGGTCATGGATACAACTGTGTACTTCCTAGAATGAAGTGGTTTGATTTTTTGCTGGTAGCTTGAAGTAAAAATTGCCTAAATATTTTACATTATCTGATTACTTCCTTCATATTTTGCTAAACAAAATGTTATTTCCATTTTATCTGCCTAAGAATGTTATCTAAAGATAATGGAGCTGAAGGGTAGAGGTTGGTCAGAGTACAGATTGCTGGGGATTTGTTTAGTTGTGGAAATGGAACTTCTGGACTGATTGAACACTGTTTTAGTGGAAGTAGATCCTTGTACATTTTTGTGCATTTATAAATGCAGCTGTCTTGCAGAAACATCTCACTCATTTTAAAACAAGATTTATAAATTTTTTTTATATTGTTTCTTAATTGCAGTTTCTGAAACAATCTGTTTTCCCTTTTAACTAGTGTGTTTATTTGGAATGTGACTCTTTTAATTCCAGATATTCTTTTGTAAGCATATGTTTGGCTGTGTGTGTGTGTTTGTTTGTTTTTTAACCTTTATTGAAACCTTCATTGTATTTCTCCAGCTAAGTAGATGTTTCAAAAGATATACAAAAACTATTAGTAAAATTTTTCATTTTTTATATTAACTAGAGCCAAGTATTGCCAAATATGCATTTGAAAAAATAAAGGGGAGAAATGACAAAAGATTCTGGCATGTAATTGGAAGTTTTACTCCTGTCCTTAAGTTCTGACTTAAGGAAATATTTTTGCTTTGTCAGGACTTTGTAGGTCTTCAGTAATAACTATATGTTGTTTTAAGGGATTGTTTTAAAGGAGCTTCTTATTGGAGCTAAAGCTTAAAACTCGTGGTTTTATTTCATACATGTACCATATAATGACCATTACTTTCCTTTTCTCTGAAAACTTGCAAGGTAAAGTATGTACTTTTCTGAGAGTAAACATCAGAGCACAACCGCTTCTGTTTCAGGATCTTCAAGTTTTTCATTAAGACTAGTGTAGTCTTTCATCATTATTTTATTTATAAATTAAAGGATACCTTTTTTTTTTTAATATCTGCTGAGGAGTGTTGTAGATTACAGCAGAAAAATGCAAAGAGGAAACAAATTGTCACATAGGGTAACGTGTACTTATTGATGGTAGGTTTATGTGCGAGGTATTTTAAAATGAGAATGCAGTAATACAGCAATTTTTTTTCAGGCTTTAAAAAAATCGTATTTGCATTTTGTCTTAGATTATTTTCAAAAATCTTATAAGCAAGAACTAGAATTATTTCCATACATAACCTTCAGAGCTACTTAGAGGGTCTGACCTTAGGAGCTAAGAACCACTGGCCCACAGGGAGAAGAAATCAAGTGTCACCATAAGGTTAGTTGTCATGTTCTCAGACCGTGAAGTTCAGATTTCTATTATGAAAATTAACTTCTCTTTGGCTGTCGCTTCAGTCACAACAGCATGTGAACTAAGTTCTCTGATCCCTCATTCATTTTTCATGTTCCTCTCCGAGGACATAGTACCCTGAGATCAAAACTCCCATTTTACCAGATATACTAGTTCTCTCTGTTATGGCTAGATTCTAGATGAAAATTACAGCTTATACTTAGTTGTCATATGCTTCAGAAATAGAAATAGATGCTATTAAAACTTTTGATTCCACTAGGATCTATTTAACAACCAGAACTATTTTTTCAGTAAAGCAGAGACACTACTATTGGTTTTTCAGTAAAACAGAAGCCACTAATATTGCATTCACCGGCTTATGGAATGAAAAATGCATTGAGAATTTTTACATAACCCACTGTTCTTTTTGTTTCTGGGTAGCTATAACATCTGTACATGTAGCAGTCTTATTTGGGCTGCTGATGGAATAAAACATTAGCTACTTTTATTGAAGTCTTAAACATCAAATTTGTAGGAACTTTTATTAAAAAAGGGTATTTCTTGCTCTCACATAACTCCAAAATTTAACAGTACCTGTCCAGAGAAACAAATTTAAAATGTATCAGTATAAAGTTATCTGATGAACCTTTACTATAGGGATATTCATTATCATATTTTTCGGACTACGTTCTCTCAGTGTTTAAAACCTGCAAAGAAACCCAGGAAGATCATAGCAGATCAGTTGACCCAGTGTTCACTGAGTAAGCACACTTTCTGACTGGATGTTTGATCTGTTCTTCATAATTCTCTACTCATAAGAAAAGTGCCTCTATTAATTTTTCATATCATAGAGAACACCGATGAAGATAAAGGAGGCAAACAATCCACAAAATGCACATGCTGTCTGTTTCCAACTGTCCTTTTTCTGCTCTCAGGAATGTGTCTCATTGAAAAACTATTCAAAGAGACAGTAAGCCCTTATCATCGCTGGAGGCGTGGGATTTGTATCTTCTTATCTCAGAGGAGGAGACTTTATTACTTCCTGCTTCCAAAGAAGAAAGGAGGTGAATTCAGTTGAGGGAACTGAATGATTTTAGCTGCTGTATTGTGTTCACATTGGTCACTTTCTTATTTCCATTACCAGATTAAAAGCAATAGCAAAGATACCTACTTTCATAAGTATCCGTCTAGCCAACATAAAGCTTCCGAGATTCTCACTTGGAATATGTTATATTCCTGCATTAAGCACCTGTACAGGGTGCTGCTTTGACCTTTCAGTAGCAGTGAGAACATTTAGGAAAACACTGCAGTGGTAACGGCCTATGAACCCTGCCAGGCTGTGCAGATGTTCATATATGAAGATGTCTGGCTTACGAAAGACATTTCCTGTGAACAAATTCAAAGAATACCAAATGCAGTCATTGGTCTGGTACAAGAATATAAAAGGTATCAAAGGAAGCCTGCAAACAATATATAGCTAAAGAAGAGGGCTTCTTTTTTTCTTGTGAGTAGCCTCTTATGAAGGGTTCCCCTGAAAAAGTACACAGTAGACCTTTTTACTGTGTCTGCCATGTAAAATTTATGGCCACAGTTCTGGGCTCACAGAAGCATAAGTAAATGCACTGTTAATGGATGCCAGACTGCACTGTGAAAACAAATTTACAGTTTCCAGTATGAACTTGGTCATCTTTTAGGTCATGTGACCTCTTACAGACATGTAGCACCTCATGCGATAGCTTTTTTCATTATTTATTTATAGACATGGAAGAAACGAAATTAGTCTACAGTCCAGATAAGTGCATTGTAGAGATACTGCACAGAGGGGTTTTTTTTTGGTGAGAGAGCAAAACTTTCTGGAATTTTTTGGTTTAGTATGGAGTCATGTTTTTATGATTGAATCAGCTGATACATGCTTTGCTACCTTGAGCTATTACTGTCAAGTAACCTAGAATGACTTCTGACTCGAAGTAGGCCCAGCAATTTTGTCTTTCCTAATTATTTGAAACACACAATCTAAATGCTTGACTCTCAGGACACACCTGGAGACAAAAGCTGGAGGAAGTTATTTGATTTACTATACCCAACAAAATGCTAATGACTGTCTGAATTAGAAAGATTTTATTACACCTTTTAAACTCATCTTCTCTAATTGTAGAAACCATACAAGAAGACAAGTTTTCAATTTATAAGATTTAAATGACAATGTAATCAGTGTCACATTTCTTTTTGTACTTAATGTTATCAAATACATTGGATTATGCTTTCTCCAGGTAGGCAGTGAATCTCTTCCAGTTTGTCTACATCTAGCATGTATGTATAGTACTCTCCAGTTGACAGTCTCTTGACATTTTAATGTTCACTTACAGCAGCGTTGTACAGAGGATATAACATTTCTCATTATACCAAAGTGATATGAGTCATGAATCTGGCTCTTCTCTAATGATGTCTCATATATCCGGTAGCCATGTTGACTTCTACACCTTTTTATGAAGGATGCTTTCCTTATAGGCATGAGGAAAAAGTCTTTCTCAACCACAGTGAACTCATCTACTGAAAGAAATTGGTGTTAATTGAATTATTGAGCTATAGCTTTAGTTTTCTTCCATACATTCTGTGATGACTACAAAGAAGTTTGCCATTTGTATTCAGAACAAAAATTTTAGAGCAGGTTCCTTGACTGCTGTTTTCTTAAGGGGCGTTATAAGCAGCCACCACCTCCAGTAGCTCCTGGGGATTTCTTCTGCTCAGCCCAGAGACCCTGGGGTTTTTCCAGCTCAGGCCGATGGATGTGGCTGCTGCTTTCCCATTTGCAGGTTCAACCAATAGTGAGGGTAAGTCTGGCTTTACACTAGGCTGATGACTTCTATCTCCTTTTTATTACCCTATTTCTAAAGTCTCACAGTGAAATGCAGACATAATAAACAGAAAGATTGCTTAGGAATTCAGTAGGTGGCGTTTTCCAAAATCTCCTGATGTTCATTTGGACAGTCATAGAAAGAGAGCTTGTTTCTAAGGCTATCAATGGCCAAACTGTTTTGTATTCTTCTGAACTTAATAAATTCAATTGAGGCTGACAGTATTTTTCATAAGTATATTTTAAATGTGAGTCATTTTCAGCTGTTGTGTCTTTATTTTTGTAGAACCAGAGAGATGCATGGCTTTCAGTGTTTAAGGATGTTTATGTTTGCATTTATTTACCTTTTTTTTTTTTTAGGTGCAGTACTGAGAAGTTACTAAGCTTGGATGTTGTGCTACTGTAAAGTGTAATAAAAAAACATTTGTAAAAGCACAGCAATCTATTTTTTGATCGCTAAGTACAATAGGATGACAACCCATTGTACCTTATTTCCTCCTGACATGAATCTAGGAGTCCTGTGACAGGTTCCCCGCCACCACCTTTGAGGGTACAGGGATAGTTAAGTTTTAGTTTGAAATGTGTATTTGGCTAGAAATATGTGATCTTCCCAAATTCTCCTTGATTTTGCGTTTCCCTCCAATGGTTGCTAATTCCTAGTTCTGAGTCATCCATCAAAACTGGCCTTGCAGTACATTTAGCTTCTGCAGTGGCTCATCAGGGATTTGATGTAGGTAAGGAAACGGCAGCTGGCAGGTTAGAGCAGTTCGTGTGTCAAAACCGTATATGAATAAAATGCAAGTGAGCTTTGACAGTTCAAGTATATTTTTAATTTGACTTTCAGAGAACCCTAGATGCCCCCATATGTAATACAAAATGGAATTATTGCAGTAGTTAAACTGACCTGAATAGACTTTAGTCTTTTTTTTTTACTTGCAGACCTTTAGTGGTTCTTTTTCTTTCAGGGGGGTACAGAATCCTGTGGTAAAAGTATCGCATTCTCATGTTGTTTTGGTCACCTTTTACAGGTTCCCTGAGGGATAGTCCATAAGACCCATGGTTGAAAACCACTGATATAGAGTTCTCTGAGTAGAGAAACTGGACAGTTAGGTTGAACCTCTGAATACTTTGAAGCCTGTCCCTTGAAAACTGAAAGGTACTCAATGGGTATGCAATGATCTGGAAGGATTTGTGGTTTGTCATTTATCTGAAGAGATGATCAGTCTCTTAATTAACTTCTGAAAGAGGTAAAAGCCTGCCTTTGCTGTTCAAACTGACTTTTGGAAAAATTTGGAACCATTAGTAGAACGCCTGCATTGTGTATTGGGACCTAGCAAAAGCAAGCCGTGTGATATGAAAAACAAAAGCAAAACTTGCCTGCCTTTGAGAGCTGTGGATTGTAGTAAAGCAGAGATGCTTTTAGATTTGAGCGCAGTTGCTTGTTTTGTTAGAATTAGAGTAATTTGTTAATGAGACTGTATTCATCCATGCATTTTATCTCTTTTTGCTTCTGCAGTAGCCATAATCTTTATTTTTAAGTGATTTTGAAATGATTATCAGGCTTCAGCACGAATATGCTATTTTGATAGTAGTAGGATTGGCAACAAATACCAGTGTTAGATCTTAACACTCGTGTGTAGATCTTAAGGTGCTTTACAAAGAACTGTTTAAGTCTGTAAATGGGCTGTATTTTACAAATGTGAGAACTGGCACTATAGTACTATGTATTGGTTTCTTGGTGACAATGGAGAGAGGGTTTTTTCCCCTCCCATCCTCTCCCAGTACATTTCTTCCCGGTTGAGAAGATTGTTCCAATTTTTGGGTTGACCTTCGGATGTGCCACAAAACTGTTTGCCAGCTGAAGCCTGTGGAAAAAAATCCTCTGGCCCAGAAAAAGAGATGATGTCTCTGAGGCTGTATATTAGGCTATCAGTAGAGTCATGAGTGATCGTCCTGTCATCCTAAAACTTTTGGTAGATTCTGATTCTTTTCTAGTCTCTGAAGATTAAAAACAAAATGAAGAAAGGTACTTTTACAAATGTTAATTTAAAAAAGAAAAAAACAAACGCTGACCAAAACCAGAGAGGTATTAAAAAAACTCCAAATGTGTGTTTAGAGAAAAGGTCATTCATTTTTCATCTGTAGGGAAACATATGCATGAGAGCAGCATCTTGGTGAAAGCTTTCTTCTGTTACGCTATGGAGACTATTATTTTTCCTTTCTACGTATATATAGCTAAGATTTATAACTGTTAACTCAAGCATATTTTACTTGTTCTAAGCACATTTTCATAGTCTGCTAATCCTTGTTCTTGGATTACTGAATGAGCTTTGGCTCTGTGTTATTGGAGGTTTGTGTTGATTCAGTGGGAAAGATGTGTTGTGAAACCTTTGTCTATGTGATTGCTGAAGGTAAGTGAGAGTCAGTTGATTATTTTGTGGAAAAAAACAAGTTTTTGGATTATCATTACTACAAATCTCAGTGTCCTCAATACTGCTTTTTTAAAATAAATTTTGATCAGATTAAGAGTTAGACAATTTGAGCTGCTCAGGAAAACTCTGCCTGAGTTATCTTTTCCAATGAAGAATGCAGTTTCTGAAAAATTGAAATTTTTCACTGAGTTGTGTGGCTTCATTGCTTAAATGCTAAACCTTATTCAAGTTCTATACTGACTTGGTATATACTACACAGTGACTTCACTGTTGACATGCTAAATGAGAATCAAAATCAATATGCCCAATAAGGCAAGGCTGACTGAAAGCATTTCCTTAAGATGGTTAAATAAAAGGAAAAAATTTCTACTCGATAGTAGAAGTATATACTCTGTACTGATCTTTTTCTTAAAAAAAAAAAATAAATTTTGAAATTCCTGTATACAAAAGAAAAATGTCTTGAAAAATATAAAAATAATGCTTGATAGATGCCTTGCATATTTCTTTGCACAGTGAAATGTTTCCCATAAAGCAATCCTATTTGAACAGGCAGAGCAGAGAGAGTACTTAGTACTTTTTATATGATTCATAGGTCATTTGCTGCTAAAGTAAAGGATTCATTGATCAGCACCTGCTTATTATGTTCCAGGTAGGCTGGAGTGACTTAAAGTACCATAATCATGGTCAGAAATCTGGAAGAACTGATTTAAACAAGGTAAAAAGCTAAAATAAACCTAATAAACAGGGCTAGAAAAAGCAGGGTGATAGATGAATGAATAGGCAGGGAAGGCTTTAGCACAATATTAAAATACATCATGAAGTAATGTCCTTGGGGGGGTGAAGTTGTGCGAGCCATTTTTTTTGGACTGTATAGAACTGGATCATAGAAAAATCTACAAGTAAACAACAACAGAAAGTAAATATGTCTAGTGAATAGCTATGATACAGATGACTTTTCATTTTAGCCTTATTATTACCAGAGACGTAACTATCTTTAATATCTTAAAACCTGAACTTTGATATTGTTATGATGCTATTTAATAGTATGCCAATACTGTGATGGAAAATAAATTCTCCAAATGAATATTTAAAAATGAACAGTAGAGTGCACATTTCAGTTCTGTGCTGTTTGAATACAGAAGATAATTAAATAAAAATCACTTTTGCATTATTCAGACCTGTGAAAGACTATCAGCAGTAAATACATAGCCCAGGTGGTGTTTGTCATCCAGAAAACTGTACTTCTCCATTCTGTATCATCTCTTCATGTTTTTTAATTTGTGGGAGAGCTGTAGTTCTTTCCACTACCATACAAGGAGAACTTGCATAAGAAGGCTACGGGTTGTGTTGCTAAGACGTATTGTAAGCTATAGAATGTGGAATGCTGTAGTGTGGTCAGCGCAAAGGAGCAAGTGCAGGGGTCAACACGGGGGATAGTGCTGTTTTCACCTGAGCTGACCCAAGCTTTATTTACTTATGATAAATTTGTTAGAACAACCCTCAAAGTACCTGATGCAAAAGATGAGCAGAAGCTTGTATGTGGCTATACCTTGCTTTTTAATATGACCCAAAGAATTGTAGATAGTAAGTAATTATTTTTCTCCTTTTCACTTTACAGGAGAACTCTTAATTTCTATTAATACAGATTTTGAAACTTTGCATTGACCAGTTCAGCTGTAGCAATGGGAAAACTGCGCTGTAATCGTAACTTTTTAAAAAGCACATTTCTTGAAAAATAAACATGAGCTTCTAGCGCATGGATTATTTTTCTTACAAATTTAAGTAGGACCAAAAATGTAGTGGCTTTCTAAGCCTTTGGTAAGACAAATCCAGTATGCTGCTTGCTTGTATTTTTGATCTGACGCGAATGCTTACCAATCTGCGGTTAAGTTGATGTTCAGAACTCTCTGATAAGCCATTACGCTACTGTCTTTGGAGAGTTATGAGTAACTTGCATATGGAAAGAAATACTTTCCAAGCTTTTGCATGCTTATAGAACTGAAGCTTTACTAGATTTACTCTTTGCTAATTGTAATCCTTGTCATTTTATTAGCATATCCAAAGAAAATCCTTCTGTCTTGCTTTCTGAAGCTACTTCTCTTTTCTTGTTTCATTACAGTAAACAAAAAAATCTTGCAAGCTTGTGTTAGTACTATGACTTGTCGTATCTTGCAGAACCCTTCATAAATGCAAGAAAGTCAAGCCTCGTACTCACTATATCAAACTTCTTGAATATTTTTAGGCCTGTACCTTTATGTATAATTTATGAATACTTTTGAAAGATAGTCCCATAGACACGGCATACTGTAGCACTTGCATGAATAGTGACTTCTGCTATAGGGAAGAATGATGCTAATTTAGATGTGATGAGATTAAAAATATCACGCACAGCAGCATAAAGAATATTTATTGATTATATAATTGCATTCTTTGCTGTAAGTGTTCTGTCAAATACAAAGTAAGGAATTAAGCTGTAGCACTAAGGAAAATTTAGGATAGTTTTTTTTGGGTTATGAAATTCTAATAATGCAAGGGCTGTCAATTAATGTGTGTACCATCATCAAAAATTAAGACTGGCTTAAAATGCTTAAAATGGAAGCTTGAATAGTCAACTAGCAAAACTATTGTAAACTTTCATGACTTGTATGCTATAAAAATTGGAGGGAAGGGGAAGAGAGAAAGGGAAGTTTTCCAGTGTTTGTGTAATGTAAGAACTATAGATAATCAGACTTTTTTCTTCTAACTGTGTCAAGTTAGTGGCTATTATTGGAATAAAAATAGTAAGCTGCTTAAAATAAAGTATTTCTTAAATTTGTTCATTTGTTTGCTCTAAGATTATGATTTTTTTTTTTTTTTGAATAGTAGAGATTTTTTGGATGGAGGCACAGTGTGGAATAAAGGAGGCTTATTTTGTATACTCCTGCTGTTTGTGGATAAGAAAGATATTTCATGAATTTTGAAATTTTCAGACCAAATATTCTGACAGCCTACTTACAGAAAACAGTGGTTATTCTAGTGTAAACTTATGCAATGCAGCTGCTCTTAGTTAAGCGTGCCAGTTAGATATAAAGTTTTCTTAGATGGAAAGGTGCAAGAATAAATCTGATCTAATGAATTGTGTGACATTCTCACCTCCCAGATACAATAGAGCAATATATTTGCATGAGGTCTTTACACAGGAAGTAGATAATCCAAACAAAGAATAATTAGGAGGAACTTTGCTTAGATAGGACAAGGTAAAGAACCTAGGCCAGTGAGTGCTGTTCCGTGACTTACCAAAATATATTAACGTGCTGTTTCTGATAGTTGTCTTTCTTGTAGCTAGCATGACATGAAGTATCTAAACAACAGTGGAAATTTCATTGTGTTTTTGGAATACATATGTTTTACTTAAACTTTAATTGGGAAGAACATTCAGGTTCATAACAGAATTGAGAAAGAATCATCTACAAAAAAAGCGGTAGTTTAGTGGGTAGAGCACTCTGCCAAGTTTAGACCAGCAACTGAGTTTTGAATCTGAGCTTTCTAATAATGAGTGATCTAGCTAGCATTTGGCAAAGTTTGAAATCTTGTTTGGTTTTATATATAAGGACATTCATTATATTGGGATTTGGAAACATTGTAAAAGTTGGTCTTCGTGTGTAATTTAGAAAAAAAGAAAACTTTGTGAATAAACTGCAGAAGTTATGTCATCCATTATGGAATATTTATTTTAAATTCTTACAATGTCGGAGATCAGAAGTGTAGGATGTTGAATGAATGACAAGCTGTACTGTCTATGGTATAAATGAAGGGTGCTGTTTCAGCTTTAACCTCACGAGTTATTTGTCTCTCTTCTGTATAAAACTAAACTGTTCATCAAAGCTCTCATTTCCTCTTCAAAGTGGTTGTATGAGACCGTCTGCACCAAGGTCTCAAGGCAGTATTTTTCCTTAATAGAATCCACAGGAATGCATCCTTCTCCCCCTCCCTCATCCTCTGATGCCCATTCACTGCCACACAGTGGTTCCTGTCAATAGGTAAGGCAAATCAGGGATCTTTTTGGATGTCTGGCTTCCATTCTGCTTGAACCTTGTTCCACTTGTTTCGGATTCTCTTCTTTTCATTCTGTCTCTTCTTCCCTCACTTACAAGCCAGAATCTGACAAGAGGACCTTGTGCCAGCACATGCAAATGAATTCCACTTTCGAGTCCTGCAGTCTGACGTTATGCAAATCTTCCTTTGTGGGTGGGAACCTTGCCATTTCTTCATTTCTTCCAGTCTTGAATTTCAGTTGTGCTTCCTGCTATAGACACATGCTGTACTGATATTAGCTACTTATATAATCTTGGAGAAAACAGCGTCTTCACGAAGGGCCACATCATTATGTTCCTTAACCTGTTGATCTGCAGGGATCAAACACTCTACTATTAAGTTATTTTTTTCTCTATTGGATCCAGGCTTATGAAAGTATATGAGTTCTCTCCCTTTCACCCAAAGGAGAGTTGTGTGCCCCTGTCCCGAGAGAGAATCACAAATTTCCCTTCCTGCTATGTCATAGTGCTACAAAAAAAAAAAAAAAAAGTCTTTGGTCTTGAGCATTTATGCATTAAGTTATGCAGTGATCTTTGCCTTTTGTTTCAGCCTTTCTCTTGAATGATACTGCTCAAAAACAGGTATGCTCTATGAATTTTTATACTTTGTCTAATCTAGCAAGCTGGTTGCAGTGACATTTCAAAATCAGTAAGTATGTTATAAATTAGTGACCTGAAAAAAAATGACACTAGAAACTGTCGTAAAGCACACGCAAAAATGTAAATATTTAAGGTGACTAGCGTAAACTTAATGAAAGGTGTAAGGTTAACCTGTGGGGAAATCAGTAACTTCACACTTAAATATAATTTTATTGTTTATTCAGTAAAAAAGTGAACAACGGAGAAGATGATATTGGTACTTATGAATAACCACATCAGGCTACTGTATTTGCGTGAAATTTTAAGTATACTTTTTTGTTCAGTGTATTTTGTTTTAATATTTTGCATTTTTACTGCATTCTAAGAGCTATAATCACAGAATTACAGAATCACAGAATGGTTAAGGGTTGGAAGGGACCTCTGGAGATCATCTAGTCCAACCCCCTGCCAAAGCGGGTTCACCTAGAGCATGTTGCACAGGGTTGCGTCCAGGCGGGTTTTGAATACCTCCAGAGAAGGAGACTCCGTAACCTCCCTGGGCAGCCTGTTCCAGTGTTCTGCCACCCTCAAAGTAAAGAAGTTCCTCCTCATATTCAGATGGAACTTCCCATGTTTCAGCTTGTGCCCATTGCCCCTTGTCCTCTCACTAGGCACCACTGAGAAGAGTCTGGTCCCCTCCTCTTGACACCCACCCCTAAGGTATTTGTAAGTGTTGATAAGATCCCCTCTCAGTCTTCTCTTCTCCAAGCTGAACAGACTCAGCTCTCTCAGCCTCTCCTCATAAGAAAGGTGCTCCAGTCCTTTGATCATCTTTGTAGCCCTTCGCTGTACTCTCTCCAGTAATTCCTTATCTTTCTTGAACTGGGGAGCCCAGAACTGGACACAGTACTCCAGATGTGGCCTCACCAGGGCCGTGTAGAGGGGCAGGATAGCCTCCCTTGACTTGTTGGCCACACTCTTCCTAATGCACCCCTTCCTGGCCACAATGGCACACTGCTGGCTCATGGTGAATTTGTTGTCCACCAGAACACCCAGGTCCTTCTCTGCAGAGCTGCTCTCCAGTAGATCAGCCCCCAACCTGTACCGGTGCATGGGGTTATTCCTCCCAAGGTGCAGGACTCTACACTTGCTTTTGTTGAACTTCATGAGGTTCCTCTCTGCCCAGCTCTCCAGCCTGTCCAGGTCTCACTGAATGGCAGCACAGCCTTCTGGTGTATCGGCCATCCCTCCCAGTTTTGTGTCATCAACAAATTTGCTGAGTGTACACTCTGTTCCTTCATCCAGGTCATTGATGAATAAGTTAAATGGGACCGGGCCCAGTACTGACCCCTGGGGAACACCACTAGCCACAGGCCTCTAACTAGACTGAGCACCGCTGATCACAACCCTCTGGGCTCTGTCGTTCAGCCAGTTCTCGATCCACCTCACTGTGCACTCATCTAAGCCACACTTCTTGAGCTTTCCTATGAGGATGTTACGGGAGACAGTGTCAAAAGCCTTGCTGAAGTCAAGGTAGATAACATCCACTGCTCTCCCCTCATCAACCCAGCCAATCATGTCATCATAGAAGGCTATCAGATTGGTCAAGCACGATTTCCCCTTGGTGAATCCATGTTGACTACTTCTGATGACCTTCTCCACATGCTTAGAGATGGCATCCAGAATGAGCTGCTCCATCACCTTTCCAGGGATGGAGGTGGGGCTGACCGGCCTGTAGTTGCCTGGGTCCTCCTTCTTACCCTTTTTAAAGACTGGAGTGATGTTGGCCTTCCTCCAGTCCTTAGGAACCTCTCCTGTTCTCCATGACCTTTCAAAGATGATAGAGAGTGGCTGGGCAATAACATCTGTCCGTTCCCTCAACACTCATGGGTGCATCCCATCAGGGCCCATAGATTTGTGGGTGTCCAGTTTGTCTAAGTGATCTCTAACTTGATCCTCCTCAACCAATCATTAAATATTTAATAAAAATTACATATGAAAAATAGTGATGCCTGTAAGAAAATGTGGAAAACTTAATTAGAAAGCAGAGAGTGTCTGCTTGATGCTATTTATACAATTTCCCGTATGGTAGTGTTGTCTGTTGTCTCCTTACACACCCTACAGATGTAAAATGTGCATTGACTTGAAAGAAGTCTTAGCTACAGATTAAAAATAAATTTGTGGATTACCTACTTTTCCTTCCTATTTTTCCTGCAGAAAGATAACCAATTAAGAGAAAGATGGAGCTCTACAAGTAAAACAAAAAGCTTTTTGCTTTAATTTAAGGTTGGTTCTAGTGAATTAGACACAAGATCCATCTGGAGACACCTGAGGTAAGGCACCTGAACATGCTACATGATACGCTGCTTTCCTAAATACTTTCTTGACCTGCAACAATTTATGTCCCAGGGACTTCCTGAGCCAGATGTGGAATCTTTTATTTTAAAATAGTTATCTTATATCCCTCCTTGCATCTGTGGAAACTTGTGGCATCTGCACCATCTGATGACATGGAGTCCCACAAGCTCGCTTCAGCTTACAAAGATTTGCTGCTTTTTATTTGTTTTAAGTGCATTCCCTGCTGGCTTCGTTTTATGCCTTTAGGTTTTCTGTGAGAAGAGACAATGAGCAGTGAGTCCCTATCTGCCCTTTTTGTGCCTTTCATGGTTTTTAGATCTCTGTCACGTTCCCTTGGTTCCCCTCCCTAGGCTTAAATTACTAAATTGTTTCTCATGCAGGAACTGTTCCATGCCTTTCTAATGCTGTTATATTTTTTGAGCTTGGACTTGGGAAACCAAGACTGCGCACAGTATTCAAGATAATAATACATGATTGGAGTGTAATGATGTTCTCTGTGTTGCTCACTATTGCTTTTGTAATAATTCCAAAGAGTTTGTTTCTTTGAGCGCTGCGGAGCACTGAGATTCTAATTCTGAATGGTATTGGTCAACTCTGAACTTATTTTGTATGTGAAGTTAGAATTGCAGCATTTTGCATTTTTGGTATTGAGTTTCATCTGCCACTTTAAAATCTACTTTCTCAATCTTGTGAAGTTCTTCTGTCATTCTCCACAGCCTACCTTCATCTGCACTACCATGAGAAGCTTAGTATCATCAGCAAACTTGGTTATTTCATTTTTCTCATCTTTTTTTCTCTTCTGTTTTATTTGAATGAAGAGGTTAAACAGATCCGACCCCAGAGAACTGCACTGGTGATTTCTTTTAATGTGAAAATTGACAATTTACTCTTTTTCTTCCTACTTTTAGGCAATTATTTATTCATACAAAGCTGCTTCTCTTTTTGCTGCTCTGAAGTCTTGGGTGGGAAAGGGAGTGGGACATCAGTGAGAGCTTTTGGAAACATATGTAAATTACATGAACTAGATCCTGCTTATGTGCATGATTTTTTGCTTCTTTCATTAAATTGTCTTAGATCATGCAGCAGAACTTTCCCTTTCAAATGCCGTGTTGACTCTTCCCCCAAATATTATGTTTATCTGCATATCCATTAAATTTCTTATAGTTTCTACTAATTTGTCCATCAGACACATGGAGTTGGTATTGCACTGTCCTCAGTCTTCCTTTCGCTGCTCCCAGTATTCCTGTGTTGTCATTTAGCTTTTTGAAGCTTTAAAGGCTTCAAAACAGTTTCTTCTGTCTTATTTCTTAGTCACCTGGTGCTCATACAGAAGCGTGTGTACAACTGTTTGTTTTTCTGAACCTCTTTGAGTATAATTTTATTTGTTCTGTTTCCCTGTTTTAGCTATTGTTAACCTCTGCTTTAGCTTTTAATAAAGAGAATTTTTTTTTTTAAACCATTGTGTTCTTTGGCACTTGTTGGCTTCACCCTGCTCCTTATTTGAAAAACTGGCATCTGACCTTGATTTCATTAGGCTGCAGTTCCTCTATATGTTAAATTTGTTCTGTTCTTCCTGAATAGACACTCCTTGTTCCAGAAGCAGCACTACTTTCCAGAGATGCTTCCTTCTTACTCCTTTATCTGTGACACGTTTTAAAATTTTGAGGACATCATTTAGCCTTGATCAGATGATCCTGCTGTTTGGTCAAATTCATATATTTATTTTTTAAACTGTGACTAGTAGTGCTGTGTAGTTGTGCCAGGGAATTAATTTAGAATATTGTTCTTTTTGAATCTGGTTACAGATATGCTTTATAGCTTTCAGTGCAGGCTACACGTATCCTTGACATCAGTATGTTTAAACAGAGCTCAAGAACTTCTACTGGTAATAGCAGAAGAATGTTATTTAAAATATTTGCTTTGAGATATGTATTCTGCTGGTAGCTAGAATTTTTATGCTGAGCTGTTGCATAAGCCTTCTGGAGTTTGTAATACACGGCTGTGCAGCCTACTGGTGAGCAGCAGAACCAGGGAAAAATGTAGGTTGTGCGAAAGTATTTGTGATGAAGGCATGTTGTTTGGAAATACCTGCCGTCATAAATTTATTGCATATTATTTAGCTGACTAAACAGACTTATAGACAGAGGCTTGAATTTCCAAAATAAAATAAATGGGAGATAAACAAAGATTGGAAAACCCCAAATAAGTTTATCAAAATCATTGGTACTTATTTAGGAAAAGGTAAATTCTGATTAAAAAAAATGGGTTGAGAGTTTTGTATTTGCCCTTTCAGTGCTTCTTTACAGTCACGGCGGTCTTAGAAGGATCCTGTTACATTGTTTGTTTGTTCCCCCCCTCTAAGTTGAAAATCTCTAAGACACTAGAATATTTTTCCTCTGTCTTCACTAATGTTTTATGTCTTTTATTTTAAATGAATTGGAGAGTTAAAATGAACAAAATCATTCCACTGACATGTCAGTTTTCCTACTGAAAAACATTTTTCTTCAATTTTTGCAACTTTCAGAATCATATAATTTCACAGATGGGAAAATATTTATTACAGATTACAGGTAGGATTTGTTTGATTCTGCTATTCAATTAGTATTTGTATGAAGAGATAATTGGGCTAATGAGACTATGAAACATGCATTCTATTTAAATCAATTGATTTAGTTTTAAAACATATTCAAGTGGTAGGAAAGCATGGTGGCTTAGATCTGCTGTTATTTCATAGTAAAGTTATATTTTATACAGTAAAGAATATTAAGGATTATTATGTATGTTACCAAAGATGGTGTGTGAGGTTTACTTGAATTCATTATTTTTAGCTACTCTGTATTTGAAGGCCAAGTGATATTTGTAAGTAACACAAAAACTATTCACATGAAGAAAAGTATTTTTTTATGTTGGAAGGAACGTGGAGTCATTGCAAGACGTTTGATTAGTATTCATGGCATAAAAGGAAGTTATTTTCAGGGTAAAGGAATTTGTGAAAAGATAATTGGTTAGACCAACATTCTCATTAACCTAATTTGCATTTAATGTGCTACTGTGAATTGTAGTTATTGCTTTTCCATTTGAAAGGAATGCTTTGTTAACTTATTTAAAGAGCCTAGTTAAACTACAGTTTAAGTCATACCCTTTAATTCAGCAATACAGTGTCAAACTGAGGACCTATTATTACCAACTTCGTGAGTGTAGAGAATCATAGACCAGTTCTCGATCCCAATGGATTTTCCTGATGAAGTAGTTTTGTTTTGATGCTTTACATCTGGTCATTCTCAGATACTGAAAGCATTCGACTAATCCTTTAGTTTAATTTTACCCCTTTGTAAGAGCAGAGGAATCTCTTTATTTCCTCTGTGACACAGCATGAGAAATAACTGATGGAGTCTTGGGGATATTGGAAGAAAATACTGATGCCTTTGTTCTAATAGTATGAAGACTTTGAGGATCACCTGGTTTAATTATTTTTCAATAAAACTTCTTTACATATGTAACTAAATTGAACCTTTAAAATATGAGCTGTTAAAACAAATTCATTTGCACATTTTCATACCCATTTTAAAATCATGAGACTGAAGAATGAATTTGGATTTCTTTGAGTATTAGTTATTGCTTATTAGCAGTATTCTAGGTATTTTGAAACAGAGGGATTTATTTACTGTTGTGCTGTGTGCAATGCAGAGGAAGGCACCCTTGTCAGCAGTGAGTCAACTGTGAGTGCTCAAGTTAAGTATTTGCATCTGCAGATAGATACATAAAGACAGGATCTTATTTTTCCATACTGCTGAGCGTACCTAGCTGTCATGGAACCTGGTGTTTGTGAATTATATGAACTAAACATTTATAAAATTAGGCTGCTTCTTAGATATCTAAATGTTAATTTCAGAGCTTAATTTTAATTATTTGCACATGCATTGTTTGACACTGGTTGTGTTCAAAATAGTAATATCTGGAGACATTGAATGTAAACCAAAGCCTAGCTGGTCAGGCAAGGTTGTATGTCAGCCCAGTAATGCTGAACAATGATGGATAAACCTAAAGAAAATAGGGAGATGCAAACTCAAGCTGGACATGGTAATGGTCATAAATATCTATATAAATTCTCAGCTGAGAAGGTCACTTTCTTGTTGGAATGGTTCTGAAGATGACGATGATGGACATGCCAGGTACACAGTGTGATTAGTATATGAGTACATTGCATACCCAGTGAGCATACGGAAATGCAATGTATTAGAAATGCACTTTAGATATTTAAAAAAAAAAAAAGCCATGGCTGGTAAATTTTACATTACAGCTGGGAGATGGTTAGGTCCCCCTTTTTTTATTGTTTGGCAAAGAAATATGCCAATTACTGTGCCATTTTGCTGTTTATTCATTCTGTTTGCAAAACAGAAGCTGGCTGATGGTTGCACTGTTGAGTAAAATTGCTGAAAGGCTGAACTCTACTATGTTTTGGGACAGGCAGACAGTGGAAAAGAAGCCAGTTTTGAGGACAGCACATTATATGTTTGGATTTTGTATGCAGGATTAAGGACGTGATTGAGGAATTGTCAAAGGTATGAATGGCAGTTAGGATTTTGAGAGCCAATTGGAAGTTAGATGCTCAGTTGTTGGTAATGCCGTTGAAAACTTCCTCTAGCACATTCATTCTCTATTAGAGGTTGGGAAAGAATGAGCTGTTGCTTCTCACTAACTGCTGGACTAAATCCTAGTGACTTACAGGTGATCTGAAATTCTCAGGATCAAATTTCATCTCCTTCACACAATAATTCAAGAGTGAGGTTTGGGGTTTTTTTTGCCAAGACAGCTCCTGAAACAGCTATTTATTCTCAAACTGCATGGTCTAAGAAGGCATGTGTCCCATACTCTGGATCAGCAACGTCTTTGCTTTCTGTTACTGTAGACCTTTGGCCATCATCTCGCAACCCTGGAATGGAATTTTTTGTGTTTTTTCAGTGAATAAATTTATAGGTACTGCAATAGAAATATTGCATCTAGAACAAAATAATAACCCAAGCCCCTCTATAGTAAGAGGAAGTTCCTCCTGTCTTGGAGGAATGTGGTAGGAGGTTTTACATATGTAGCTTATTTAGCCCTCTTTAAGGTTTCTTTTAATTCAGTCCCTTATACATATGAATTGGAGTTCAGGGTTCAGTGCCTTTTTTTGATGACATGCTGGAGTAGGGACTAGTTCAAGGAAGAAAGAGTCTGGAGAATTTAGCTACCAGACAACAAGAAGTCTTTACTTGGCCTGTACAAACTGGTTTTTAGGACATTTATAATCCATTTTAAGAGAGATTTGCATGTTGATAAGAGAAGGTCTATCCACAGTACATTCAAAGCTGTTCATAAAAAATGCACTCTCTGAATACTGTATGTGTTCCTAGTATGTTGTCCAAATCAGGCTATTCAATGAAAATCTTGCTTGTTAACATGGCACCTGGCACCTCCTCAGTTTTGAATTTGTTCCACCTTTTTCAGTACTATTTGCAGATAAGAGATTAAAAGATCTTTCTATAGAACTATTATGAATGCAAGCAGCATTAAAATTAAATGCAAATTTATTGAAGATGTGATGTTTATTGATTGAGTTTACTTCTGTAGGGTTGGGAACTTTGGACAGAGCTTGTTATTTTTTTTAAATAAATATTTTTTTTATTTCTTTTCTGTAGGAGATTCCTTTACACAGTTCCGATTTGCTGACGAGAAGGAATGGGATAGAGAAAGCATATGCCATAAGCAGGTAACAGAATTATCATTCACATGAGTTTGTATGGATAATCGCCTAGCACAGAATACCTAGGCAGTTGTGCTTTCAGCAACAAATTGTTTAATGCAATAATAGCACTCTTTATTCTGTATATTTTTATTAATTTGTCTCTGATGCTGGAGGCTCTTGGGTCTCGTCCTTTTTTTTTTTTTCTATTGAAGACTAATCAAAGCAGCAGGCTAGGTTTTTAAGTAATGTTGGAAGAAAACAACAAGCAAATCCATCCAGTGAAGGGAAAATAAGGGACTGTCACTTTGCTTTACTGACATCAAGTCAGCTGTTTTCAGCAGTATTCAAGAGAAGACAGTTTAGTAAAATGACTATAACAAAACCTATATATTTGTATATTTGAATATGAAGCTTGTTCTAGTTCTTTCAAATTAACAGTTCATATCCTCCTGTTGAAACTTCACCTCCAAAATTACTATGGGACCAGCTAAGTGTTAAATTATTTGTATGTGGATTCTTTATGCTGGAATAAAAAGGGGCAAAGCAATAGGAGTCTGATGTTTTCTCTGTCAGGATACTGGAAAGTGTCTTAATCTCTGCAGCTGTCTTCCTCATTAAGTGACGTAAATTATTGCAAGATAAATGCTTTTGTCTTCCAAGCTTTTCTTTGCTATTTATTTTCTAAAATATCAACAATAATTATCCCCTGGGAAGTGATATTTAAAGGTACATTAAAGTTGCAAAGTCAAATTAAAATGAGGAAATAAAACCAAGTGCAGCATTTGTTCAAACCATCGTATGTTTGTTCAGTGGGTACAGTCTTTCAATGACTCTGTATTTTTTTCTTATCAGTTCCTCCCGCTCCTAGTGTGCAGGATGTCAGTATCCAGAATATTAATGTTTTCATAATTTCCTCATAGGCTTGTCATTATAGCATTTAGGTGATTTGAACACATTAATTTCTGAATGGCTAAAGCCATTGTGAGCAGAGTGAAGTTGTACGTTGCCAGTGGATTTCATAAATATTCTTCTGGCTGCCAGTGATGAGACTGCACAGTTCTGGAGCCGGTCCCATGCTCGCACTCATTGTGAAGTGTGCTGTGGTGGGCACGTTCTTCTGCCTCTGTCCCTACCAAACTGTACTCGTTCGTCCTGTCCCGTCCAAATTCGTTATTTCACACTGTTTCCTATCTTTCACTCTTCTTATGTCAGTTCGAAATAGTTTATTGCACCTAGTCACCATTGCCCTTCCTTTGATTTCTTATTTGCTGGGCAAACTCAAGTGGAAGAAGAGGGTGTATAGATCATGGAAGGAGGGGCTGGCCACTTGGGAGGAATATAAGTCTGTTGTCAGAGGATGTAGGGAGGCAACTAGGAAAGCTAAGGCCTCCTTGGAATTAAACCTTGCAAGAGAGGTCAAGGACAACAGAAAGGGCTTCTTCAAATACATTGCAGGTAAAGCCAACACTAGAGGCAATGTAGGCCCACTGATGAATGAGGTGGGGGCCCTGGAGACAGAGGATAAAAAGAAGGCAGAGTTACTGAATGCCTTCTTTGCCTCTGTCTATACTGCTGGAGGCTGTCCTGAGGAGCCCCGGACCCCTGAGGCTCCAGAAGAAGTCAGGATAGAGGAGGAATCTGTCTTGGTAGATGAGGGCTGGGTCAGGGACCAATTAAGCAACCTGGACGTCCATAAATCCATGGGCCCTGATGGGATGCACCCGCGGGTGCTGAGGGAGCTGGCGGAAGTCATTGCTAGGCCACTCTCCATCATCTTTGCTAAGTCGTGGGCAACGGGAGAGGTGCCTGAGGACTGGAGAAAAGTGAATGTCACTCCAGTCTTCAAAAAGGGCAAGAAGGAGGACCCGGGTAACTATAGACCGGTCAGCCTCACCTCCATCCCTGGAAAGGTGATGGAACAACTTGTTCTTGATGCTGTCTCTAGGCACATCAAGGATAGGGGGATTATTAGGGGCAGTCAACATGGCTTCACCAAGGGGAAGTCATGCTTAACCAATTTGATAGCCTTTTATGAGGACATAACCTGGTGGATAGATGATGGTAAAGCTGTGGATGTGGTCTATCTCGATTTCAGTAAAGCGTTTGACATGGTCTCCCACAGCATCCTTGCAGCTAAACTGAGGAAGTGTGGTCTGGATGGTTCAGTTTATTAAGAATATTATCATCCATTGTTACAAAAAGTAGATCTGAATTTGCTTTATTGTATATTTATAAAATGCAATAAAAATGTTTCAGAACATGGTCTGCAATTTAAAAATCAAACAGGTAATAGTCATTTGGATTTTTCAATAAAAAATAGCAATTCCAGCAACAAAGTGTGTCTCTACTTTTCTGTTTCTTGAACAAATAACTACATGTGCCATGAAGTGTGTATAATTTATTAAATACTGCTTTGATCCCTTTGTTTGTTTTTCACTGAAACACCACTTTTAGTGAAATCTCTACTTGAACGTTGGATTCCTTCTGCCATTGTGTTATTTCTGCAAATTCCTTTTTTCCTTCATCCTCAGCCTTTCCTCTTCTTCCCTGTCTCCATTTTCACCTTTATTCGCAATGTTCATTCACATTAATCTTTTTGCAAGTGTACTTAGCTCTTCCCAAATGCACTTGTTATTCAATGATACTTGTCTTTTTGCAGTTTTTTATGTTACCAGATTCATAGGATTTCCTTGTCCTTTACAAATGTGCAGAAGCCATATTTGATCTTTAATATCTTTTGAAAGAACTGGGTTTTCTGAAGTTCTAGCTCATTGCTGGGCAACAAGAATTGCTTGTTGAAGACTTTTTGAGGTTAGTCATACCAGTGAATCCTCTTTGACAGTGATCACTAATCCATTGTAAAATAAAGTTGTTAGTAAAGAAGGAAAATTCTAACCATCAGATACTTAAGTTGTTTGATCCTTTTACTCTCATTACTGGATACCAGAACCAGAATTTGGATACAAGAAACTGTTAAAGAAACTGCATTGTTTCTTTTTTGTAATTTATTTTAATTTTATAAATATGCTGTCGGAACACACAATGTCTTTGATGTTCATTCTTGCTGTGTGTGCAGGTGTCAAAAGCCATCCTGTTGACTGGCTTTTGGGAGCAGTGTGAATTCCTTTGGCAAACCTCTTACGATATGGCTCAAAACACTCTCTCCTAGTTTATGAGTATTTGGACTTCTAAATGTCTGTGTCAGTCTATACCATACTGAGAGGGACAAATTTTTGTCTCTTTAAGCTAGATTTAGAAGCAGCTTCTCTGCTTCCATGAAAATGAGAGTGTAGACTGAACTTAAGCAGTTTGTTAGATTTTAAAATATGTGATGGATATCAAATTATCTTTTTCAGCGATGGTGAACATGCTCAGAATGTTCTGCTGTACTGTGAGCTGAAGATCTGTTTAAGTCTATCAGAGTCCAGGGTGTTCTGTAAAAACATCAAATATTGCTGGTCCAGTTTGTGTAAATTTGTTTTTAATAGTTTACAGCCAAAAAAAAGGGGGGTCAAGAGAAAAGGAAACTTTTACTGTCACTTTTAATCAGTGACAGTTACACCTTTTAAGCAACTAGGCAGCAGTAGAGTATCTTTCTTGAATGCCATTTTAGAAGTGTATGTAACTATAATTTGTTGCTTTTGTAAGCATCGAAACAACATTTTAAAAGATGGGGAAATATAAAAAGGGCGGTGTTGTTTAGGCACTAAAAACGGTAGAGCTACACACAAGCTTACATGGTTTGATTCCTTGGAAAATAGTAGTGACTCACTGAAGAATGGCGATTCCCAGTGCATAGAAGGCTTCAGAGATTAAAAGGTGTTTGAGTTGGAAAAGCCTCTTACAACATTGCCAACTTGCAGAACTATTTCCTACTTTGGATTTTCAAGGCATTGCCTAAGGAGCATTCCATTTATACCTTATTATTAAACCTTTGCGTGATTATTTGCATTGTAGGTGTTTATATGGTAATTTAGCCAATTTAGTGTAATTTAAAACTATGAATTCCTGTATTTCATTAGATTGTTCTTCACATTCCTTGAATGTGTGGAAGAGGGGAATGTAATAGATTAAAGGCATTATTAGTTCATTTTTTTTAAATACAAGTGTACTGTGTGTTGAATTGTATTTCAGTTATCTGCACTTTCTGTTGACTGCCAGTCTTTGGTCCAGGCCCTTCAGGAATTGCCTCTACATCTGAGGTTGAACGTAGCTGCTGAACTTGTGCAGGTAATGCTGTGAATGTTCACAAGAAAATGCAAATATTTTAAGTGGAACAATCGATGCAAGAATGATTAATTTAAACTTAAACATAAGTAGAATGTATTTTATAAGTAAATACGTTTCTTGAGACTGGCATGTCAAATGGCCTGTAATGCAGGATACCGCTCTGTCAGCGCTTTTTGTGCTTTGTTGGCTTTAAATAAAATGCTTCGATGTGCAGCACATTAGATCTGAAGCCGGGTATCGGAGTGTTTGACATGGAATGATTGCACTGTTTTTGTATTTGCTTTTCTTGTTAGCACCTGTTAAAAGCTTGCACCAAAATTTTGAAAGTGCTTTCACATTCTTTCCTGTTGATTATTTTAATTGTCATTTAATCTTCTACATAGCTAATGCCAACATATGTGTTCATTCCATGAATTAAACTTACATCTGTGTTAGAACAGGTAGAACTGTCCATCATATAGGTGAAGAAAATGTCAGTTTATGCTCTGGTGGAAAAAAAAAGCGCAAGAGTATTGGGAGAAAATGTTTCTTCAGGCTGCGAAAAAGAAAATATTCCTGTAAGGGCAAAAGAACCAAGAAGCGTTAAATATAAAACCAAAATTCTTAAAAAAAAAAAATCCATCTGCTCAGGCAAAGAAAAAGAAACATGACCCTTACAGAAGAAATTTTACTTCTGTTTGGAGTTGCATGAAGTGCTTCTGTGACTGACAGAACTATGCTCTTTGGTATAGGGAGCTCAAATATATCTGCAAATGTGATGTCTAAGGGCATCTGCAAATAAATGTTACTTTCAAATACAGTGTTCTTCTTAAGAGTTCTAGTCACGGTCTTTAGCTTTTATCAGGGTTATAAAATGTGTGTTATGACATTTAATCTTTGTCTTGTCATTCTGACCAGTGATGTGGTCATCAGATATGGTGCAGTGTTATTAATGCCAGGGCATCCTGATAAAAGCTGATTTCACATACAATCTCATATTCCGTAATAAGAGATAAAAGGAGTTTGTATTTTGTAGTTGCTTCTGTAAAAGTATCATCAAGATAACTTCAGTTTACTTTTAATTCTGAATTCAATTCTGCTGAAATTCGTTGTACCTTCTTAAGTGATCAAATGTAGGAAGCATGAAATACAATCCAAATTAGACAGAATAGTAAAAATGGAGTTAACCATTAGAAAGACTCAAGTCCTTTCTTGTACTCTTAGGCATCAACTCCTGTAGAGCTCCCACAGATGAAATCTAAAATTATTGAAGATGGCAAGAGGAGAGAGCTTCTGTTCCGACAGTCTCTGGCTCAAAGTGAAACAGTGTTGGTCTTCCATCCCGTTGGTGATTCTGTTGCTCCATCAGAGCCTGGAAGTAAAAATGATCCTAGGGCAAGTGCAGCAGAACCATTTCAGGGAGCCTGTCCGCTATCAAAGCAAGAGACTGACCATTTGGATGAAGAACTAGATCTTCTCCTAAGTCTAGATGCTCCCGTTGATACAGAAAACAAACCTGTGTCAGGTGCATTATCCTACAACTTACCAACTGAGAAAGATTTGAAAATGGATTGTAAGGACAACGGTAAGATTTCTCTTCTCCCCAGCATGGCTGTATTAATTTTCATTGCTCTCTGTTTTGGTGATGTTTTTGATTAGCCAGTCAACAGTACGGCTGTCATCATCTCTGTCATATTGCGTTCATTTATGTGGGGCTGTGTTCTGACCCAGTTGTTCCTTTTCAATTTTAACTCCCCACTGAACTAAAGCTTCACCATTGTCAGTTCATTTTAAGCATTAAGAGAAATTCGTCTGTAGAACAGCATTGGTCTTATGATTCAGTAAATTGTTAAATTAAAAAAAAAGTACTGCTATAGAGAATTTTAGTGAGAGGAAGATAAAATGAAGGTTTTATGTAACATTATCACTGTGCTAATAGTATACAGACGAGTTGTCAGCTGTTTCCGATGGCTTTTTATAAATGCTATTTTCAAACTTTACTAGCATTGATTTCACAGACCTAAGTTTAGTATGGAGAAACAAAACATATACAAAAATTTTCATATTTCAGAAAAATCTGCAAACCTGTCCTTTTGTTTGCATTCCTAGAAGCTATACTACTGTTTGTTAGTTTTGATGGAGATAGTTTGCTACTCCTTCCCAGTCCACAAGCCTGTAAAAGAATTTTCAGCAGCTCTGATTTTTTGTATATGATTTTCTTGCTATCTTAAAAATTAAGTCCAGGATGGCTGAACATGTGAGACGTCACCACAAGCTTGTGCTGAAATGCCCTTTCATTTCAGTGGTGTGTCATGCTTGCCACTCCAAAGCACAGCGTAAATCCCTTAAGAAAGCAATGCCATCAGAATCATATCATGCTGTAATGATCATGCAGGCGATCTGCTGTTGTGGCCTCCTGCTCTTCTCCTGCGTTAAAATAAACTCTGCATCGGACAGGATTGCGAACAGATTGCAGTAGGGGGATCACTTATAATCTATCTATCTGCTGCAGACCGGTCCCTGCTGCCCTTGAATCAGATGGAAGTCACATTGCTCTGGTTGAGCTTATTAAGCTACCTCATTTTTTTTTTAATTGTTGCTGCTATTTTTGGAACATGACTTGCTATTCTTCAAGAAAGAGAGAGATTGTGTTTAAATAAAGTCAGTTGTGCATTAAAAAGCAAAATGATCTGGGACAAAGAGCCAGTATGCAATTGTTTCCAGATTTTCACATCTGTTCTTTTCACTTTTCTAGCCCCTTTAAAACTAGATGTGCCTGAAGAGAAGAGTACAGCGTCACAGCAACCGCAAAGTACATCTAAAAATGTTACTGAGGAAGAGCTTGAAGATTGGCTGGACAGCATGATTTCCTGAAGCTCAAATTTTCTTATGTGAATAATTGAGTATAGCAAACATTAAGTAGAAAGTTGAATCTTCCTTTATCTCCTCATTATTTCCTTTATCTGTTTCACTTTGTTCAGTATGCCAAATGCCCAGTTTTCTTTGCTGGCACCTAAAATTCTGTGCAACCAAAATTCATTTAGATGTGATTGAAAATTGTCTAAGACTAATATTCTTAGAAAGGTCTAAAATTTGTGATGAAACTAGCATTCTCTTTGCTACAGATGCAGGCTACAGCGCACTAAGAGAACAGTTATTTCAGCTTGTACTTGCTCTGTGTAGTCCTTAAAATAAAGCTATGAATGAACAATGAATACATGTGTTTTTAGTCACCATCCTCACGCCACATCTCCATACTGTAGAAAAATGAGAACAAAAACAGCAAAGGTGATATTTGGTTTATAATACTTTATTGCAGTGGGCACTTTTTATTAGAAGAAAAAAAATGCATAATCCTAGCAGCTTCTACTTGCAGGTGATCAGAGAACATTGTTTTATTTTGGCCTAAGATTTAAATTGTATTCCTTTTGATACAGTGTATGTCTTTTAACAGCAGCATCTAATAAGCTGTTACTGAAGGCAGTATATAAACAAACTTCAAGTGCAATTTCATACATAAAGACAGAAAAGCAATACAGTTAATGGATCTGTTCATCTAGAACACTAAAATAAAAAGTTTGCATAGCTATGTCTACAGAGGTTTTAAGGCACTTAATGTTTCAAGGTCGATGAAGTGTTTGAAAATGTTTTCAACTGCTTAAAGCTTTTCAAGCTGTATCTTAATACATTCACTAGCAAATACTGGGCGGGGGGGAAACTGAACAGCAGTTAGTTAAAATACTGTTTCTGAGGCATGGCCTCTGAAGTTCAAGTTCTTAAATGTCAAATGTTGTGCAATTAAGACACCTTTTAGCCCTTTCAACTGTATCACCAAACACTAGGTTAATGATGTGGTTAGAAGTTGTTATACTTTCAGACCATGTTTGAACTGGAAGGCTTAAGTTAATCTGGCATAGTTTTCTCTTTTCTAATTAAAATTCCAACCATAGACCTGTTTCATATGTGGTAGGTACAAAAAGCCCATGAAATAGTGTCAAATTTTATGTTTGTCTTGAAGTTTAAAGACATTTAAAGCAAATACAAGCTGTGAAATTACACCATGAAAAGAAAAGGTGTTTTGTATACTGGATCTTAACAGTTCATGAATAAATAATTTCTTTTGTGATATTAGCCAAGTTGATCCTCATACTGTTTCCGGAAGCAGTCCCCTGCTGGGAAAAAATCCCAACATCTTTCTTGGTACATCTTCCACACAAATGACTCCTGAAAATGATAAAGAGTATTTATTTTAACGGACACCTTGCTCTAGATAAACTTTTGACAATAACCAGGTACTGTGCCTATTACCGTGGAGTAGAACTGTGAAGACACTGAAACTCAAAGATCGTAACTCAAGCATGTTTGTAAAAGTATTGTTCTGTACTTTTCTTGCTTAAGTACTACTGAAATTTAAGCCCTATTAGAAAAACAGTGTAAATGTAAATTAATCAGTCTAGTCATATCAGAGCAAACCTGTACACAATCTATATATATAAAATGTGGTTTACTTTGCTTGGATAACATTGAAGTGTAAGGTACTTTTGTAGTGTTTGCATAACAACTTCTTATTTGAGGTAAGACGTAATTAAATCCTATTTATTTTCTTAGGGCCATACACGCATCCATCTGTCTATCTATGTACATATATATGGATTTAGAGTTTAGTTTAACGTAGAGATTTAGCTTAACTAATTAATCCTTTGTGAATAAGTGTATTTCAGTGTTTCATTTCAGAGATAAGATGACAGAAAGATTACTAGTAACTGACTTCTGACAGAGTTCAGTGGTGGGTAGAACAGCACACTGCTGCAACCCACCCCCTTTGTTTTTTTTAACCCTTCCTTTTCTTTCACTTGCACTAGACTCTTGGGTATGGTGGCATCATCTGAACTCCTTGGTGGTACATCAGTTCCACCTGGTGGTACACAGCTACAAGGCTGGAGAAGATAAAAACGTTGAAAAATAATCTTAAGAAAAAAAAAATGGTTTATTTTTTTACTCACCTGGCCAGTATGCTCAGTTTCGTCTTTGTTAATGAGATACATTAAAAAGAATCTGAAACAAGCACATGAAGCGGGCATTAATGCAGAAAATGTAACATCTCTACCTAACCTTTCGTAGACTGGGCCCTGTGAGGGAGGTTATGCAAAGTAATGCTATTGGTAGGCGTCTGAAGTGCTTAAACCGTGACATAGTTAAAGGAAAAAAATTCTATCTATCTATCATCTATCTATCTATCTATGTATCTACCTATCTATCTATCTATCTTGCAGCACTTCTCCTGTGGAAGTGCTAACAGATGTAAAATGTGTAGAAGTGGAAAAATGTAGTTTAGCATTTTCTTCATTTCAGTGCTAGGAGCAATACCTGAATTAGGCATATGCCAACTCCTATACACACATGCTCCAACCTTGGAAGAAGTTACTATGTCTACTATGCAAGAAGACAGAGGTGTGGCAAATACTCAGCTGCACCAAGATTTCCAAACACTCAGGCCATCCAGCTCATAAGCTCAGCCTCTCTCTCTCTCAGATACCTATGCTCACTCAAATGTAGAAAGCTCAAACTAATTAGGAAGGCTGTAGAGTACTAACAATGGTCTGTTTATATGTAACACAACTCTTTGTTAGCCACTTTTGATGCAGTACTTTCATTGTGAAGAATGGAATGTGTACTGACTTTAACATTTGTCTTGTTAAAGGGCAACCTGGTTAGAAAGATGGTTCACTATATATTCTAATATTAAGGAAATGGCTATTTTTAATTTACTGTGAATTACAGGTTCCCATATACCAGTTAAGCAATTCAATATAGTAAGAAAAGCTTGGAGTTTGTAGACTGGCAAAACTATGGATGTTAACGGAAATTTGCCTCACAAAAGTAATGATGTGCATTGATTTTGCAGTGTCAGTTGCTGTGCAAGGAATAATGCAGCGTCCATTCCAGGAGGCACTTTTTTTTTTTTTTTTTTTTTTTAATTTTAAAAGTTCAGATGCAGTATTCCAAAGCCAGACTTCTATAAGATACCACCAGTTCAGCTCCTTTGGTTCTGCTGGCACAATGCTAATATAATTATCGTTGTTGTATGAGTAACTAATGCCACCAAATTAACTTTTTAAATATCCTCTTTGATGTGCTCTGTATTTGCTAATGAAAGTAGAGGATCACTGTCTTGGGAGTCTGGGCAACAGTCTAAACACATACAACTCCTGACTGCTTTGAGGTTTCAGAAGGCTGCACTATCAATAAAGAACTATGGGATCAGACTTATATGTTATTTTTTTGTAGCTTATCTTTCATGAATCTTCCAGAAATGCTTTTTTTGGTTTTGTTTGATGTTTTGGTTTGGGTTTTCTTTTTGTCCAATTGAGGCTAATTTTCAATGGTCTTATCAACATTACCAAGCCCCCAGAAGTCACACTCAAAACTTCCAAACTAAAGCAACTTATTAAACTCTTGTTCCCTATCACTGTACATATCTGGGCTTCCTTCCAGAGGAATAAGGAGTTGGCGTGCCTTCAGGTCTCATCCTACTAAAGCACTCATGTGTAAGGTGAGCACTTTAAAGACAACAAGCAGTGTGGTGTAAAGCAGGGGAGACCAGAAAGGGATGTAGATATTCCTCAATTCTACAGAATTCTGTCTTAGGACTGTCAGCAATGTGTGTGCACCTAAATTACTCTGGAGCTGAAAAGTCTCTATCATAATTCCAGTAGTAAAATATACTTACAGATAGTTTGCCAAGTTGTGTTCTTGCAAAGTGTGTGTTTCAAAGCCATGTGGGGTTGTGTCAAAATAGTCATTGCCGATTCCACAAATAAAACATTTGGTCTGGAAACATAAGTTGTGGTTACAAATGAATTTTAACTCAAAGACACTATTTTATCTGATAACAATCTAGATGAATAAGAGTAATGCAAAATGTAGTGTGCTTACTCATACCTCCATATCTTCTCTCACTTGTTCTTGCTGGTCTCTTAATTCACCAAAAGCATCAATAATCAGACCTATTTCAAATGGAAAAGTAGCAACACTTCAGTACTTTGCAATATTCATATTTCAAGTAATGTCTGTCAGACATCCTCCACTGTCTTTGCAGTTTAACGTGCTTATGTCTAGGTTGAACAATTCAAGTTACAATCTATCAGTTTCCAGACCTCTAACCTCTGTTTACACTGCACTCCTAGCAGTAACAATTTCTCTTACATAGATTGTAATCTTGAGAGTGGAAAGGCTTTTCTGTACTTATATTTTGGTCAATTTAAGCTTCCGTAATCTTATCTCTTTTGTTCCCGTGAAAGAATTTAATTTTCATTCTCCTCCTCATGGAACTCTTGTATCCCAACTTTTATTCAACAAAGATGACTCTGCTCCCACAGGCCCCCTGACCAGGTCATGATGCTGTTTCACATTTGAAGCATTATTCCTCCACTTCCAACACATTAAGAATAGAGTTGGATCATTTTGGGGACCGTGACATTCATAACTTTTTCTCAGTATAGATGTATTACATTTTTTCTTTGCCAACAGAGCGCCATAAAATGGTGTTTTTTCCTAACAGCCTTAGGTCAGTTTATACAATGCGTTGGACACTGACAGTCACTGAAGAGAGGTCTCATTCTCTGTAAACCATGACTGCAAACCAATCAAAACTGCAAATCATCCTCTAAAGAAAGGAGGAAATGGGTGTGTGGCCATGGCGACTCTCTCCATGTCATTTCCCCTTTCCAAGGGGAAAGTCTTCATTCCCCAGCCAGCTGTGGTTGTTCCAAACTGAAAGTGTGAAGAATGTCTACAGCAAAGCTCTCCAAGCTTAAATGGTTATTACAGGAAGAAGAGCAATCCTGCACAAGCTGCATCGTTGCTAGATAGTTGTCATAGTGTTCTTAAACAGTGTAACCCAGGTAAGTTATGTTTCTTGTGCTTTGTCTTTGTGTAGTACTTGGCACAATGCATTATTTATGAATTAAGTATAAAATTATTACTTTCAGAATTAATTATTTTATCAGCTCAGAAATAAGTCTTTATAGCAAGTCTGCTAAGTTTACCTCAAACATAAATATGGTTTAAATACATTGCAGAACTTAAGTAAACTAAATTCTAACAGTCTCTACTACGGAACGTGACAGTACCTTGAATAATGGCCAGTAGGATAACAATGACAAAGAAGAAAAATGTGATGTCAAAGACAATTCGATACATTTCATAAGGGTCTCCAGCAGGATCCTCGATTTCATCTCCAATGCCACCACCAGCTCTTACACCCACATACATGTGGAACAGGTAACACTAAAAAAGAGGGAGGAAAATTACAGATAAATTTACCATTAATGATTCTGTTTGCTTTTTTTTTTAAATGATTCTGCTCTGCTAGTTCTCTTCACAAGTTATAGTAACAAAAAACACATAATATCATTCCTCATGTATCACACACACTCTGCACCAAAAATCTGTTAGTGTCTGAACTAATGGGATTACATCGTCAAGTACACTTACTAAGAGGGGGAGTCAGCATCAGCTGTTACCCTCTCCTCGCTCCCTAGGTCTTACTTACAGACTAAGACTGTTTGGGGGACATTTTTCTTGTATTTGTTACTGTATTCTACCCCTTATATTAATTCCTAAGGTTCTAGCTTGCTCTGACTAAGCAAAGGACATCTTTTAAAATCTTGTAATGGAGTTTAGAAATGTTGGCAAATATTGCTATAAAATAAATAGTGACATATTCACAACAGGTAGATCTGTCTGTGTGTAGGTGGTTTCTGGAAAATTGCATTTTGCAATACTAGATGTCTGGTTTTGTATTTTGTAAATTATTTATGACCTGGGAAACACAGCCTGTGTGAAATCACTTTGCAAAAATGTTGCTGTGTGTCATATTTTTGGAACATATAAGTCTTCATGGAAAAATCTTTAAAAATCTGGATATTTAAGCTATGTAAATATATTAGAATGGAATATTCCCGCTGGAGTGATATACTACTGATGTATCTGTATGTATACTGATGTATACTCTATGAATCAGCTACAGAATCTTGTAAACCACTTTCAGCTACACAACGTGGGTTAAAAACAACAGAAATCTCTAAGCCCAGCCAATGTTCTGAAGTCACATTAGGTGGTTAAATAATCAGCACAGAACCTGACAAATCTGGTCTTTCATAAGCAAACACTAAACAGAACTATCCATTTTTTATAATGCTACTTTACTGTTGACATAAGATGCTGGTACTAGTGTATCACAGAATCACAGAATGTTAGGGATTGGAAGGGACCTTGAAAGATCATCTAGTCCAATCCCCCTGCCGGAGCAGGATTACCTAGACCATATCACACAGGAACGTGTCCAGGTGGGTTTTGAATGTCTCCAGAGAAGGAGACTCCACAACCTCTCTGGGAGTGTAATCATACTTAAAAATGTAACTTGGAATTGATTTACCTCACTTGGTAGACTGGTTTAAAATGTAATATAGTTTCATTATTCCAATTACTCCTACATCTATTTTACGACCAGTCCATTGTATCCAGCTCGCAGAGGGACCAGTTAAATAATACTGCTTGGGCAGTTTTCATAATTTCTATCATTTGCTCATCTTGACATTAAGAACAGGGAAGATAATTTTGTGGAGTCCGTGACACACCTCTGTTCTGAGGTATTTTATTCTATCTTCGGCATATAATACAGAGCGGAGAGTGACTATTACATGGAAGAAATGAGCTGGCCACAAACTTAGAGTATGACATTTTTAAAACCTGAATTTGTGCTGTTTTCTGTATACAGTAAGAAAATCAAAACCTCTTCATACCATAATACGTATCTGTAGAGTATCTTTTAATATGACATAAATAACATTCTGTGGTAGCAGGTGGAAATCAGAAGGGAAATTAGTAGCACTAGATTATCACCCTTAATAAGTTTTAATTTCCCCCTTCTCTACTCACCCTTGACTTCTTACTTCATGACTAAACTACTAATCGTAAGCAGTTTGGAGCAGGCTTTTGTAACTAGTGCTAATAACATTATATACTTCACATAACCTAAATAAGCATAGGAAGAGCTTGCACACTTGCAAACATTGGGACCAAATGGGGTTTATTTGTGCTGTGACAACACAGCTTCTTTTTGCAGGGCTGACCAGTTTGTCATGAAATTTCTTCCATATACTTTAAGGGTTTGCCATCTTCACATGTAAAAGACTTGCAGCAAATCATATACCACAGTAGTTAGGAGAAAAATACAGAATATCTTCCTATACTGGTGTCATCTGTCTGCTGCTGAGTTTGGACCACTAGAGAATGCAGAGGAAATTTCATAACCATTCACATTTTCAAAATGACATATAGCAAGAAGAGGAGACTCGTGGATTTAACAACAAAAACATCCCTCCTTGCTTATTGTTTTATCTTAAGTATCCATTCAGGATGAAAGTTGAAGCATGCTAGTGATGTTTTAGTTACCGTCATCATGTCATCACATTTCATGTCTGGTTCATCTTCATCTTCACTTTTGTTGTAGAATTTGCGGAAGAAGTTGAACGCCACAACAGTGTAAAGATATACTACTACAGCGAGGAGTCCTACAGTAAGCACAAGCTGTGTATGGAGACATGACATGAAAGTAGGTTTCAGTTTCATTCTGTCAGAAGAGATACGCTAGCTCAGTGTATTGCCTTAAGTATTGAAAATGTATCATATTGTACCTTTCCCAATAAGGAAACCAAAGATAGGAGTTATGATAGCTTTGAGGTCTCCCTATGGCTTGGATCAGCATAGAGGTGTTACTTTACCCTGCTCTCACATGAAAATCAAAGGGAAAAATGGTATCAAGAAACTGAAATTGTTTCCATCTTTCTGAGTTATATGCATAGAAACTATATATCACTGAAGCAACGTATCACAGAATCACAGAATCACAGAATCACAGAATCACAGAATCACAGAATCACAGAATCACAGAATGTTAGGGATTGGAAGGGACCTCGAAAGATCATCTAGTCCAATCCCCCTGCCGGAGCAGGATTCCCTAGACCATATCACACAGGAACACATCCAGGTGGGTTTTGAATGTCTCCAGAGAAGGAGACTCCACAACCTCTCTGGGCAGCCTGTTCCAGTGTTCGGTCACCCTCACCGTAAAGAAGTTTTTCCTCATATTTATGTGGAACCTCCTGTGTTCCAGCTTGCACCCATTGCCCCTTGTCCTGTCAAGGGATGTCACTGAGAAGAGCCTGGCTCCATCCTCATGACACTTGCCCTTTACATATTTATAAACATTAATGAGGTCACCCCTCAGTCTCCTCTAAGCTAAAGAGACCCAGCTCCCTCAGCCTCTCCTCATAAGGGAGATGTTCCACTCCCTTAATCATCTTCATGGCTCTGCGCTGGACTCTCTCTAGCAGTTCCCTGTCCTTCTTGAACTGAGGGGCCCAGAACTGGACACAATATTCCAGATGTGGCCTCACCAGGGCAGAGTAGAGGGGAGGAGAACCTCTCGTGACCTGCTGACCACACCCCTTCTAATACACCCCAGGATGCCATTGGCCTTCTTGGCCACAAGGGCACACTGCTGACTCATGGTCATCCTGTTGTCCACTAGGACCCCCAGGTCCCTTTCCCCTACGCTGCTCTCCAACAGGTCTGCCCCCAACTTGTACTGGTACATGGGGTTGTTCTTGCCCAGATGCAGGACTCTACACTTGCCCTTGTTATATTTCATTAAATTTCTCCCCGCCCAACTCTCCAGCCTGTCCAGGTCTCTCTGAATGGCTGCGCAGCCTTCCGGCACATCAGCCACTCCTCCCAGTTTTGTGTCATCAGCGAACTTGCTGACAGTGCACTCTATTCCCTCATCCAAGTCATTAATGAATATATTGAATAGTACTGATCCCAGTACCGACCCTTGAGGGACTCCGCTAGACACAGGCCTCCAACTGGACTCAGTCCCATTGATCACCACTCTCTGGCTTCTTTCCTTCAGCCAGTTCACAATCCACCTCACTACCCAATCATCCAGACCACACTTCCTCAGTTTAGCTGCGAGGATGCTGTGGGAGACAGTGTCAAACGCTTTACTGAAATCGAGATAGATAGACCACATCCACAGCTTTACCATCATCTATCCACCGGGTTACATCCTCATAAAAGGCTATCAAGTTGGTTGAGCATGACTTCCCCTTGGTGAAGCCATGCTGAGTGCCCCTAATGATCCCCCTATCCTTGATGTGCCTAGAGACAGCACCAAGGACAAGTTGTTCCATCACCTTTCCGGGGATGGAGGTGAGGCTGACCGGTCTATAGTTACCCGGGTCCTCTTTCTTGCCCTTTTTGAAGACTGAAGTGACATTCGCTTTCCTCCAGTCCTCAGGCACCTCTCCCGTTGCCCACGACTTAGTAAAGATGATGGAGAGTGGCCTAGCAATGACTTCCGCCAGCTCCCTCAGCACCCGCGGGTGCATCCCATCAGGGCCCATGGATTTATGGACGTCCAGGTTGCTTAATTGGTCCCTGACCCAGCCCTCATCTACCAAGACAGATTCCTCCTCTATCCTGACTTCTTCTGGGGCCGCAGGGGTCCGGGGCTCCTCAGGACAGCCTCCAGCAGTATAGACAGAGGCAAAGAAGGCATTCAGTAACTCCGCCTTCTTTTTATCCTCTGTCTCCAGAGCCCCCACCTCATTCATCAGTGGGCCTACATTGCCTCTAGTGTTGGCTTTACCTGCAATGTATTTCAAGAAGCCCTTTCTGTTGTCCTTGACCTCTCTTGCAAGGTTTAATTCCAAGGAGGCCTTAGCTTTTCTAGTTGCCTCCCTACATCCTCTGACAACAGACTTATATTCCTCCCAAGTGGCCAGCCCCTCCTTCCATGATCTGTACACCCTCTTCTTCCACTTGAGTTTGCCCAGCAGTTCCCTGTTTAACCATGCAGGTCTCCTGGTACCCTTCCTTGACTTCCTACCTGCTGGGATGCTCTGATCTTGAGCTCGGAAGAAGCAGTCCTTGAATGCTAACCAACTATCTTGGGCCCCCTTACCTTCTAGTACCCTGTCCCATGGGATTTCCCCTAGCAATTGCTTGAAAAGGCCAAAGTTGGCCCTACTGAAGTCCAGGGTTGCGATTCTGCTAGCTATTCTGATCCTGCCACATGAGATCCTGAACTCTACCATCTCATGGTCGCTACAACCAAGGCTGCCCTCAACCTTCACCTCTTCAACCAGACCCTCCTTGTTAGTGAGGATAAGATCCAGCAGCGCTCCTCTCCTAGTTGGCTCATCCACCATTTGCATCAGAAAGTTATCATCAATGCACTGGAGGAACCTCCTGGACTGAGGATGGCTGGCTGAGTAGGCCTCCCAGCAAATATCAGGGTAGTTGAAATCCCCCATGACAACCAGGCCCTGTAATTACGAGACTGCTCTCAGCTGCCTGTAGAAGGCCTCATCACCCTCCTCATCCTGATCCGGTGGCCTGTAATAGACACCCACAACAGTATCACCCCTGCCAGCCTGCCCCTTAATTCGCACCCACGAACTCTCAACTCGCTCCTGATCCGCCCCTGGACAGAACTCAATACATTCTAGCTGCTCACTCACATAAAGAGCAACTCCACCACCTCTCCTTAGTGGCCTGTCTTTCCTGAACAAGACATAGCCATCCATGACCACATTCCAGTCATGTGAGGCGTCCCACCAAGTCTCTGTAATTGCCACTAGATCATAGCCCCCCGACCGAACACGGATTTCCAACTCCTCCTGTTTATTCCCCATGCTGCGTGCATTGGTGTACAGGCATTTCAGGGAGCGAGCTGAGCACGCCGATTTCACCCCAGGGGGATGGGAGGCCTCCTGGTCTACCTCAACACTAGAGCGTTGCCCCAGTGGTGCAAGCCCAGCTACTACCCCATCCCCCTTCGAATCTAGTTTAAAGCTCTCCGAATGAGCCCTGCTAATTCCTGTCCCAGAACCCTTTTGCCCCTACGACATAAGCCTTTCCCCTGTATTACGGTCACGCCTGTTGTCTTATAAAACCAGCCATTATCAAAGAACCCAAAGCCCTGCCTGTAGCACCAGTCTCGTAGCCAGGCATTCATAGAGAGAATCCTACTATTCCATCCCGCGTCATCACCTGAAAATGGAAGGAGGGAGGAGAAAACAACTTGTGCCCCAGACTCTTTCACCAACCGTCCTAGGGCCTTGTAGTCTTTCTTCATCCCCCCTCAGACTACGGGATGCAGCTTCTTCCCCACCTGTCTGGAAGATCAGCAGGGGGTAGTAGTCTGTGGCCTTCACCAGGTTGGGGAGTTTCCTGGTGATATCCCTGATTCAGGCTCCAGGCAGGCTGCAGACCTCCCTGTGATGGGGGTCAGCTCTGCATATTGGGCCCTCAGATCCCTTTAGAAAGGAGTCTCCAACCACTAAAACTCTTCTCTTCCTCCTTGTGGAGGAGGTAGCTATACGCCCGTCAGGTTTTTCTGACTGTGGTGGGACCTCTGATATAGGTTGCCTCTCCACCACATCCCCATTGGACCGGCTGTATTCCACTAGGACTTCATATCTATTGCTCAGAGGCAGCTGTGGAGGCAAAGTAGGCAAGGAGGGCACTTGCCTTTTGCCACGGCCATAGACTTGCCTCCACTCACTCCTCTCCTCTAGGTTATTGTTTTCCACCTGAGAGGGGCAGAGTACAGGGGTCCCTCGATCCTGGGAGCTCTCTGGCAGGTGCTCCCATTTTTTTTGTTGCCGGGAAGGCAGAGCCTGGCTCCACCAGTCTATCTCCATTTCAGCCTCCCGAATGCTCCTAAGCCTTTCTACTTCAGCTTGAAGCCTTTCAACCTGGCTTTGCAGCTGTGCCGCTCGGCCGAGCAGATCATCTACCTGCGCACACAGCCCCCTGACACCACAGAGACAGTGTAGCATTCCCTGCAGCCTGCGACCTGCACCATCGCCTCCTTCCGTGGGAGCTCTGTCTGGGTTCCCACATCCATTTTGGTCTTCTTCCGCAGGGTAGATACCATTGTTCTTTCACTGAACTGGGAAATACCTGTTGGTGACACCCCTGGTTCACAGTTCCTTGGCACCTTCCTCGCCTTGTGCACTGGGAGGGAGTCAGTGCCCTCCCCAACGAGCTGCAAACGACTGCAGTCTCTCCTGCCCTGGGACACACCCAGTCACTGCAGATTCACACAGGCACTGCTGAGTCTCTCTCTCCCTTCTGGCCAGGGACTAGTCCCTGCCCTCCAGGAGGCTCTTTATCACCCGATCGATCGATCAATCAATCAATCAATCAATCAATCAATCAATCACCCAATCAACAGGGGGTGGTGTGTTTAAATCACTTAAATCGCCCGCGGTGCCTCCGGCTATGCCCTCTCCTCTCCTGATTTGTTGCTAGGAACCTCTGGGTCCGGGGTGGGGGGGAAGCAGCTCGGGGCTGCTGCTCCACGGGGGTCACGAGTACAAAAACCGTTTCCACTATTTAATTTTGAAGTTAAATTCTAGTAACTTGAAAAACTGGATATATAGTGAAAATTAAATGATAAAAAATAAGCCCCTTTAGTTAATTCGAGAAATAATTTCAACTGGGACTTATAACTTATCATAGTCTATTTTCTGTTCTAAAGCTTGTTGGTTAGCAAAGCCATTGATAAAATGATAAAATGAATAGAAATTAATTAGATAACCAAAGAGTAATTTCCAGGTCCTGCTTTTGAGCAAATAAAATCCTTAGGTGAAAAAGTTTAGCAGTTAATGTGACTAGATTATATTGTTTGTTGGAGTTGGCATTAGAAGATGCAGCTCTGGAGAGGAGTTACTGAAGGCTACATATTTTAATAAGTGCAACAATTGGTATTACTCTTTTAAAAGAAAGATAAGAGTATTGGACAACAAGCTGATCATCAGTTTATCACTTTCTGCAGATCTGTAAGTATGCTCCCAAAGTGAACATTTCAGCTGAAAAATCTGGAGCTGTCTTTCAGTGTTCATATCTACTAGCAAGAAAAGCAACAGGATTACAAAAACTAATCTCTTGTTAAGAATGTATAGTAAAAGCTGTGGTCTTGAGTTGAAACAGTTTTGTCAATTATGCTCAGTTTTGAGTATTACATTTAGAAGAATCTCATAAAGAAAATATATCAATCATTAAAATAAAAGTAATATGACTTTGGTAATCCTGGAGGAAGATGAAGGGGATAAAACCATAGATTTCATTTGTGCAATGATACTTGAAACATTCTCATATGTACTATTTTAGAAGCTTCCTTTCCTGATAAGGGAAGAAACTTCCATTGGTCAATTTCTACTGAAAGAAAGGATTAAGCAAACACAAAGGATATATCAGTGTTAAGCCAAGGGGATATTCTTATGCCTCTTGCAGAACGTTACGTGGTTTAAAATGCTTTGACAAGTCTAACAGGGCCTAAGAGTGGGCTTAGAATATACGTCACTGAATTTGAGAAGGAATGGAATGTGTATGTTTGAAATTACATTTTGGGGAAGTTCTGTTAGATTTCTTAAATGTAAGTTAAACAGTGTATTAGTGAAAAGCTCGTTTTTGTTGGTATGCTAGCTAGGAACATGGAGCCTTTAGAGATCAGAGAATGATTCCCTGCATAAGTTTCACCAATTAGTCTTGAAAGTACATTTTATTAATCTGATTTTTGCATGACAAAGTGAAATACAAATATATTCCACAGTACAGAATGCCCACACCTGTAAGCACATTCTTACTAGCTACGTATTGAAATCTCAGCACCCAGATCATTAATACTGCTGTGGCTAAGGAGAGATTGTGAATTATTAGTTATCACCAATCAGTTCATCACTGAGCGTAGAGAAGGAGCTGGTTAGGTCATGACTCATATTCTTGTATTTTTCTAAAATGATGCATTTTTCTATTATGTACAAAATTTCTTTATCTATAATCTGTGGGTACAGATTATTATAATTTCATAGGATTTAACATGCATTAAATGTGCTGCAGAAGACACAATGGGATCATTCTTTAATCCAATCATGATCAAAATGGATTGCATTCCACCATTTCCTAGGTACCACAAGATTTTTTTCAGTACTGTTACAAAACGCATTCATTTTCAAACCTTTGCACGTAGCACTAACCTGTTTGCCATTGTGAGTGACTGAAGACAAAATGGTTCGCAATGTCTTGAAACCCATAGCAATATCCAGCAGATGAGCAGCAAAGAAGAAGTTGTTGTAGTGCCCAAGGATAGACATAGATGTGTACCAAGCTAAGTATAAAAACGACTGCAGAGAAAGTGAAAAGTGACAGAATGTTAGCAGGTGCTAATGTGCATTACTGGATCCAGAATACAGCTTTCTTCTAGTCACACCAGTTATGAAATAAAGTAATGTTATCATGATCTGATTTGAATCACAGTCTGGATGTAATACCTCTATATTTTACATTTTCAAAAAGACTGTCTTACTCTGTCTCTTGTCATCTCCACTGTTCATTTAAGGAGTGTTTATTGCTTAGTTACGCTAAGGAGACCTCTGTCTTTACATACGTAAAGGCAGTCTTCAGCATATATGTTATTAACATCAAAATCCCCTACCTTAAAACTGTTTTGGTTGGGGAGCTTGTTACACAGTACTTTAAATTTTAATACTGATTCACGAGGAAAGAAAATGCATCGTATTACTCTTGAGACACTTTAAGTCCCAGACCATGTCAACCAGGACACCCAGAAGACCTAAGGCACATAATACAGCTTATTCTTTTAACAAGCAGTGAACCACTTTGACGTGAAAGCTCTTACTGAAGAACAATGGCTCAGTGTACTTTTAGCGCATAATGAATTTATATATCTTCACTTGATTCACCTTGGCCCTCTTGTTTGTTTGGGAATGCTCAAGAGGATGCAAAAAGAGGATTCAAAGAAAAAGGAATTTTAATATAAGCGTAGTCCTTTCAAAGGAGAAGGTATGAAAGGAAAGAATTAACCAACCATGTCAAACACAGATGATTCAAGAAGCAAAAAGGATAACTTTCTGTAGACTGCACTTGATTTTAGAAAAGACAGCTTTGGTTGCTAGATTGATTCTACAAAATTAATGTACCATTAACTTCCAAAATGCTGACATTGTATTAATGGCAAGGAGGTACATATTGCCCTTCAGAATCAAGAATAAAATTCTAACATAAATTAAAGCAAATAGCTACAACACAAGACAGAAAATACTATTTTAAAATGGCTCTGTAATGCAATATTATTTGTGTATGTTTGTTTAAAATAAAAGCAGATGGTGGAAGACAGACAATCATGTTTAGAGTAAATCAAAGCATATTCTTCTAGGCGAACATACTCACATTATCAGTGAAAACAACTCCAAGCTTCCAAATGTGGTACTTTGTATCAATGGAGCTTAACCTAGGAAATCCCAAATTTTTGAAATGCGTCAATGTCAAAACTAAGTATTGAATTCTGTAAGTATAAACAACAAACGAGGTTTGGCGCTTCACATTTGTTTGCTGAAGGTGGTGATATACATTAGCTTTTTATTTTTTGAATGATGTAAGTGCTTCATTTTTCAGAGAGTACTCATTAACTTTGGGCACCCATACACAGTGTCTGAACCATTGAAACTGGTGAAACAATTTCAGTAGGAGTGATACTGCCATATTCCAGGCTTACAAAAATGAAAATGTGTGTTAAAAGTAGGGAAATGTGGAGCCAGAATTGCTTGAATTCAAGAGGTAAGTGTTCTGTCTAGTGTAAAATGCTGCCAAAATTACCAAGAGAAAAGGTAATGCCTTTTGCCAGATTCCAAATATTTTATTAGCCATTAGATGACATGCAAACAGAAATCCTTCTTGTGTGCCTTAAGTATCGAGGAACCCAAACTCTTGTAGGAGCCTAAATCATTTAGGACTTGGATACTTTCAAACTCTCATCTTCACTGGTGGATTAAGTCAGGAAAACATCTCTGAATTTTTTCTAGATACCTGGCATCTAGATATTTGTTATCAATAATTTTTCTGTCCTTTGGTTTATAAACTAACTCTGCTATAACACCTAAAGAACTTTTAAATGCTGCGTTGATTATTGTTTAAAATAATAGTGCCCAATTGTATCAGTCAGCATCAACTCATGTGGGTTTTTTTTCCTTACTTTTATAACACAAGTGCAAGTATATTTTAGAACAAACAAAAAGCTTTTTTATTTTACTTCCACACTAGAAAGACTTTACCATTTGAATTTTCCATGCGGAGGAAAATATCAATACAGTTTCAATATAAAATCCATTTTTATCTTTGACCGTGAAGTTATGCCAGCACATAATTTGTGTGTGAAGTTCAGAAGTCATACCATGATACAAGAGATGCCTTTTCTAGTTCGCTCTCTTCCACTGGACTAAAATCAAGGGCACTTTTGTCCAAACCCAAAAGTTCTGCTATGCGCTCTGCTCCATATAAGTCTCCATACTTGTTAATAACCTAAAAATGGAAGAAGAGAAGCTTTTGCTCAGAGAAGGACCTCAGTGACATGCACCCTACTTTAAGCCAGTAGTTGTCAGAAATTAAAACAAAAAAAAAGTCTTTCACAATTAACACTACTAGAACAGTCAGAACTCCCACGAAGCCAAGCGGGGGGAGCACACAAAAGAAAAGTAGAAGCGTTAAAGGCTATTATCTGAAAGCTTATGTATAATTTGCCATCATTTAAGCTGGCATGTTTTTCTTTTTTTAGGGGGCTTTGTATCCTAAAGACGACAATGACTGTAAATTAGACCTGCATGGCTGATTGATAACACAAATTTATTTCAAATGCCTGAGTCTAAGAAGGAAACCACAGCCTTCTGTCTTCCTCCCTCCTCCCACCTATGCTGCAGCTGCCTGTTCACTGAGACATTTACCACAACAATGAATTCCATAAAACAAATTTCAGTTCTCAATTATTTGTATGTTTATGTGTACAGAAGTATATTACACCTAGATATCCAAATTAACTGAATAGTAGATTATTGCTGTGACTAACATAATAGAAATATAAAAAGCCTACCTTCCGTTTTACAAATTTGTCCCAGTAATTGTTAGGAAAGGACCTACATAGATAAGGCAAAGATATTTCAAGTTATTTAACTTGTTAGGGGAAAGAAAAAAAAACAATGAAAAAAAAAAAATACCGTGCTCCTGATCACTGCAGATTATGGTACAATTTCATTCACTCACACACTGCACTTCGAATTACAAGAACAATTTCTTTTCATGTGCACAATGGCTATAATTAATCATCATTCGCTGCAATATCATCTTTTTTTTCCACCCTCTTTTCTTTTTCACATCCACAAATATGATTGGCTACAAAAGGACAGCAGGCTAAATATTATCACCTAATCGCCTACAACTCAATAATGTCAGGGTAGTCACTGTAATATCATTCATCTCCTAAATAAATACTTTACTGCTCCTAGCCTTAAAATCAATGATTTTCAGAGGAAAATAAGAGAGTCTTGTAGCATAAATAATTTTTAAGTTCACTGGATTACATTTCAAATAGAGGCTGAACACTTGGGAACCAGTGGACAGTTTGCCAATATAAAATTAAAATTCAAAAAATATTTTAAAAATCCCAGAAAATTGCAAAGATCATTTGGCAAAAACAGGGGTTAGCGGTAATCTTGTTCTCAGATGTATCATATTGTTGTTACTGGATCTGACATCCCAGAAGAAGACAAGGTAAAAACCATTTATAATTCTAAAGCTGCAAGACAGTTCAGATCAGCTGCCTCTGAGTAGCCATACCCACACTGGTAATTAAAAGAAAAGCTATTGTGTATATGAAAGAGAAATAAATGAAGCAGTAACTCTTAAATATTGAAGAAGTGTCAGGGTATCTTTTATTGAAAATTCCCTGCTTTTTTTGAGAGTAGTGAGCAACCATGATGCTTCAATAAGCAAGCAGTTTTATTCAGGGCAGATCTTACAACAGACACTAGGAAAAAATACATCAGCTTTGACCTGCAAGAAAAAAGACAGTATTCTTATCAGTGACATTTCCCTGATCTTCAACTTGGTCATAAACAAATATTGTTCTTGAACTGTCTTACGAATAGCAGTGCCCAGGAATCTCTCAGTCTGACGGTCTTACTGTATATTATGTCAGTTTTGAAGAATGCCAATTACCCGGAAACACTACAAAATTCAAGGTTTTTCTCTCCCCATTTCCTGGATGTAACATTGAGTTGAGCAAATATGTAGGAAGGTAAAAAAGAAGAACTGCTTAAACTAAAGGACAGTATTGGTAAAATAAAGCAAGTGTTAACATCAGAAACATGAGATTCCAGAACACTGTTCTGCTGGGATGTGAGAAAAACTTCCCAACTACTATGAAGTGCTCGATATTTTATTTTTCTGAACTGAAGTTCTGAATGAGATTACTCAAGATAAAGGTAAATGGTTCCAGTGACTCAGTATACTTGGGTTCAATGCTCTGTATTATTTCTTTCCTTGATTTCTCAGACTTTTAAGCAAAGTATGTCTCTAACGAAGCCAGCTTGTGTCTCTCTCTTTTACCACTAAACATCTAACAGTGCTACGTTTATCAGGAAACCTCTTTTGCCTTTTTAATTACTTTATTTTCCACTTATAGAAAGCCCATTTCGGTATATACACAGCACTGGGTACCCTCCAGCAGTGGTTATCCTGATGGTACAATACCTGCACCAAACCTTGAGAATCAGTTCCCATTAGAGGGAAGGATTAGTCTGCTTAAATTAGCCTTAATCTTTTATTCAACTTTAGTAGATAGTGTAACATGCTGAGAACAGGCTGTACAGCATGTCATTTGGGCTAAACTGACAATATATCTCATTAATTCATGCTTGTTTTTGCTGAGGATAAACTTACTGGATGTCTACATAGCTTCCTATCAATAGCTGAAGAAACAGGTTGGAAATTAAGCAAGCTCTCCAGTTTCCCAATTACCTTCTGTTGTAACTTTAATAATATGTGCTAGTCTGTATTTCTAACTGAAATTAAGGAAAATTCTTAAAAATTCAGGTGCAGGAAAACAAAGCATTCAAGAATTTCCAATATTTTAGACATTCTAATTTTAATGAAAGTACTATGGGCACTATTTATAATGTACAAAAGTTGAGTATGACTGATTGATAGATATTTTGGCTATTTGGCAGCATATTGTCACTCTGATGCATTTAGTTGATTATTTTTCCTGTCTTGTTTTTATCAAATACTTACTTATGCCTGCACATACTGGCCACAACTACTTTGTGACTTGTAAAGTACGCTGTTCTTTTCCAGCTTTCTGTTACTGTCCTTAAATTATGATACTATTAGGCAAAGACGGGAATCTAAGTCTAGGTATACTAGTACCAAAACATGATTCTATCTGTTTTGAAACAGTAAATTCTGAAAAATAGCCTGTAGACAAGGCATTGTTTCAAGGGAAGGGAGTTGACTTGCTGTATTTCTCTGTGTCACTCCTACAGACTGCTGCAGCTTACTGATATTTTTCTTTTTCTTGCCTACACTTGTATCATTCACTCACAGAATAGCAAGTGAGTCTTCTAGAATCACCGTATGACTACTAACACTATTTGCTAATGCATACAACCTGACAGTAATTCCTGTCAGGCCTACTCAAATTCTGGGATTGCTATTTTACACTAGAGTTACTTCTCTTGTCATATACAAATTCTGTTAGCAAGAAGCGGGAAAGAAAGTCATTCTTTTAGATGAACTAGGTGGCAGGTGGACAGGGAAGGTTCTAGATCAGTGGCTTAGTGAGCTAGAATATTTATAAACAGTTTACATAGAATCATTTAATTTTACATACGGAGTATTTATAACCAGGCGATCCCATTGTCCTTTAATATCATCTTCAGATGGCTGTTCAGTTATGTATAGTCCATCAAATTCCAGCTTTCTAGCTACCTCCTTTTCTCTCTTGAATACAACCAGAGGGACCTATGAAAACGACAGTGGACATCTTTGTCATGGTTTATATATTATTAGAAACCATGATATCTACCTACAGTATTAAGTACTCTTTCTAATACTATATAAGACCAAACATCACAGTAGCACCTCCCACAAGCAGATCAATGCCTGACCAGTCTCTGAGCAATGGCCGGCTTGGAAGTCAAGCCCCGCCACCCTGCCACTTTTTATTGCTGAGCATGACATTACATGATATGGAACATCCCTTTGGTCCATTCAGGTCAGCTGTACCAGCTGTGCCCTCTCCCAACTTCTTGCCCCCTCCCAATGTACTTGCTGGGGGATGCTCAGAGTGGGTAAAGCAAAGAGGAAGACCACACTGTGCAAGCACTGTTCAGCCATAACCAAAAGATGGGTGGTGTTACCAACACTGTTTTAACCACAAATCCAAAACATACACACTGCTGTGAAGAAAGTTAACTCCATCTCTGCCAGACTGAGTACATGACAAAAACATCTACATATTGAGCAGTGAGAATCTGTAAACAACTAGATACAAATAGGTATTTCAGTATTAGCTCCAAAAATCACTTTGGGACATAGCCGATGTTCTTTAACAAATAACAGATTAGAATAAGACTCAGAACTTGCCTTTAAGCAATAGTATCCAATTACACAGACAAAGGAGATGATAGTATGAATAACTGCCAATGCTCTGAGAGCAGGTGCCATGTAACCTGTACTTTCTTGCAGAACAAAAAACACCATGCCCTCCTCCTCTTCCTCTTCATCAAAAGAGTTCCAGAGATTAGAGTCTTCCTCTACTTCATCAAGTGGCTCTTCTGTCACCTAAGAGAAATTCAAGCACATTGAAAACACACAATAAACTTACAAACTTTTCCTTTACTAACAATGACAAATGATGTTTGCAAAGCCTGCTCGTGGGATGATGATAGAGCATTAGCTTTGAAAGTAATGTCCTTCATTTTCACAGCAGACGTTTCCACATTGTCTCATGTCACTGAAAAGATAATCTAGAAAAGGCAAGTACAGGCATATCACAGTTTACAAATCTCTCCTTTAACAGTGCCATAGCAAAACCAAACCAACCAATGAGAAAGTTACGCGAAAATGTTTTCTTGGAAGAACCGAGCAATGACAGGGTTATCTAATATGACTGAATTTAGGGTCTGTTTTGTAATCTATGTTGTTCCTGATTACTATAGTCTAGAAAGAAACAAAATTCTCACGTTATCAGCTTGTACACTGTCCATAAATTTTTATTTCATGACTTAGTTTAGAGCTTACAAATTAATACAGTATTTAATCAGTATTTCATAAATACTCCAAGCCATAAAGCTGACTTACTGCCCTAAATTCTTCCAGCGACTTTAAAAACCTGGCCTTTAAAATAAAAGCCCTAAGTGCCCTTCTTTTGACAGCTTTATCTGAAAGCTGAAGTCCTGTTCAGTCCTGTTTGGCTCCCACTGATTCTTTTCTGTCTGTGACAGATGGACTTGTACTGATAAACACAATGTTTTGTCCTTGCTTTGCAATAGAATGGGTTGTTGGCTGACCCACAAGACCCAATGAGAAGCAGAAGAGAGTGGGGAGAAAAGGACTGGCATAGACAAAAGCAGACTTCTGCATATACCTTTGAAGTCCATCCTCTCTAACCATGTGGGATGGAAAGAGAAAGGCAAGAAGGGAGCCTTAAATAGCCCTGATGGTCTTTCTCCTGAAATGGTGCACACACATTCTACCCAGTTTTCAAAAGCCTTTTACGTCTTTACCTGCCCTGTCTCTGAGACTATAACTGTGTTGTAGGAGTTGCTTTTCAAGATATTTGGGATCAAGATTCAGTTACTTCTAGACTCAATGTTCAGCCAGCTGCTTTTGTCTTCTCTGAAGTTTTTGGTTGTAAACAACAGAACTAGAAAATGTAGTATCGGAAAACACAAGGTTCATCAGCTTATTGCAACTTGCACCCTATATCTAGAAGGGGAAAATCAAAATGGCTGGATTCCAGGATAAAGATAAATGAGGACTTTTCTTGTGAACTTCAAATCTGTAAGGGAAGGAAAAAAAAAACGAGGCTTTTATGGATGGGAGTTCTCTTTAGTGACTTCTACTCCTTTTCATGGATAAAGGTTGTGAAGATTCAGGAATAAAATGGTGTTCTGCTTCGTATCATTGGGTTATACACCAGAACCTGAAACAACTCATTAGATTCAGGTAAAACCCTAAGATTAAGTTTAAAGTATGGATGTATAACCTTCTTCATCAGTGATATAAAAAAAGAACTGTAGCCTACTATGAAAAGGCTTCTCTTGCTTTATATTTCTTCTGCCTGCTCATACCAGTCCATCAAAGTCTCAATCCCAGTATAGAAATATCTTCATCACAACAGTCACTAACAATCATATTGGCAATAACAACAAAGAAAATGGAGCGAATAAGTATGAAAACTGAATTATACTCTCACATGGAAACACAGAATGGGAAAAAAATACACATTTGATGTTCATTAGAGATTACTAAATTAATGAAAAAAATATGAAAAAAGAAATTAAATGAAACAAGCACTCCCCCCAAAATGCCAAACCCTAGGCCTGAAAGGCCTATGAAAACAAAATTATTAACAAATTAAGTATAACTAAAACATATGAGCTCATCTAGTTAAATTGAGACATTAACATGATTCTGAAATTATGTATAAACTATTTCCCAGTCAAAAATGAATGTAGCCAGTAGGGTTCTTTAGAAAAAACAGAACTATAATAATTGAGAATAATCAGGTGAAGTCTCTCACAATCTTTAAAACAAATGAGAGAAAAAATGCAACAGTTTTGATATTTGAGTTATTTTAGTTGGATTTCAAATTTCCCATGACAAGATTAACAATCCAAACAATAACAGACTTATGTGAGTAAATGAAAAGATGCCTAGAAACACAAGCTCAACTATAAAGGATGGGTGAAATACATGTTTTCACTCAGCCTGAGTAAAGTAAAAACAGAACAGGTTTAATATCACAAATTTTAGTTACAAAATTTAAAATATTATTTTAACTACTTCATATCTAAATCACAGAATCACAGAATGTTAGGGATTGGAAGGGACCTCGAAAGATCATCTAGTCCAATCCCCCTGCCGGGGCAGGATTGCCTAGACCATATCACACAGGAACGCGTCCAGGCGGGTTTTGAATGTCTCCAGAGAAGGAGACTCCACAACCTCTCTGGGCAGCCTGTTCCAGTGTTCAGTCACCCTCACCGTAAAGAAGTTTTTCCTCAAATTTAAGTGGAACCTCCTGTGCTCCAGCTTGCACCCATTGCCCCTTGTCCTGTCAAGGGATGTCACTGAGAAGAGCCTGGCTCCATCCTCTTGACACTTGCCCTTTACATATTTATAAACATTAATGAGGTCACCCCTCAGTCTCCTCTTCTCTAAGCTAAAGAGACCCAGCTCCCTCAGCCTCTCCTCATAAGGGAGATGTTCCACTCCCTTAATCATCTTCGTGGCTCTGCGCTGGACTCTCTCTAGCAGTTCCCTGTCCTTCTTGAACTGAGGGGCCCAGAACTGGACACAATATTCCAGATGCAGCCTCACCAGGGCAGAGTAGAGGGGGAGGAGAACCTCTCTCGACCTGCTGACCACACCCCTTCTAATACACCCCAGGATGCCATTGGCCTTCTTGGCCACAAGGGCACACTGCTGACTCATGGTCATCCTGTTGTCCACTAGGACCCCCAGGTCCCTTTCCCCTACGCTGCTCTCCAACAGCTCTGTCCCCAACTTGTACTGGTACATGGGGTTGTTCTTGCCCAGATGCAGGACTCTACACTTGCCCTTGTTATATTTCATTAAATTTCTCCCCGCCCAACTCTCCAGCCTGTCCAGGTCTCTCTGAATGGCTGCGCAGCCTTCCGGCACATCAGCCACTCCTCCCAGTTTTGTGTCATCAGCGAACTTGCTGACAGCGCACTCTAATCCCTCATCCAAGTCATTAATGAATATATTGAATAGAACTGGTCCCAGAACCGACCCTTGCGGAACTCCGCTAGACACAGACCTCCAACTGGACTCTGTCCCGCTGACCACTACTCTCTGGCTTCTTTCCTTCAGCCAGTTCACAATCCACCTCACTACCCGATCATCCAGACCACACTTCCTCAGTTTAGCTGCGAGGATGCTGTGGGAGACAGTGTCAAACGCTTTACTGAAATCGAGATAGACCACATCCACAGCTTTACCATCATCTATCCACCGGGTAACATCCTCATAAAAGGCTATCAAGTTGGTTGAGCAAGACTTCCCGTTGGTGAAGCCATGCTGAGTGCCCCTAATGATCCCCCTATCCTTGATGTGCCTAGAGACAGCACCAAGAACAAGTTGCTCAATCACCTTTCTGGGGATGGAGGTGAGGCTGACCGGTCTATAGTTACTCAGGTCCTCCTTCTTGCCCTTTTTGAAGACTGGAGTGACATTCGCTTTCCTCCAGTCCTCAGGCACCTCTCCCGTTGCCCACGACTTAGCAAAGATGATGGAGAGTGGCCTAGCAATGACTTCCGCCAGCTCCCTCAGCACCCGCGGGTGCATCCCATCAGGGCCCATGGATTTATGGACGTCCAGGTTGCTTAATTGGTCCCTGACCCAGCCCTCATCTACCAAGACAGATTCCTCCTCTATCCTGACTTCTTCTGGGGCCGCAGGAGTCCGGGGCTCCTCAGGACAGCCTCCAGCAGTATAGACAGAGGCAAAGAAGGCATTCAGTAACTCCGCCTTCTTTTTATCCTCTGTCTCCAGAGCCCCCACCTCATTCATCAGTGGGCCTACATTGCCTCTAGTGTTGGCTTTACCTGCAATGTATTTCAAGAAGCCCTTTCTGTTGTCCTTGACCTCTCTTGCAAGGTTTAATTCCAAGGAGGCCTTAGCTTTCCTAGTTGCCTCCCTACATCCTCTGACAACAGACTTATATTCCTCCCAAGTGGCCAGCCCCTCCTTCCATGATCTGTACACCCTCTTCTTCCACTTGAGTTTGCCCAGCAGTTCCCTGTTCAACCATGCAGGTCTCCTGGTACCCTTACTTGACTTCCTACCTGTTGGGATGCTCTGATCTTGAGTTCTAAATGCTTTAGTTCATGTTTGAAGGGCTTGTAATAATGGCTTTCTTAAACAAGCCTTGAAACCATCATTAAATATTCCTCTTGGAGTAACCAAAAAACATTTAAAGAACAATGTATAATCTTACCTTGTAAAATAGAAGAATAAAGTTGATGGCAAATGCAACAAATAGAGCAAGAAACCTTAAGTTATAAAAATTTCTTGCCAAGTAGTGCTGAAAGAAAGAGAAAAAATTAGACGTGACCTGTAGCTAATATCAAGATAAGTAGGTAGCAAGGTTTCTAAGAAAGTAAATACATAATTGTGTTGCGTTCATACGCCAGGTATAATGAGCAAAGGCATTTCTTGTCAGCCTGTTCTCCCATTTAATGGTAAGTGTGATTAAAAATAATGGACTTAAAATTGCAACAGGGAAGACTGAAATAGAATATTAAAGGAAACTTTCTAGAAGGAAGTCTGAAAAAGAAATTCTAGAATACTGGAATAAACTACTTGAGAAGGTTTCAGAGAGCTCATCATTTGATGTTTTTAAGAACAAAGAAAAATCTTACAGGAAATAGAATTACAGATTCTAGAAATTAGATTATGCAAAATAGGGAGCTCCTAACAAGGAGCTCGAGAGGTTAATCTGTCCTGTTAGACCAAGATAGGATAAATTACATACACAAACACTTTATTTCTATAACTCTATGAAGTATTACAAAAATCACAAAAGACTGAATACAGCCAGTCATTTGAAAACTCATGCCAATATTTCTTTTATGATGACATTTCTCGCTTCAATATCACACGTGTTCTATATTACATAAATAAAAATTCAGTGACTAAAAGAATTTAAGAAAAACTTACAAGCATTTTTGTTTGATAAATTTCCAAAGCTTTGAAGAAGTTAGCCATAACAGCCTCCGGTTTCTCAAATTTTTGTCCATGCCTTCGCTTCTTTTTCTTCATTTTTCCCTCTTCTAGCTGCTCAGATTGTACTTCCTTTGCTTTATCTTGTTTCTCACCATCTTCCATGCTAGAAGAAAGGTTATCTAAACAAAAATACTTAGCCAAACTTCTGTATTGTAAATGCTTTCATTTAGAAGGAATTCTAATTCAGAAAGTTTGGCTTTGAAAGTTAGTTTTGACACTGGGAGAAAAATGATTGTAAGTAAAAGACCTGAGGTAGACAGTAAATCCAGAGTAAAAAAAAAGTGACCTTAGTTTCAAATGATATGCAAGAATAGAGTTGCTGAAGGGAGATCAAAAGGCTAAAAACCCAAAAACCAGGCAGAAGTTACTGTACCAAATGTGAAGTAGATAATGTTTGCCAAAACCGGTGAAGTACATATATACTCTATACAAGCAACATAAGAATTTTAAGAGTTCACATGTACTTTCTTGAGCCTGGGGCTGAAAAACAGAAATAAAGCTTTTGGGATTTGGTACACAGTATCATAATTGAATCACAGTATCATAAAATTAATTCATTTCAGTCAAGGCAATCGCTGTTGTTACAGAGATGAATGAGTAATAACAAGGAAGTTTGCTTCAGAGAGTCTCACCTGACAAAGTTTGTAGAGGATGACAATCATTCCTCCTGCACCACTGAACTGTCTTTATGAAAATTATCGAGAGTGTATGTAGTAATAGAAGAATTTAGTTACTAAACTAAAAAAAAGCTGAATTTGCATATACGTAAAAGAATGTTGAGGCATCGAGGTGACTGAAAGTTTTAGGTATGAGGATAAAGAAATGCAGTATGTGGTTCACTTTATCACGCTACTACTGCAGTCGGAATCATATGATGGGTTTCTAAGAATGTGTTTATCTTCTACCAAAAAAAGTCCCTGTTGCAGCTGCAGAAATGTAAGCCATTTAAATTCAAATTTTTAAGCTGAAGACATTTGAATATGGCAGACATGAGAAGACAACAGGGAATAGGGAAAATAAGTCCAATAAAATAACAGAGGTAGAAAAAGATCATGCTTAGGGAAAATAAGTCCAATAAAATAACAGAGGTAGAAAAAGATCATGCTTATGGAAAATAAGGTGAAAAACCCTAAAATAAGAAAATGAGTGTCACAGGAGATTTTGGACTAATTCCTAGATATTTATAAATTGCTTCACTGAAGCACTGGTGAATATGCTACTAGTGTAGCATCAGGAGACTAAAATCAGACAACAAAGGAAAAAGCCCAGCAGTGACAGATTTTAAAAGGGGTCATTTGACCAATCTAAATACTAACCAACTTACCAGTACATCCTAACATGGTCTAGATAAAACAACAGTTTCTGAAACTGCTTATTTTTAAGTTACTGTCTTCATACTGAGTAACACTCATCAACAGGTTCTTTGGATACATGGTACCAAAAAAACCATACAAGAGCTTAAGTACACTTTTAAATTACCAGCAGTGCTCTAAACAATGAAAATAATGTGCTTATCATCCCTGCAGGGACTGAAGAGAGAGACAAATCATCAAAACAATTCTGTGACAATAAAATGCGAGAAGGGGACTTTTTAGCTGAAGTATGTTAGACACAGCCTGAAATGTAACAGATAGGAAATGAAAATATATTGAACCATCAGATAGTGTTGTTGGCATACTTTAACGAGGTAACAGAAAAAAAACCAAAAAACTCATTTAAATGCACACATGTGAGCATACGTATACGTGTACACATTCTTGTCCATGTAAGACATACATATATGTATATACACATAGATATACATGTATGCATACATACACACATATAAACATATATATACAGAGGAAAAAAAAGGATGCTTTTCAGACAAACTATACAAAGTGCATCCAGTCCTAAAATATTGACCCCAATGGCACACTTAAAAATATTAGCTTTGGCAGGTAAGAGGAGAAAGATAAATGAGGCTGAAGTAAACATTTTAAACATAAAGCAAAATAGAAAACAAAAAAAAATGATGTATAGCTTTTGAATCTCTAGGAGATCTTTTGCATGTGTCTACAAATATTTTAAGGGCTTTCAGCAGGCTGCAAGCCAACAATGTGGCTGCAGGTCCAGAAAGCCCTTAAAAGTAGGATGCTGCTAAAGCAAGGTAAGCATTTTAAAAGCTATTTATAAGGCAGTCATATGTAGGATGACTGGACAAAGAAATGTATCTGCTGTCAAGTTCACAACTTGAGAACAGATAAAACATCAATAATATTGTTGGGTTAGTCACACCTTGTGTTTCAATGATCAGCTATTGTTGCCTGAAAATTATAGTGGGTAGTAGGGAAAGTGTAAATAGCAGTGTGGCAAGTTGCAGAGTTGTTTTCAAAACTGATGCTCATTTTTAAAGGTAGTTATGGGAATTTTTAAAAAGACAATGGCCACAGATTTATATATGCAGAATTGTCAAAGGCCACAAAAATCAGATTACCATTTTGTTGCCCACTGAGATGGTCTGCCACCTCATAGGGATTGTGCTGCTTTTCAAAATACTGATGAGACAAAGTGTACGTAAAGTGCTTTGAATATTGAGCATTGCTTGGATTCTTTTGGGCCAAATTATCTAGCATTAAGAAGTAGCAAGGAATTAAACAGGAATTGTGTAAAAATAACTTACTCAGCCTTCTCAGCTTCTGCTTTTCTTTCTGTTTCAGCTTCTTTTGCAATTTCAGATACCTGCAAAAAGTATTTTAACTGTCAAAATGGATCCATTAAAAAAAAATGTTGGTAACTTTAGTTACTGTTTTCTAAGAAACAAATAAAATAATTACCACACTGTATTTTTATACCACTTTGCACTTTTAAAGTGTTAGATTTTTAAAAATAGACAGCTCAGACTAGATTTTAACAGTGAAAACTGCAGAAATTCTTCTGATAGCTTTTTTCAGTCTAGTGTTATCAATACTGTAACTAGCCCAGTTGACTGAACAACTTCAAGTAGTTATACATGGTTATCAGACAGATTATGTGACTAGCTGACGATGAAGGTAACTACATCCAGATGATACCCTAATACAAAAGTCACTCACAAAGACTCAGTGCAGTTACTGATTATATAGAACATGATCACCATTTTCCTTCATTCCATATATGAAACAAGGAATAATATACCAATGATAGCATCAAAAATATGAAAAACATCTGTGTAATTATCAGATATTACAAAACCCAATAATTTTACAGATGGCTAACTGCAGCAAAGAAACTGGGGCCTGGATTTCAAACACCTTTAGGCTCAGTGTTGCAAGACCAAAGTAAACTCATTTCAAATGCAGTTTGAGTATCTAAGCTTCACTGGAAACTAAAGAGATGCAGGCTCTGAAGTCCTAGATTCACAAAGGAATCTAAAGTGCCTAAATTTTTTACCATTCACTTTTGCAAAAACCTATCTTAACTCTTTACCCTCTTCTGTATTCTCTCAAAGTGCTTAAAAACCAACTGTCTATTGGTGTATTCTCCTACATTTCTGGTTAATACATAAATATAGTTATGTAAACTTTTCGCCCACTTCTCACCTGGATGCCTATCTCTCCCACATAAGTAGTAAAAGAATTTACAAAATAATTTACTAAATCGATTTTGCCTTGCTTATCTCACCTCTTATCTATGGAACCTCATCTAGTACCGGTGATTGAAAGAACCTCATCTGGTACACGTGATGGAAACGTGTGTAACTCTTCCACAGAGTTTCCCCTAAGATCTCAAGCTGGTGGAGGGTAATTCAGAGATCATTTGATGATGCCTAGTTCTTCTAAGGGCTATGGTGGGGGAGGAATTAATAAATCCCTATCCATCCTCTCCATTCCTCTGTCATATTCTCAGTTGTCTCCTTTCCAGGCTGAAGAGGCTTAACCTACTTAATTCCATACAAAAGATTTGTTCCATATCAAGTTTTGATAACTTTTTGACCTTCACTGAACCTTTTCCAGTTGTTTTATCACATTTTTTTTTGAAATTGGGGAACCTGGTCTTCAAGAAACAGATATACTTTGGGTTCATGAGCATAATAATATTCTGGGGGTTTCCTCTCTCTATTCCTTTCTCAGCAATTCAAAATTTCAGTTTGCTTTCTTGATCTGTGTTGATTGACATTGAACTGATACTTCTGTACAACTCTATTATATTCCCAAGATTTCATACCCAAGCAGTAACAATGAGCTCAAAATCAACATTTTACATGTAAAATTGTAACTTTTCCTCCCATATACATCACTTCAATATTCATCTGCTATTTTAAGGCAACTTTGCAGTTAGCTCTTGATTTTACAGCTAGGAAGAACTTAGATTTATCAGCAAACTCAGTGAGTTAGCTCACTACTCACTTATCTTATTTGTGAACCCACGTGGCTCTCAGCACAGATTCTCAGCACAGATTCTTGTGGAATTTCACTGCAAAAACTAAGTCCTAACAATATTCATCATATACAATTCCACAGGTTATTTTTCAGTTTCTCTGGCTATATGGTAATGTCATTGACCTTATCACTACACAATTGCTTTTCCAGTATACAGAGGTGAATTTCTGTTTCTATCACTTCGTGTTAGTTTTATTATTGTAAATACTTAAGAAAGACATAGTGACTTCCTGAAGGGAATTTTTGATTCTTATATTGCTGTTTCTTCTTTGACTTGTACTGAATAATTATATCCAGTGCTCTAACTGGATTACACAGGTTGTTCATATACACAATGTGAATAGCAATTTCTGTAATATAGAATTAGTGTAACCATTATTTTGCTAGGTTTCACTAGATAACATTAAAGGTAAAAGCTGGATAAATTGCATAGCTGACTTCACATTAATGACCCAAAGTATCTGCATAAATTACCAAGCATTTTTATCAATAGTTACCAACACATCTAAGAGAAATGTATAAATCAAAGTAAAGCAAAGGAGATTCTAAAATATTTACTCAGATCTGAAGTAAAATATTTATTCATCTATTGTTGAAAAAAATTCTAAAATATTTACTCAGACATGCTAAGATCCGTAAGTTAAAATAGTATTTTTAAATACCAACCACATCAAATTTATGCTAAATGAGGCAGGATGGAAAAATATAGTTCCATCTAGGCAATAAACAAATCTTGGAGAAAAACATATGAATGAAGAGGAGGTAATGAACTAAGAAGTTGTACAACAGAGGTTTATCTTGAAAATATCTGGAAAGCATACCATAAAGATGTGGATTAATGATGAGAGGAAAGCTGTATTTGAATACCAAGTAGAAACAGATCTAAGTGCAGAGTGAAACATAATGCCTTCCAAATATGACAAATGCATTTGGCTTTTGACGTTTAGTTCAATCCATTCTTAAACAGAATGATAAATTGTATTTAGCTCAGCTGAGTGGAACAAAATATATTGTCCATAAAACAGAATAAAAGTAAAGAATGATTATATGATAAACATTAAAGTAACAATAAATTTAGGCAAAGTTGTTTCAAACAATTGGGAAAAAGGCTATCTTATTGTATGCGATCAGTAAAGCACGTAGAAGACAGACGATAATAACAAGGTATTATTATGGAGAAAGTAGATTGTAAAAGTAATCGAAATATATTGTGAAAAAATGGGCTATGGAGAATAAACTAGACTGTAAACCATTTAAAGCAAAAACCTAGAAAGCTGCTAGCAATTTTTGCTAGCAATCCAAACACAGTGGGCTGAATTTTTCTGCCATGTAAACTCTCGTGTTCGTTTTTAAAAGAGTACAGATTATAAAGTATCTTCTCATCAAGAATATTTATTAATCAGTTAACTGTCAAATAATTCAGTTACTAATAGAAAATTCAGTAATATATTTGTATTATTATTATTTTCTGCAAAGAAATAAAAAAAATCTCTTTAACATACCTGTAATCCTTTTTTCTTACGAACTGTGTTTTCCAAAGACAACTGGATATCAGTACCAAGGATTTCTGCAATATCTCCAAGTCCAGCATCATGACCATGTTTTGAGCCACCTTCTTTCTTTGGATGAATGCCAAAAATGTCTGAGATGATGTCAGTTTCTCCCTTTTCACCCTGCACGAACTGCACAAGTTCAGCTCCGATGCCATGCTCAGTGCCTTCAGCTTTTTCTGCTTCCATAACATCATCATGGATTCCAAACTGTGTTGGGTCAGGCATGTCCCCTAATATTTTAGTAACTTTAATGTTTTTGGCTCCTTCAACAAGGCCACCCCCAAATACAGTGCTCCAAAGAATCTGGAAAATTCCCCACACTATAGTAAAGAACAGTTGGAACATCCCTACAAATAGGATCCAGAAAAAGGAGAAAAACACTTTCACCATCTCTTTTACTGTCATCTTTCTAACTTTCCTGTATTGTTTCCTTATGTTCTTCACAGTGACCATTTTAAAAAAGTTGGCAACATTCTTCTTCACTGCAACACAGGCCATTGCAAAAGCTGAAGCACATTCCAGGGACTTTTCTTCTTCCTCATCATCTCCAATATCTGCTACATGACAAGGCTCTGCCTCTTCCTCTTCCTCAGGCCTCTCAGATGAATCCATTTCAGAGATCTGGGATGCTAACTGCATTTCAAAGATCGTGTCTTCACAGAAATTCACAAAGAGTTCCATTTTTTCTTGCTCTCCACCTTCATTTACAACATCAAATATGAACTGCCTTTTGGATTCCTTCACCTGTGGTTTCTCCCACTGCATTCTACTGGATTCACTGATTTCAAAGTAAACTCTTTCTATTTTCTTGGCTCCACCCATTATTTCAATACGGCCAAGATATGGTTCAAAGTAATTAAGTACACTTTCTGCAGGTTCGAGTAAGCTCTGAAGGCGTGAATCGTTAGGCATGTGCTCTGAAAGGTTTGTTAGCAATACTGCTACATTAAATCCAATGTCTTTGGCTGGTTCATGGAATCTTTCCACAAAATCAACATAGTTAAACATATCATTTTCATCAGTTTCTGCACAGGACAGCAGGAATTCAATCTCTGACTGTATATATTGTTTTTGAGCCTCCATTGATTTCTGGAATTCCTTCTTTGAAATGACGCCTTTACCATCTGGGTCATGCTCTTTGAAAGCATCTGAGTTAGTAAGGTCTTTTAACTTGAGGAACATGTCAAAGAACTTCAAAATCATTTCTACATTGCTAGATGATTCTACAAGCGTGTCTACCATTTGTTTTCCGATAGTTCCATTTACAACATTACCTAAGGAATGTGTTAAAAGAGTAAGTTATTTGGCATTGCTACATTTAAATAAATAAATTTCATATTCATGCTCAGAATAGAACAAAAGTGTTCTAAAATCTTTGTAATTTTTTCTTTCAACATGCTTTTCTGTAGCAGCTCTCTTTTTCATGACTATGTATATTCCAGAATAATTGTTAAATAAACAGGAAATAGGGTTTTTCCTGGCATTACATAAAGGCAACTAAAAAACATTTTAGGAAGATTAACATAATTATCATACTTTATATTATGAAGCTGAGATAATCATATTTGACCATAAAGAAAAATATGTCCAACCTTCAAGCAGTGACAAGAGCATCACTACCATATCCTTTAGCAAATCTAGCAGTTCTTTAAGCAATTCAATCTGAGCAGAGTCCTGTAAAAAAAAGGAGTATAAGGTTGTTTTTTTCTTTGTATTTATCTGGAAAACTAAATACATTTGGAAAAAAACAGTATGCAGGATGGCCATCTAAAGGTGGTTCACATTCTTCAGCAACATTTCATTGTCCTTTTATTATGATTACTATCAGAAGTCTTATACAATAGGAGGGTAACTTACTACAGCAGAGGTATTAATACCATAAAGATAAGATTTAATAAAGCATTAAGCAGTACCGAAGTGCAGATAAGGGACAGCAGAAACTCACAAAATAATTGTTTACTTCACAGATCTGGCAGTATTCATCTCAGAAAGAATCCATCCTTTCTCACTTCACAGGGATTATTTAATGGCATAATGCATTACCACTCAAACAAAACGAGAACTGTTTAGTTTAACTACAGAACATGATAAGTCTAACATGGATTTGTGACTAACATTAAGAACCTAAAAACTGTTAAGTATCCTCAAAATTCCAATATACTTCTGTAGGGTGGGAAGAAATCTTATGAGTAAGTCAGAGGGTCGCAGAGACACTGGATAAGAGTGATGAAATAACTGCACTGTTGCATTCAGTGCCCAGTGGCTTGAGTGTATGGGTACATTAAGCAGAAGTCGCAAAAGAACATAGAAGCCTGAAACTGTGAAGAGGCGTGGGACTCCAAATGCCCTGCACAGGGAAATGGAACACTGCCTGTTGCTCTCCTGCTCAGTGCCTGTGATGAATTAACTGGACAAGTTGACTGACTGTCACATTCCCTCCCTCTTTGAAGCTTTCACAGCTTTTCTCTTGCCCTACTTAGCTGTAGCATGGGAACCATGCTTTTAATGGTGCTTCTTCTCTGACAGATCATCAGGTTGTGGGAGGAAGGGACCAAATTGCCACCTTCATTATCAGAAAGGTATAACTGAGTTGGAAGCAGTGAGCTTGATATCAGAAAAGGTGAATGCGCAGTGATGATTAATGCTAAAAGGAGTGATATGGAGATGCTAGTCCTGAGATTCAGTCTTGGACCTCTACATTACAATAGGCCCATGCACAACCAATGAGTATCAGCACATTAACTGCTTTACAGCTTTCAGCATTCACTTGACCGTAATTTATAAACATATGCAAAGAAGAACTACTTGACTACTGAAAATACCTGTGAAAGTTTCATCTGCATATTGGCAAAGACATGAAGAAAGCCAACAACTGCATCCCACAGCCTACTATGAGCCAGACTCTGTTGATTACCTATGCAAGGGCCCTAAAAAAATTAAGAAAAACACATTTTTTTATTTATATAAAATAAAATAAAACAAAACAAATAAACCAATTTGCTTTCCTAAGATTTCTCCCTGAAAAAAAATAAAGAAGAAACTTCAGGCTTCCATGCAGCTACATGAGAAAGCTTCCCAAGGTCTCTTTGGCATCTAGTGCACAAATAGGAGATTGTATCATGTTAAATATGCAGCCATTCACGTTTTAGTATTAACTTTACACTGGGCCAGTGATTCCATGTAACTTTATCAAAATTAAGAAAAATAAAGCCAAAGTATTTACAAATTTATGACAGGACATGATCACGCCATGTAATCATAGAACTTCATTGTTAGTACCTTGAGCAAAACATTTTGTTTACCTGGATGTATTCTGTAAGGGAATTGAATATTTGTTTAGTGACAGCCAAAGCTTTAGAGAAGTTACGTTGTCCTGATTCATCAATGACATCCCTTCCTGAATAGTACCAATAGAAGTCACTGATTGATTCCTAAGAAAAAAACAACATTATATTTTCTAATTTTGGATTCTGTATGCAGTATTTACTGCCTGCATTTGTATCACCAAAAGTTGAATCAGCAGCAGATGAAATTTTGTATTTGTGTGACAGTCTGTTTCTCATTGCAATAACTTTTTTCATTTTTATCTAACTATGCTCCCTGCAGAAGTGAACAATGGAATAAATTAACAAACATCTGGTTTCACACAGAATTCTGAAAGGTCATCTATTTTAAAAGGAAAGAAGAGATGAAATAAATTAAATCAGAATTCTTTATTTTAGATATCCCTGAAGAGAGGATTTTCCCATTTGATTCCAGTAAAATGTGAGTTTATAAAAATGAAGGAATGGCAAATATGTTATACTCCATTTTCCTCTGTTTTTTCCTTACCTGAAGACGCAAGAGATAGTCAACTGTACTAATGATAATGTTCACTGTTGTGGTGTTCCCCATCTGAGTACGTAGGTAATTTTGAAAATCTGAAATAACAAGTGATTTGTGTTTGGTTAGTATATATAGGAATAAAAAATACAAGGTTATATTCATATTTTCATGGTGATATGGAGAATACATTCTTTTTAAGTGCCTTGTTGGGTACAGATGCCTATGTGGTGGAAATTGAACTACAGTAGATCACAATGTAAATACAACTGAAGACTGGTTATCCCCATGACTTGCAATAGGCTTTACTATTAATGATTGGCATAAAAACTGAAATTACATTAAGACTTAAAATCTCAAATTGAACTCTGCAATTTGAATTGTTGGCATGCCAGTTTCCCCTCAGAAAACTAAATGAATTAGAGGAAAAAACCCATTAGAATCGGTTCTATTCAACTCTGTTTAAGAACAGACTCATCACACATTTTCCCCAAAATTCAGTTCACTTACCATTGTTATGCCCTTCACAGAGCAGTTGTAAAAATCTAAATAGATCTCGAGTAAATTCATCATGCTGCAACACTTTCTCACCTTTAAAATATCCAAATACAATGATTATGTGACAACTGTTATGTTTAAATATGCAGAACACATAATCTTACAGCAACCTTTAAAACTGGAATTCTAATAAAACACAGTATTATAAAAGCATTACAGCAATTTAAAAGAAACTGACAATAATGAAAAGAAAAACTGAGACAGAAAAAGCAAAGCCAAAATATTTAGCACTCCAATGCATCCATGGTTAAAAAGAAAAAAAGAGAAAGCAACAGGATACATATCTAATAAGTAAATGGTTAGTCATAACTAAAATCATGCCTTAAATATGAATGACACTTCTTTATTAAGCATCAAACTGTTTATTCAAGCTGAACACACAACCTGCTGCAGACTATAAAGCTAAACCTAAAGATATCTGGGAAGATGCAATGAAAGATTTCTCTCTGTATTTGCAACACATTTTTGCAAAAATAGTATCAAAAACTGTAAACCCAAACATACCACGCTCACGAACGATGACTGTGGATCAAAGAAAAATAACAAGAATACAGAATAAGAATATTGAAAGTTATGATGTTTTTCTTAAAAATCATTGCTAAAGATTTTCTAAATATAATGCATATTCAGAACTCAAAGCCTAGAATTACTTATAATAAGTTTATCAACAGAAAACTCAAGCCATAGTAAATAACAGTTCTAGTTAAGGAAGGAAGCACAAATACTGTTTTAAGCACTACTGGAAACAATTTCATTCTACTTACGAGTTCCTTCTTCAGTAACCATTCCCAGGCCTTCTGCTTTATTTTGTCTCTCAAACGCATTCAAGTCAAGAACACTTATATTGAAAAAACAAACAAACAAACAGGAAAAAGTACTATAGTACACAATGGAAAATTATTTTCTTCTAGGAAATCTCTGGAGGCCTTCAACAACTACTCCTGACCCACTGTGACATGCATTGTCTCATATATTATTTAATATGAATATCAAATAAAAGGGCTTGTGATGAAAATAAGGGTCCAGTGTCCATTTCTGAAAAGAAATGAGTTTCAGATCAGGTCTCACCACTTACCTAACTTCACTTCCAGTAATGTCATTCATGTTTCATGTATAAGTGAAAAGTGGAAAAGGAACCTGAAATATTACTCTTTATATTGATTTAAACCTGCCTGCCAAAAGGACATAACTGCAGTTATTTCTCAGTCACACTGGTTTCCACTCACTATTATTTCTATTACATTGTTACTGTATATATTATGCATTATTATGTTATTCAGAAGACGCATGGAATCTCTGATTCCATATTCAGAAGACATATAAGGAATCAGAGACTCCATATCTTCCAAGGTCAAAATACACTGATATCTGAATTTTCTTTTGCTAACTTGGCATAGCCCAGCACGTGGAATAGCAGATGATGATTCTTCTCACCACGCAGTCAGAATACTTTCATTCAAACAGTCCAAATATAATTCTATGATTATCTAATCTTTTTCAGTTAAACTACAATGCAGTCACATATTCTACTATCTAGCGACATCATTACAACCAAAAAGATTTTTTAAAGCATAATTTTAATTCTTTTGTCAGTGTTCAAGTTATTTTATCAAAACCTTTTTTAATGAAGTCCTGAATGATATACATACACAGTTATTAATATCACTGCAGATTCTGTTTTGAGCAAGTCCTTGCTAAATTGTTCTACATAAATGGAAAAATTACAAGACAAATGTTATTTAGTTAGGCTGCAACTACTCCGTGATAATTTCTGCAGTGCAGGTCACCATTCCTTCCACATTTTTTCCATCTTCATACAGCTTCCTACTGTGATGGAAGTACTCCTTCACACTTCCTTCAGAACCCTTCTGTTGCTTTAAAAGGCTGAGAAAAGGAGGTTGTCTACTGTAAGAGTAATCAGAAACACCAACAGTTTTCCACCTTCTTTATGGGAGTCCTTTACCTTAACTCATTTGAACTTCTGGTTTATCAAGGGAATGGAATACTATAGTCTCACTGGCCACATGCCATCTCTAACAAACCTGATACATATGCAGAGGATTCAGATAGAGACAGAGACTATGTAACTCATCAGAGATGTGCAGAAACTGAAAGCTTAGTAAAGCTCCACTGGCCTGTCTCCCCTTCAGCGATGGCTTTTTTTCCATCCTTAGAACTACCCAGACAGAAAACTTGAGGAATCTGGGACCAGTAAAGGAGGCACTACATTTTACTTTTCTGCTTCTTCAAACTAAGCCTCCAAAGGCATACACAGTCTTTGCTTTATTTTTTCCTTTGGAAGAATGCTTTAAAAGAATAACATACTATTCCTCAGATTCACAAAAATTTCCCACAAGAGTTCTACAATCTGTGACTCCTGGAATTTAAATCTAACAAATCCACCTGCACTATGCAAGAAGCCACCAACCTGAATAAAACTGAAACTGTAATAATACGATTTATGTTTTTACCTGCAGGACTGCATCAAGCCAGAGAGACTTTGAAAAAATCCAGCATCCTTTTTCTCCTTCAGGTAGTCTAGCATTTTCTAGAGGTTATGCATTTGGCGGGGGGGGGGGAGAAAAAAATCTGTATTAAAATTATGAATTAAAAACTTCCTGAATTACCATTTGAAATGCAAATCATTGGCAAGCAATAATATCATTATTGTACCAAAATTACTCTGATATTTCTTCACTGTTTAGCTTAAAAATAAATGCACTAAAATAAAAACATGACAGAACACTGAAATTCTCAGAATTACTTGCCTCCTTTATACATGAAAGACTCAGAGTAGTTACCTGTTGAACTATGGTATTCCCACCATTTAGAATAGCAATACCAAGTTTTAGTGTTTCAACTACCATGGGTCCTGTATGACCTGTCAAAACAATGGTACACTCATTAATACTTGCAATTATGAACTATTCAATCAGAAAAGCAATCTGGAAATTTTACCTAGTATAGTTGTAATTGACATTTATTTTGCCTCATTATATACCATATACAATTTTTATATGACACATGTATCTTCATAGGTGTAATGACATAATACACTATATATGTGTACAGCATTATACATATAATATGTATATCATGTATACTTTTAATACCTGACAGAACATTACCTTTGCTTGCACTAATCATCTGAAGGACCATCTCAGCAGCTCCACGATCATGTAGGCGAGCTTGCTGATAGAGGGTTCTCTGTTTTTCCATTTCTTTCTCCTGGGTTTGGGAACAAAAGTGAGAACAGAATACAGACTGGAACTGATTCAGGAAAAATAGGAAGTTGAGAAATCTGAAGTCATTGAAGGCCATCTGCCTCCATAATCCATGGGTTGTTTGTTTCCAAAATTTCAGAACACACCATCTTTCTTTTATGTGAATAACCTACTAAACCAGCTCAATACACACTGTGGTATTCTTGTATTTATTCTAGTGGACATATTTAAAATACTTGTACATTAGGTGATGAGAAAGAAATGTTATTTAAACTCTCACCTCAAATGTCTTTTCTTTTTCTTCTTCTTCCTCTTCTTCTTCTTCCTGACAGCTCTTTTTGTGTTAGAAACAGAAATAACAACATTTTGCTTATTGTGAAACTTAATGCCTATTTTTACTATAGTATTTCTACAAAAATGACCAAAGAAATTTTTTTGAACAATAATTAAAGGCATTAAGAAGATTTTAAATCCCTGTAATTGTAAATATTTGTGCTCACCACACCAAGAAGCTGGTATTCCCTAATGTATAACTACTTTAGGGTTTTCATCCAACTACATATAAACCCTGTAACTGCAGGCTATGTGTTCTTGTGTCATATCTCTATTTATATCCATAATATTAATCTCCAGGAGAGTCAAACTCTCCTCACGTGTCTCAGCTGTAATCAATGTGTTGCAAAACATGATTGTCGACTTATTTTTGACAGACTTCAAATATTAACTCCAAAATAATTACCCAAAGAATAAAGACAACTAACATGTTAAGGCTCCTCATGAGTTAATCCTGTACAAAACAAAGTGCCAAGAGATAACAGGATTGTATCTACTGGAATGTTATAATATTATTTTAACGTAGGAAATCTCTCATTATACATATAACTCTGAACAGCATTTGCTTCATTAAAAATATAGAAATTGCTAGTATCAAGCAGTCCACATAAGAAACAGAAGGAAAAGGTTTAAAAAGCATCTAAAATTAATGGGAAGTACCTGAGTGGAGTGAGGGATGGAGCTCGAAATGATATATTTACCTTTGCCATCATGGCGGAATAGGCGATATATAAAGGATCATCATCTAGTTTGCTATGAAGATTAAAAAATATTTACAATTATTTTATGATATAGCAATAAAAAGATGTCATACTCCTACAAATATTTAAATACAATTTTTATTAAAGGGTATTTTATTAGAGTAGATACACATCTACTTTAAATGCTATTACGCTTGAAAATCATATTATAAATGTATTTTCTTATCTCCAACCAAGTCTTTGTAACTTTTTAATTAAGCTATTTAAATGTATATTTGGACATCCAGCTTAGTCATGTTGGATAAGTAGGGATCACTGGCTGCTGCAGGTGCAAAAAAGTATTATGAAGATATAAGTTAGAATAATTATAACTGTCAGATGGCAAGATTATGTTAGTCATACAGAAAAATTATATGAAGCACTGGAGTTCTCTACTCATACAAAATACATATTCTAATCAACAGTCTAAATTCAAAACAGAAAATGGCACTGAAAGAGATTCATGCTAAACATCAATGAAATATTTTCTGACATACTAAATAAAATGTAATGAATACCAACAACAAGAACACACATCTATTACCAGCAGAGACCAGGGTAGGGTACTCTGAATGAACCAGCAGTTCCTGTAGACTTTATGTTTCTATGAGAATTCATGCTCGGTTATTTCTGTATAGGGTATTTACGAAGCTTTGGAAATGTCAAAAATAGTCAATATTTGTCTCAATGTAAAGGTTATATCGAGTTTAAATACATGAAAACTCTAACGGAACAGAGAAGCAAAAAAGTATTCACCATGCACAATAATGAACCGCAGTTGTGTTAAATCACTTCTGTAATGTTATTAAAAATTCAGTTACTGTGTGCTTTTACTCAATGTGCTTTATAACACAGCTCTTACCTTCTCTCTGTGAGAGCACTGTGACTAAAATAGAGGATAATCTGATGAAGTGGATCAGGCTGTTTTTTCTCAGTCTCTTCCTCTTCGTCTTCATCTTTTTTTGGAGGTGTCTGTCTCAAGATTTATACCAGAATATACAAATTAAGCTTCATGAGTAAGAAAAAAGTTGAGTAATAAAGCTTAGGAAAGGATTTCAGTAATTTTATTCTGTCCAATTTGTATCAATTTCCAGTATTCATCTTATTCATCAGTTTACAGCATAGCCTGCAACATTATGTGCCTGTATGACTCAGAAGGAGATAGAGTGTCTGATTGTTATTCATATTTGATATCAACATTAAAAGTTTCTCATTTGCAAGGTATTGAGAATGAGACAGTGAAAATCTTAGGGAAGCCTTATTCAGCAGAAATTATGTGTTTCCAGTGGACCAGAATTGATAGAAAGTCCCAGCTCAATTATTTAGCAGGAGAATTATTGGTAAATGGAACTATTTTTAGTAATGTAATCGGATACATCCTATTCAGACTACTGTTTGTTTGCTACAATACTTTCATATATCATTTCTAGGTAACTTTGATTCAACAAATGTAAGGACTGCTCTTATTGTGAACTTCAAACATTTTTTGGCAGTTTGAAATATAACATAGCCAGCACTGGCAAAAGAGCAGTGTATCATCTTTACCTTACTTGTGTTATCACCCCTTTATAGGGTTTTGTAATGATTGTAGAAATATTGTAATTATAGTAATAATTGTAATTACAGAAGTTCAATTTCCTTCTCTAGTAAATCTGAAAAAATTGTAATCACTGTTTTGATTAATGGCCTCATTCCTTCCTTGAGAAAGAGGCAACCAAGTCAAAGAAAGACTGTGACCATATAATTGCCCAGAGTATGAGAAGAATATACTAGCTGTAATTTTAAAAAAATCATACAACCTTCTATCCCAGTGGGTCTTTAAAAAGCACAATGTGCCTGATTTTGTTAATACCGAAGCATGTCCTGATACATCTTCACGTGATCCATGAAGCTATATATTCATTTTCATGGTGTTTAAATACTATGGAGATAGGCCCCTTGGAAGTATTGTAGACAAACTAACTACAGAGAGGGAAGACAAAAAGCAGTAGGCTTTCTGAATCAATATGCAGTAACAAAATGCTGAAGTTTACCAATCACTTTTATCAAGCACACATGTAAACTAAATTTTTGCTGAATATGGCTGCATATATTTACTTCTTATGATGTATAAAGAAGAAAACAGCAAAATTAATTTGCATCAAAGCTGAAAATGTTAAATATTATGCATCAATGAAAATTTTAAAAAGGGGAAAAGGATCAATTGTGTCAAGCTTTAAAAAACAGTAAACAAAATATAGGAACATAGGAATTACCATAATGACAAAAATAGTATGACAGTTCATCTAATCCATTTCTCTTCCCAAGAATGAGTATCACAGTTCATCTGAAGGCATAAACTACCTTATAATGCACTTCAGTATGCATGACAGGACAAATGTCTTTTTGACTACAGCAGAAGATGACCTTATGCCCTGAAGCACAAGGATTAATATTTTATAAGTTTATGCATATGCATACAGTACACAAAAATTAAATGTAGGTTATAATAGATACATAAAATATACGCTAATGTGGGCACTGAAAAGTATGCCCAATTATGTCAGTACTTACAGCCAAATCCTGAACTAGTTTCTCCTCAAATGAATATTCCTCTGTTTCTATCCAATAGTTCTGATAGCCATTGAGGAAGAGGTTAATAGAACGGTGCCTGGGGGGGTTGTGAAAGTGAGATCAAGAGGGGTAACGGAACACAGTATAACAGCTCAGGTGGTTAATGATTAGTAAGGATATGTATTTGTACAATTCTGATCCTCTGATTGGTCAGTGAAACAAAACACAAAACATAACTAACACTCAATGACAAATCTGCACGTACTTTTGAACATTCTTACTATTTTTTTATACGCATCTGTGTACATTACTTTTTGGTTTGAAGGCTTTGGGAGTGCTAATATACATTATACATGAAACTGCAGTGAATCAAACACTTGAACAGTGAGAATGAGTGGGTGGGATTTACATCTACAAGATGTAAATCTAGTTTACTTGATTTAGGACATTGAGACAGCAGAAGTTGGCCATCAACAACAAAATAATTATCAAGTGCTTTCCAGAATGTTATGTGCAGACAATCATTGCCTTCTTCCACATAGAGAAGCCTAACCTCAGCTTCTTTTCTTTCAGTTCCAAATCAGGGCAGTATTAAAGTGTCCTCAAAGAAGCTGGATTAGAAATACACAAAATCTGCTCTACAAAATTACCAATTTTAGAAAACTCTTAGGCATATTAATTACTACTATGCAGTATTCATTATTTTAACCTTCCACAGAAAACACAGCTCATGGCAATAAGACTACACATAATAGTGGCCGAATCATTCCATCTTTTACATTACATTTGGGGGAAAATTTTATTTTGAGGTGAACTACTTGAGGTTACAAAGGTTGTTCCACCCAACCTTTTCATTTATTTTTATCCTGCACCATGAACAAAATCTATACAAATTGGCTGTATATACTATGACTTGTTTAAATACACTGTGCACATGAATTATTGTTTTATAATGGATAGCTATTGAGACAATCTTCTAGGCTCTCCTGCTGGCACTGGTGCCATTTTATTATCAAATTTCAAAAGCTGACCAATCAGAATCCCCTCTGAAAATTGTACAAATTCTTGTTTTATGATAACATCAAATCATGTCTGGGAAGGAATAAGTGTGCGCATAAGGAAGAGGCTCTCCACAAGTTACATTACCGTTAACTTGAGTATAAGCCTGTCATACTGAGTTTTTTCATGTACTTTTTCCAGCCAAACACGTTGAAAGGTGCTCAGGAAGAAATTGCTAATTTTATGTCTGAAGAGAAGCATATAGGTTTTCATTGAAGAAAGGCACAAGTTAAATTCAATAAAGTAGTCAGAATGTATTCGTAAACTGTGTATGAAAAATTGCCATGTACAACTTTGCTGTATCTATGTGCATATACAGACGACAGACAATAAGACAAATTTTCTTACAAATTAATTTCTTTAAAACATCAAACGTAAATACACACATCTCAGAGAAAACATTTATCACATAAGATACTTCTTCAAAGTACATTCATTAAACACAGAACATGAAGAATTAGTATTTCCTAACTTAACTGATGATTTTTTTCCTTGAAAAAATAAAATATTTTAAAATACAAATATTTCTTTTGTATCTCCAGGCACTTCTCAGAAAAGGGAGTACTTGGGATATTTATGGTAGAAGTTAAAGTAATTTTTCTATGATTTAACAAACACCTGCACAACAACAGTCATTTCAATTTTGAAATATCTTACTGGAATTCCTAAAAACTGATACATATAAGAATGTATTTTGAAGAAAATTAGATTAAAATATGAGATTAACATTACAATATATTGAAAGCTACCTAGATCTCCAGAAAAATTTCAAAAGAAAGAGCTCATTATTCTCTAAAGATATTAATCTTCTCTAGGATAACTGAAAGGGTACCACCATAATGTTTTATTACTGCCCTTTAAATTAATTGATTCTAGCATCAAATCCAGAATTAAGACTCCCAATATAAAGCTGCAACTAAAATGAGGAAATATACAAGATAAGGAGAGCTGCATTTGAAACTCTGGTTCAAAGCGATTTACATGGCTCCTAGAATTAATCATACTCCACTTATCTCCCTAGGGTTCAGAGATGTCTTAACAACACAATCAATTTAAATGATGGGGATAGGTATAGATGCATAATAGTGTGATAGCCTTACTTTCCTGTCAGAATCCTATGATTTAGAAAAAATATGAGTCTATAAACTAATGAATTTTACAACTTTGTTCTGCACCTATCAATTGAGCAATATACCTAGAAGTCCCTGCTCATTGCAGGGGAGTTGGACTAGATGACATTTAAAGGTCCCTTCCAACCCAAACCATTCTACGATTTTATGATTCTAAGTCCAGAGGTTTTTTTCCACTCTTGCCTGTTTTGAAGTGCAGACACCGCAATTAATAGGCTAAACCAGTTTTGACAGTTCATTTTTAGAATCTACAAGACAAAATAACTGGACAGATTTGCCTCACATTCATATTTAAATTAGGAGTAAACTCCACCACAAAATCTACCATGAAGTTTGAGAAGAACCAATCTCAATCTTTTTAACACAAAAGTTTTTAATGAAAATTACAGATAATGTAAATGTTCTACTTCAATGAGTATTACTCCATATTTTCTTGAAAATGAAAATACAGATTCATAACCCATTTTGCCCCTTGGCAAGTGTTCCATCAACCTCAAAAATAATAAATAAAAGGGTTTTTTTTAAAGGCAAAAATTAGATGAACCATTTTTATCATTTGGGTGCTCATATATATTACAAACATTTTAAGAGTTTATAAATCCAGAATATGGTTGGGGAAAAAAAAAAAAAGCTTACAAAAATGTTATACGGAAATGGGTGCTCTTCATACCAGTTTCTCTTGTTTTCCCAAACGCAATTCTTGAGGATGAAATGGCTGATACTAGCCAGTTTGCTCTTATGTTGTACTTAAACCTTTTAATTTCTCTGGTTCTTTAAAGATTGCCTGGTGCTAGTGTGACAATTTAGAGAAGTTATTATAGTCTAGAACTACTACTTTGTGTAAAGGAAGGATGTGTGCTTTTTACAGCATAACTGGCTTTTTGTCTTGTGCAGATCTAATATTCTTCCACTATGTTGATGGCGCAGCTACAGACCTTTAGCAGACATCAAGCATGTAGACTGGCTTTAATAAAGGCATTTAAAAATGCAATGCAACTCTTCTGTTAAATACTCTGCAAACACTCTTTGAAGAAAAATATTAAACACGAAGGGTGGAAAAGTGCAGAAGGTGGTGAGAAGCAAACTTAATTAAAGATGTGCTTAGGCTGTATCTGAATAAAAACCAGGTTTGTTGAGAAGGAACAGGGTAAAGGAAATCACACCAATTCTGCATGGTCTTAATATTCTGCTTAAAGCAGCAGACAGATCCAGGCACAGGATGGATTTTATCTCGGACTTTGTGGTACCTAGACTCAACTGGAGTAAGAAGCAGAGCAACACACAAGTCCAAAATATCATTCTGCACTGCTCTGCCCCAATAGCTGTTTTAATGCACAAAACATTCTGAGGTAGTAGCTAAAGATTGCCTCAGACAAGCTAAAGAGCGTGAAGCGTTCGTGCAATAGGAGAGGAATAGCCATACAAAGTTTAAAAAAAAGAGAAAAGAACACAAACACAGGAGCATAAAGAGTAAAAAGAGCAACCAATCATAGATAAAAAAGGGACAGAAACAGCAACATCTTAACAATTTTCACAGATAACTTGAGGAACTATACAGAGTACCAGCTGACAAAAATGAAGCATTTTGGTTTCGAAGCAGTGTAATTCCTATGGTCTTCTGCCCCTCTGGTTATTTGTCATGAGACAAGTATTTTGCTACTGTGAGGAATTAGCTGATAACTAACCAACTCTTTTGTCTCAAGCAAAATTACACAGGCCTAACAATCAACAAACTTGTATGTATACATACAAGCAATATTTGCACTCAGAAACAAAAACAAAAGTTACAAAAAAATAAACATTTAAGCCATTTACCTTGGCAGGTTGTATAATGGTGCCATTCTGAAACACGCAACAACAGCCCTTTTGCGTTGTTTTGACAGGAGTTTGTGCCAAACAGCTTTCTTTGATCTCAGTGGTTGTTCAACCTATGAGAAAATATCTTCTAGTACATACATTGGAAACTTCAACTTTTCTTCAAAATTTTCTTTTCAGCTAGTGGTTAATGTAGGTAGCAAATTAGAAAATATTACAACCGCTCCCCATCATCTGAAAAAAATGTTCTTTTGGGGTTTTATTTTGGTTTCTTGTTTGTTTGTTTGTTTGTTTTGGGGACCTTATATATAGTATCTCTCAGTTTATACAGAAAAGCTCAAGATACCAGAGTATCTCATGTGTGGGACTACTTGGTAAAAATTCCAAAATGGTTATTTTGGCTGTTTCTAACTATGCATATTCAATCGTTCATGTGAATGAATTTCTGTGCTTTATCACTTGTGAATGAAATGGATTAACTTTATGTGAGAAGAGTACGAATGCCTTTTTGTATTTAAATTGTATGATTTGAAAGAACAGACAACTGATTCAAAATTTGCTGCAGCATCCTCAGGTGCAGAAATAAGAGATGGACTAAACCCAGTATATTAAAAATAAGTGCACATGCAAACATCTCTTCCTGAATTTAGTTTTCAGCTACTGAATGGTGATGATTTGTGTACTATACTTCTCGCAACTGTTCACAACGTTTTGCAGAGGCAAATAGATCCTGAGATCTCCCTGAAGATAAAATGAGGCACTTCAACAGATTACATTAAAAACTTTGCATATATACACATCTGTATGTGTGTGCGTGTGTGTGCGCATGCATGTGCAAAAATAATTTTTATCGGGGAACTTTAATACTGACACTCACTGAAGTCAAAATAATCTCTACAAGGAAGAAAACTCATGGTACTTTAAAACAAACAGAGTATAGACATTTAACTTTTTACCTGTTCCAGATGATACAGAGCAGCTGATATCCTCTGCACACGTTCCACATTTCTCTCGGGGTCAGCAGGTTCATCACTCTTCAAAATGTCTTTGTACAGATTTAACTGCCATTTCACAGCTGGATCATCAGACTAAAACCCAACATATTTCATATGTAAGCTGCTGAATAAAGATACTGAATTTGACTACCACCACTATTATTCTCATAGTATAATAAAGAATGTTATAGATACTCCCACTTTTAGTCAAAATCTGTCCCATTGTAGTCAAAATTAACATCTGCTAGCTACTCAGAAAAATGGTATTAGATTCTGTATTCTGTTGGGTAACTGAACTCAGTTCTTAAGCGAGGTTCTGTATTTTTATTTCATGAAACCAAATAAAGCACCGTGGGACTTTCGTATCCCATTTAACTACATTAAAAGTAAGGAAGCACATTTAGTACTGGGATTGAGTTTAATGCCTTGCAGCAGTTCAGTGCTGACAGTGAAAAGCTGTTTTATGGAGTCTATAAAAGACAGCTTGAATTTCAGTAGGTGAAGAGATACAGCCAAAGGTTTTGGGTTTTTTGCAAGACAGAAATAGAAAAAACACATTAGAATTACTTAGTGTGTCCAATTCAAATTTTTCTAAGCACAAATTTATAGCAGCCAGTCATCGCCCATGACAGATAAATGAGTCACTCCTATTATGTTCAAAGACTGTAGGCAATGATCTAAATTATTTATTATTTACAGAATGATGAGGACTCCATTTTGTTATCACCTTTGACAGTGTATTCAGCATATAAATAGTAGGAACATAAATGTGCTTGTAAAACTCTGAAGTGTTAAGATGGCACAAGCTTTTCTTATTTTATCATAGTCACTCTAAAATGCATATATACTTAAGAAATACTATTTAATCATAAGTTCAAGAAGAGAAGCTGAAATACTATAGTGTCAATTTTATTTTCTTCTTGGAGTGAGTTGGTTCTAAGTGATTATATCTTTAAAACTACCAATATCTCAGTTCTTTACTCTTGTCCCATTCTATAGGACTTCCTGAAACTTGAAAATACCAGCAAAATCTACTAATTAACTAATTATTGTCATGAAAAAATTATGAAGAAAAATGTTAAATGGCAATTTTTCTAATAGCTTTTCACATTATCTTTTTTTTTGTGTTTTTTTTTTTTATGTATCATGATAAACAAAACAGCTGTGACTTCCGTGTTTTAAAAGTGCACATCAGCACCTTTAGACAAACTTTTTTATATTACCTTTTCCTGCAAATGTAAGTTGTTACGTAAATGCTCTTTGACTTCATCATCAGTGTCTCTCTGTAGAAAGGTAGAAGTATTTTTCAATTCAGATCATGATTCATCTCATAAGAATATGTACAACATAGAACAGCTATTATTTTAATATTGAAACTTAAACCTCTGTTGTTTTCAAAGTATGTAAGTTACCAGAAGGGCATGGGACAAAGGCTTTCTTTTATTTTGACCACAAAACAAGGATTAAACTTTGAAGAGAATTAAAGCTAACGGTATTTCAGTATTTGGTCCAAATGAATATGCATACATAAAAATGTACATTGTATACAAATGGAAAATGACATGGAAATGACTGCAGCTGTCTATACACACCACTTTTTCCTGTGAAAGCACAATTAGTGGCTATAATTGCTTACAATACATTGATATATTTGATTATATCGACTGCTTAGATATCTATGCCCCAAAGTTCAGTTCATAAAGTTCTGCTTATTTTGCATTAAAAACTATTACAAAGTATACACTTACATGGCTGTATCTAGCCTTAGCCAAAGAAATGAGCTCTTGATCTCCAGGAGTACACATATTCAAACCAATAGGGAGCATCTTTTTAAGTGCAGCTACAATCAAGGATGTTTGTATGGAGTACAAATCCCCTCTACGTTTTGATTTCTTTCTCTCTTGATCTTGTCCTCCAGACTATAATTAAAAAAAACCAGAAAAGTTAATGACTGTAATTCTCTGATCACACTCTGTTTTCCAACACGCTCTTCCCCTAATGGTCCAAGGAAGCTATGTTCCTGATGTAGTACGATTAATTAAAAACGCTGTTGTAGAGGAAGGATGTACAGTCTTGAGCGGGAAATGTAAAGAAATACTTTTTGTGTGCACCAATGCAGAAATTGCAATAATAGTAGTATTTTAATAGCAGTAACATACTTTTGTGTGCATTCATACATATGAATCTAACTATATTTTCTGAATCTTACCTCTCAAATCAGAAACAACCCTAAAATTAAAAGCTGAGTCAGTCTCAGGGGACACCATTAGTTCTCAATATTACAGAGACAAATTCAGGATGTTTACATTTTTGTTAGTAACTTACATAAAGATAGTTATCCAGGGTCTCAATGAATGAATATTGTCTGATTTGTCTCAACTGAAAAATACCACTATCTAAAAGGCTTTGATTCAAGGTAATAAAATGACAATGAATTATTGTCTCTGGGAAAGCACTGCCCTTTGGCTTTGGCTAATATAAGTAACTCTGGGATGAAAAATTAAGTCTTTTGCATCTTTGGAGATCATGAGTAATAGGAAAAGGAAAACAAAAGAGACAGAGAAGTAAACAGTACAACAGAATAACATCTGCCCTGTCTTCATACAACAGACACTGTACAATATTTCACATACAAGTTTTCATTTATGAGACAGCAAATCAAAATCTTTAGAACAGACCCATATATTTAATGAACATACAGTAAACAACAACAACATAAGAATAGCCCAGTTCTGAATTCTGTACCTAGATTAAACTCCTACTACAGTCTAGGGGAGTTTTGCCTAAGATAAGATTTCAGAACTAGGCCTCCAGGCTTATACAACACTACAAAATAGCAAATGCTTGCGTTTAACCCTCCACATCCTTTTCCCTCTGTCAATTAAGTTTTACTGACTACTGTTTTTATAATACATTCTGTAGTTCCACATAAGGATACAGCAGAATGCATTGCAATTCATTATTTACCAATTATTACCACACTATTGTCACAGTAATCACTGGAAGAAAAAAGGCAGCCATACATACTCTACTCAGTGGTAAATTTTGGCAAATTCTGATTTCTAGATGGTGAATCTCTGTGTACGTAGCCGGTGTTGAGCATTTTGCAGGTCAGAGGGAACATACAATGGATGTGGCTTCCTTTCCTAAGGAACTAACAATTGCAAGAGAGTACTCTGCCTCAAAGCTTTGCTTTTGGAAGTGCCTTAGAAATAGCAGTGATGTAATGGCTATAATAATGACATTATTTGTACTCTACATTGACAGCAGACAAACAAATCCCACAATGTATCACTGTATTCCAGTGGCGTCACTATGCATATTAAATAAGGAATAACAAAATATATAATAGATACATTTAAAAAAAAAAAGTCAGAGAAGGAGAGATACTGGTTTACTTTTCTGTGTCTTTATACTTGACGACATTTTACACATTCAGTTTTCTTTATTTTCATTTGAGATTAATGACTAGGTATGAACAAGATAGGTGAACCTTAAAACCTGAACATTTTTAAAACATGAAAAGAAGATCCATTCTGCCTTTGCCATCAAATTCTGCTGTCTGTGAATTCACAACTCCTGCTGATAAATGTATAAGTAGAGCCACAGACAGAAACCTAAATGACAATGAAATGTCTCTTTCAGTTCTAATATGCACCTATATGAGTAAACACAATATCTTCGTTTCATATGTAAAGAGCATTAAATTGGATATATTTTGTCTAAATAATTAACAGCGCTAAAAGGATCTCAACAAGAAGGATATAATCTGGTTGCCTAACAACACTCAATGATCTTACTTCTCTGAGGATTTAAACACACAAATGAACATTTCTTCAACAAACTTATACAGAAAAAGAATTACAGATCCTCCAGGAGATTCGTAATAATTAAATACACAATCAAAAAGAAGAAAGAATTTATTTATACTAAAAAAAACCAGCTAAAACTGATGAAGATGATGGAATTAATATTTTTAGTATTTCCAACCCTCCTTAAACCTTCAATTCTCCGAGGTTATCATGAGCGCATTCATTAAATCCTACTCTATATACCTGGAGAAGTTTGACAATAGCAAAGCGTGAAATCAGGTCTATTAGTTTAACACAACTGCTCACTTTTTAACTTATGCCTCCAATTTAATTGATTAAACCCTCTTCACAGCATCATGTGTGCTTCTCAGCACATAGTGCAAAGGGAAAGATGAAAGGGTTTTATGCTCCATTTTGCTGTTCATTCTGCTTCATCAATGAAGAACACACCATAGGCTGAAAAGTACTCATCTGTATTAGAAATTCATAGTAAAAAAAGATAATGTGAATGCTGCAAAGGAAGGTGAACTATGGTTCACTGGAGAGAAAGGAAGCTTTGAATAGCTTCCTTCAAAAGCTTTGTCACACCTCACATCTTTAGTAAAGATCATTTTAATTTTGGAAAAAGGTAGGATTTGTACTCTATCTTATTTAAACTTATTGCTTCTAATACAATCTTTTATTCATCTACAGACAGGGTATAGGTTATAGCACATTTCTCCCATATATTTTTCTTGAATATCATATGCCAAATACATGTTTCTGACGACTCTACTTAGGCATTGCTTTTACGATGTCTGCTTCAATATATTAGCAAAGAAATCAGAATGCAGAAAGTCAGCAGAGGCAGAATGTTCATCTGAAATAATTACAAAAGCTAACTTTACTACATTTTCACATTAAGCAACATGTGGGAGTGCCAAAGGGAATTTCAGCTGCTCTGGTCAAATACTGCCACTTTAACTCAGAGGAAATTTATAGTAGGTGGAACCTGGGCCTTCACTTTGTGACGCCACTGCTATGAACAATGGAAAGAATGCTTGGAGCCTGATAATCTCTAAATCTAAAACAAAGACACATCATGCACTTTGACCTGTACCTTTACTTGCATGGCCTGTATGAAAGAAAAATAAAGGGAAAAAAACATAAGTAAAAGAGATGAAAAGATGATAATTTCACAAGTTAGTAATAAACTTACTCAGCTTTATCAGGACAATAAAAATATTATGTTTGTAGCTAAAACAATGGACTCTCAGTTTAAAAATCAAATGAGATCTTAGTGAAGTACTTTTTATTCAGCTGAAGTTTTATTAAATGATTGAACTTCTGAATTTATCTGTCACTATTCAGCACTACCATTTGTTGCTTCAGCACATAATGAAGTACATCTAGTAAGCAAGCACATCAATATACTAACTACTGCATCTTTTCCCAATATTGTTAAAAGGAGGAAGGTCTCCGGAACTCTGGATAGTCCAATAATGAAAAATATTCACATTTTCACCAAAATAGCTCTTTCTACCTCTTCTCCCCACTAAAATATGATTGAGAAAAATTATATTTAGAAATGGAAATCAAACTATCACTGTGAAGACACAGCGTTTCATTTATAGATGTATTTTCCCATTGCGTAGCTCTTTACTGTTTTGAAGACAGTCTGAGAGAAAACTTGACTTAAGCTCATATCTCTCAGCAGTACCCATTTTGAGAACATTATTATAAACTCAACTGTAACTCTCACACATACACAGTTTTTTTTTCCTGTTTATTACATTAATACCATAAATACACTCAAATAAACATGTGTTCCATAGTCAACACTATATTATCATTATGTCAGGCAATCTTAAGAAGCTAAAAAAACCCCCACATAGTTACGGTAAAACAGCAAAAAAATTCAACTGTTACTCAAAAGAATCCTTGACCAGGTATGGGAAAATACTATAGAAAGCAGTTGGTTAAAAACAAATGGAAGAAAACATAAAGACAAACAAGCCTCCCCTTCTGTGATAGCTCTAATAGCAACTTTGTTTTCTTGCTATACTTGAATTAGCCTCAAAATGTTGAAGCCAAGCTATTATTAAAATCTCTTTTTATATCCTACTATATTTATATCACATAGTGAAGAAAACCAGCTACAAGTCAAGAAAGACTAATCATAAAATTAAGTGTTAAGCATCTTAGAATCTTCAATGTCTTACTCAGACAAATAGCAAATTTTAATTGAAAATTTCAGTTGTGTGAAATATGTAGATGCTGCACAGACATTGCTCAGCAGATACGCACTGAAGGTAAGTAAAGACAAGATATTAATTATATTTCATTTATTAGAGATGACCATAAAAGTAATCCACTCATGATTTAGCATAGTGTATCTAAAGGAAACATATTCTATGCAACTGAAATATTCTCAGAGAGGAGATCTAAAATTCTTGCAGAAAATACTAACATGAAATCCTCTAATTTTTGTAAATTTGCAAATAATATGTATTACATGTTACAAATGGGCACAAACCACAATGTTGTTTCATAATACAAACTTGGATTTTATGACTGCCTCAGACTTCTATAATAGGTCTATCTAAATGCTTTTTAGAAATCATACAAAAAAATTAATAATGAGGGCCAGTCAAATAAAACTTCAGTAGGATATGCAAGTGTTTAGCAACTGAGGTTAAATATCCAGCCACACATTAATTTAGATTCCAAAACTTACACTGAAAAATTGCCCACATTTATTATGTACATGTGAATGTATACATTTAGTCTTTTATACCAATTAACTGTAAAGCACAATAGGACATCATTGCATCTTAATCAAAATGTTATTTTATCAACAAACCTATTAAGGGTTCAAAAATAACAGATTAGTGGAGTTGAATGTTTTTAAATTCTCCATTTCAACACTTCATCACAAATCTGTTATTTCAATGCAATCTATGTTACCAGTCTCTCTGACTGAAAGTTCTCTAACTTACCATTCCCCTCCGAGCAATCTGCTGCCATTTTTTTAGAAAAGAAAAATTAAAAAACTTGCTCAGCTGTTAATACATTTATTTGAGAAAATCTTAACAAAGTTAATATTGTATAATCAAAATACAATGGGTAATCAATTTATTGATTGTAATGATGAATCTTTTGTTACCACTATTAGCTACCGATAAATAATGTAATCCTAATCCTTCATCCTCTGCATATTTTTTTTCTGCACATGGCATGTAAAGATATAGAACCTTCCATACATGATATATCACACCTCACACACTACTACTGTCACAGTATCTTGAATCCTAGGAAAAATACGAAGTCTCTGTTGTAAGACAGACAGTATCTAAAGCAGTCCGAGATCAGCATGGGGCCTGACTCCTTTAAGAGACCCCAAACTGTTCAGTCTTGGTCCAACTGTTAATAGCCAGTGTTCATATTCACAGTTATCTATACATTCTCATGCTTGATAAACACTGGATATGATTGCTTCCACTAAAAATAATGTGAATAAAGAGGAACTGGTGATAAAGAGGAAAGTGCTAATTATTCTGTTAGCATACTACTTCCTGAGATGAATGTTAAAATTATAGCAAGAAATTATAAAAATAATGTTCCCTAATGTAATGTCCTCTACTGATTATTCTCTGAGGGTATAAATAAGTATCAAACCTTGGAAGAAACCCTGAGATTCAGTTACTTAGAGAATATCTTGTTTATTCTAAACTATGCAGTCTTAAAAAAAAATTATTCAGATCTAAATGTATGCTTTAATGAATGCGCTGGTTTTAGAGCACTTACATTATATATCACAAAATGTTATCGTTTTCCTGCTTGGAAACCATATATAGAAAACCAATAGAACACTTCTAAAAGATGCCTCATGTATCATGGTATTTAAGCCATCATGAAACAAATACTTATCTAAATGGTCAGCTGTTCTGCAATCACTCCTGCAGATATGGTACCACATTAATAAAATACTCAGTCATGAACAATACAATATTTTATTTCTTCCTATATTAGCAATAATAATGCAGTGTCCTTGACCACTATGATTTGATATTAATATGCTTACAAAAAATTATATGCATATAAAAAAAATTATAATCTTTCTGTACTTCTGTGTAATCTTTCTGTGATTCTGTGATTCTGTGATTCTGTACTGTATACCCATATGAAGAAAAGCACATGTACATATGCATCTACATCCCTCTTATGTATAAATACATTTATAGAAGCATTTATACATAATATATCTGTATATTTAAATATACATAACAGGCATTTCAAAATGTAATCTCAAAACCAAACTCTTTCAAATTTGGGTCATATAGATTCTTGATGTTAAATTCCTGTGATTTTATCCAAATCAGAGCAGTATGAGGGATACCTACTCTATTTTGTAAAAATTTGTTTTGCCATTCCTGCCATGCCAGATTCACTAAAATATGACACTTAACAGTTTACATCATATTATCCTATCCTATTATCATATTATCCTATTATCAATACTGCAGTGAGACACAATTTAGATCAAATATGAATCACCTGATTATAATCTATCATGTTTTAAAAAAAGTACACCTAATTCTTGGCTCTGCAGGCCAATTCTAATGTAGGAACACTGAAGTATATGTATTAAATGTATCCATAGCGATTGCCATATGACAAAAGTACAGAGGTATGTGTTAGACTCTGTTACTGTGCAACTGATCATCAAATAGCCTCGACTGTGCCCACTACTCATCTCGCTAATGAAGAAAATACAAACGTTTCAATTCTATCACACAATTTCAAGGAGCTGCATCTTGAGAACAAGAAAACACATTAAAAATTTCCTTTTCTCCAAATATGGAATTCTCTATATAGTTTGAATTGCTGTTCAGTGCCAGTCATGAACTAATGATGAGCAGAAAATCTGTTATTTTTCCTTGTAAACTTTCCAATATCAGGGTTTGGCTTAACCAAGTTTCAGAACTTAAAAAAGTATACTAGAAAAGAAGAAAATGTTTTTTAAGAGAATTAAGAAATATAACAGCACATTTTATCTGACTATTGTCTAAAGTTGGACTTACAGTAGCTAGGTTGCAGACAGTCAAAATATAGTGAAATACAGAACAATAAACACCACCACTTCTCTGGAACATTTTCAAAATAGGATTACTCCAAACACATTACAAATATGAATAAAACAAAGGGTTCTTTGCTACATTTACAACACTAATTTGGAATTAGACTTCAACTGGATTTAGTTGAGTAAGGCAATCTTCCTCTGCTAATGTCAAAGCAGCATTTTTACCTTGACAACATGCATTTTCTCTATATACAGGTAACAAACATACTTTGCAGCTGTCATGTCGGCATCTTGTCATACAGAAAATGAGCAAAAAAGAAATGAATGTGGTCATTAACAAGAAACAAGAACATGTGCACATGTGGCACACTATTAATAAAGAGGTATATGCAAAGACAGCATTCATCCATCAAAGCTGACAGAACAATGTTGACTGATGTTCACAAGGTCAGGCAACCAATGTTTCTTCACTTGCTTTTATAAAAGTTTACTTTTTTTTCCTGAAAGATCAACAATCCTTATTATATACTACAACCCATATACTTTTATATGTTTAATTTTTTTTAAAATTAAGACCATTATTTTAATCTTGTGTCTTTGACTATTTAGCAGACATTTAATAAGTAACTCTAAGGTACATAGCCTATATTTTGCATAGTAGTTGTCATGCCTATCATCAAGAAGCAAAATTATTATTTTGTTTCTTCTACCAGCCCAACAATTGCAATTTGAGTAGATTTTCAGAGCCTTCTTACAACATACTAAACACATGCTGAAGATTTAACTGATCCACAAATTTTTATTAACTTACTTTAGACATCTTGCTCTTGGTGTCTCCTGTTAAAAATGCCAAATTGTTGATTTCATTCTGAATCACAAAATTTTGTTCTTCTCTTTTGAAATTCTAAAGATAAAAAAAAATCACCAGAAGTTTAATTCATCCACTTGTACCACATTTATATTTAAAGACAGAATGAAATGGAAGAAAAAGTATACATCTTATCTTACATGTGATTTACACCACAGGATAAAAACTTCAGCTACCATTCGAAAAAGTTCATCAGAATCTGCATCTGGTTTCTTTAGCCAATTGGCCCTAATTACAAAAACAAAAGAAATGTAAAATAAGGCAACTGAATTTAACAATCTCTCTTTAATAGATCAGGTTACATTTGTATAGTTAATCTTGAAATTTAATGAGAATCACTTCAATTTTCCACAACTATGGTTAGAGAGACCATTTTTCATGGCAGTTTAACTCGTCTCCAACAAAACTCCTAATTCTTGGCTACTTATTTTTGCCTGCTCCTGCTCCTCATGGTGCCAGCACATGTTTTTGTGCCTATTCTGTGAACCAGACCGGAAAACAGACCTGACTGAAAAGCAAAACTCTTTCTCCGAGTATTTATCTTCCTCTCCACCCCCCGCCCAACATGTTATGAAAACTTTGTGTTGATCCAAAAGGGAACACTATAATGGGGAGAGAGGAGGAAGAGTACAGGGAAATGAATGAGTGGGTAGAGCTGTAAGGACTAACTGCTTCAACTGGTTTATTTTTGTAATCTAGTAACTAATACAACTTCAGTCTGGGTCTGTCTGCACAAGGATGCTCAGAAAACTTGGGCAAATGGACTAACAGATGCAGCTCTCTTAAATGTCTCTAAATTAAAATGAATTAATATGACCATACATAAAGTGGGCATCTGACAGCAGACACGGAAGGAATTGTTATAACTTATGCTCATTAGCTCTATCTGTCTAGTTGGATTTCTTCACAGCCCAGTTAAATCTGTTAAAAATTTGAGTGTTTCCTTGACAACAAGGTCTAACATAGTAAAGCCTTGAGTTAATCTAGAAAAAGCAAATAATTCTCCGTGTAAATGGTTTCACAGCATAAATGATCATGCATGCAATGAAAATGCTCCTAACTAGCCCAATATGTGCTAACACCTAAAAAAATATAAGTGGACAATGATTGTGTAGAGAAGAACAATGTTGTTAAGGATAGGATTAAGATACTGTAGATACTGAGTACTACAGATACTTCAGATACTCTTCTGAAGAGCATCTTGGGGTCACGTTCTGGGACAAAGGAAAGTGAAAGTGTAGGCACAGAATAATCCTTCAGTAAATGGTTGAGGAGAAAAACTTCTGGTAATTCCAAAGGCAATACAATGTTGTCCAAACACTTTTTTATTTCTGTCTAAAAAAAACAACACAAAAGATTAACATCTTTGTGCTATTATCTACAAATAGAATAATTCAATTGAGGCAAAACAGTTTTTCACACCTTCATTAACAGTTAAGGGTTTTAGCCATTTTTTAATTTTTGAAAGGCATATTCATTTGTAATGTCATTGGACTGCAGTAACATATATAACAAGTCTGGTCAGGATATGCATTCCCAATGGCAATAGTGCAGTTACAATACAACCAAATAAGCCAAATGCATGTGAGAAAAAGGTATGAATTCAAGGTACATCACTCTGTAAGTTAAGAATCTTAAAATACGCAGGATCTGATTCTCAGCATAACATTGTGTTCTTTTTGATTATCTGATCATGGACTCCAGTATGTTAACTAATAAATATGAATTTAATTATTAGTTTTTATTTACCTGTTGTTGTCTACATAACGTATCAACATTGGATAGAAGGCATAAAGGTCTCTACAAAGAACAGCAAACTCATCGAGAATAAGTAGCTCAGCTTCTTGGGTGTCAGCTTTACTATCTGCTCTCAGTTGCTCCTCTTCCATCACGATCTTTATAGCTTTCTTCTTCAATTTCTCCAGTGTTGGAATAAAGTGAGTTTTGAGCAGATCAGGCCTGGCTTTGCTGATGATAGGTTGAGCATAAACTATACATAAAAATATAGATAATCCTATGATTAATGCACAATTGATGTTTTTTATCGTATTAATATGAACTCTGCAGTTCTAGAAAACAAAAGTCAAAGAGCTTCACATGTCTGGAGCATCATAAAATTTTTAATGACACTGAATATACTTTTGTAGCAACTGTGTGTATTGAGAGATTAAAAGCTAGTTACTGGGAATTGAGATTATAGGTACTTCAGTCTTACGTCAATTAAACTACCATGGTTTTGGCAAGTCATATCTAACTTAGAACCTAAACAAAGTAGGGATTGAGACACAAAATCCTCACAAAAATACTGTTGGGGTGTTGTTTGTGTGTGGGTTTTTTGTATACCATGTCAGAAAATAGTCAGAAGACAGTGTTCTGGAAGAATTCCTTTACCTCTTTTGCCTTGGGCAAGCTAAAATGCAGAGAATGAACGACTCATTCAAGATCATAGATCTATTTTGTACAAGCATTAGTAATAAAATGCAGACCACCTGAGACAAAAATCCTTTCAAGAACCACACTAGTACATTATTTCCTTACATAGATATGCAGCAACTACAAAACTCCAAGCAGTGGTCTCTACAATTAAGCAGAAAACTTCTTACTAAATTTTAATGGAACCCTTATTATTATTAAAGGTCTTCCAGTATTTAAAATAATACTGAAAACCCAGTACCAATGGGGCATTAAAATTTAGCAGGAAATTATTACCTTTACATGGATTTTCTTGAACCACCTTTTTGCATATTATACTCTTACATTGTTTAAGATTAATGATAAAATTTGGATAAAATTTCTTTAGCCAGCTAGCTACTAAATGTTACATGACATTTTGAGAAATCTTTCTGCTCATTTAATAGCTGGCACAGTAAATCAAGCAATGCAACTAATTCTGAACTTGGGCTACTCCTGGGATTTTTTCACCATATACACTTTCTTTTCCTTTTGTCTTGATATTCCATGAACAGAATTCACAGGACTTATACCCTCTACTGCAATACTCAGTTCTTAGATGTCTTGAAAACCAATGGAATTGACAACTCCAAATTAAATGCTAAGGCTCTTATACAGTGCATAGAGAAGGTAAGATTTTCAAAATCCATTATGTTGTATAGAAAGCTCTCTGCTTTCAGTGATGCTACAATGTGTGCATAAAAATAATAATAAATGTTTTTTAAAAATTAAAATATCTTTCTCTTAGTGTTACTTATCTACTCTTTATCTTTCTTTCCTGCTGTTTTTAATTACTATTCATTATTATTATATCACTAGGTAATATGGTAAAGTGTAGCAAAGTAATTAAATATTATTAGGTACAATTACTCTTTAAAAATATTTACAGTACCTGCAATTCTTTTCATCCAAGATGCTTCATCTATTCCCAGATTGTTGTTAATGATTTTCAGAATGTTTCCAAGAATGATGCTCAGATGCTCAGATGTTATCATTGTACAGCAAGGCCCAGAACTTTGAGGAACACTCTCAGGTCCTCTTTCCCACCAGTAGGATAAATAGTTGCATAGCATGGGTAAGATAACCTCAATTACATGAGGCATTTCAGTATACCTTGCTCCAGACTCTGCTAAATCATTAATTTCCTTTACTAGTCCATCCAACTGAGGGATCTCTGGACACATCTCTTCTACTGTATCAGGCATACCTAAAACTGCAAGTAAGGGTAGAAAAGCAAAAGATTAATTAACAAAATAAAAGAGAACACCTATGTTCATCTATGTTTAAACCCTAAATACAAATAACATTGTCACTCAGTTTTTTTTCTGTCACCATCTTGGGCAGATATAACTATAGTAAGACTTTGGGGTATACACGTGTGCTGGTTTGGGCTGGGACAGAGCTACTTTTCTTCATAGTAGCTAGTATGAGGCTATGTTTTGGATTTGTTCTGAGAACGTTGACAACACACTGATGTTTTAGTTGTTGCCAAGCAATGCTCACATTAAGCCAAGGACTTTTTCAGTTTCTCATACTGCCCTTGTCCTTCCAGCTGCTTCTCTACAAGAAGCTGGGAGGAGACACAGCCGGGACAGGTGACCCAAACTGGCCAAAGGGATACTCCATACCATAAGATGCCATGTTCAGTATATCAGCTGGAGGGAGTTGGCCGGGGGGTTGTGACCGCAGCTCAGGAACTAGCTGGGCATCGGTCAGTGGGTGGTGAGCAATTGTGCTGTGCATGACTTGTTTTGTAAATTATTATTATTATTATTGGTATTCTCTTCCTTTTTTGTCCTATTAAACTGTCTTACCTCAACCCTCGAGTTTTTTTTCCTTGATTCTCCTGCCCATCCCACTGTGGCGGTCAGGAGTGAGCAAGCAGCTGTGTGGTGCTTAGTTGCCGGCTGGGGTTAAACCATGACAGTCTGGGTCTCTCATCTCATAAATTATGTCTTTCTGATGATGTGCATATAGCACTGATGTAGACAATAGTTGCCATAAAGCTATGGCTTTACTGTAAGGTGTCCTGCACTGATCTGGTGAGTAGCTCAGCTATGTAAAAGTGCAGAATTGAGAGCTTATATCAATATTGGATAAACTCTGGCCATAATTTACATAATCATTCACAACTTTCACATCATTTGCGAAAGATTAAATCCACCTCAGGGGAAAGGAAACAAACAGGTCAAAATTATGATTGAAATTAAAATTAAACTGTACCTAGTTCACGAACACTGCACATCTATCTCCCAAATAAAATGCCATGGAAGAATTCCAGTTGTGAGATGTTTGTATTAGAAACAGAAGGGTGCTTATTCAGCAATTAACAACCCATCATAATCTAATGCCAGTCACTTTAGCAAAACTCTTCTTCCACCAGTGCTGCTTCTATAAAGCAGAGCTGACAGGAAGAAAGGGCTAGCACAAGCTTTTCCATAACTGCTTTTATATGGGAAAACTTATGAAACATATAGAATCAATCTACCTACTTTTTTTTTGTTGTTTAAAGGAACAATGATTTTGGCAGGTAATGACTTACAACGAGGAAAATACTGAAATACTTTAAGATATGAGAATCCATCAAGAGTAAGTTGGGAGAGAAGCAAGCAAAGAAAATCTATGTAAAAGGACTCATGCTCCTTTGATTAAGGTTTCAAGGAATCAAAGTCATATTCTGTCAGGAGTTCCCTATACCAAACTGCATTGGAGTACTGGTAAGACAACAAAAAATATAGATAATTTTCCTGTTCACATAAATAAGATATTTCACCTCTTGCATGTGGCTAGTAAGAACACACCTGTACAATTTGCTAAAAATTTTTGTAATGTAGATATGATCTCCGACTAAGCTTCAAATATTACAGTATGCAGCTTCAGAAAAGAATTCAAACATCACATTTAGAAAAATATCCAAATATGCTAGGAGAAAGGGAACAATGTTAACATAGTCTCAACAAAGCAGAGCAAGGCTAAAATGACAAGTAATGAAGGAGCAGCAGTAGGAGTTCTCTACTGAGGCACACATGGGTTTTTTTCATTATTACAATTTCTTTCTATTAGTATTAGTTGGAAGGGAGCAAACACCTTTTTTTTTTTTTGCATGAGGAACAGTACTTACTCGCTCTTTCTCTTGCACTTTTTGTGTTGAAGACAGACAATGGGTTGTAATGGTTGAGAGAAGGTTCAAGGAATGCTACTGGAATGGCTGCTGCAAGAGACGCTAAGCACTCACCAAGTGCAGGACGCTGTCTGTATATGAGAGACACTAAAAATTACCTGAGAGGAAAAGTCTTTCACTAGGCTTTCAGTGTCTAGTATGCATTATAAAGCAGCATTAACATTTATTGATGATTTACTTTATCTTTTTAATACATTAGGAACTATTTGACAATTTCAAAACATTGTATTTCTCACATGAACAAAATTACTGGAAATTACAGTGGTGTAAGAAACAGTTTTTCAAAAACACAGCCTCCACCAAGTATTGTATATTAAAGGTAAACTGCTCCACAGTGCAACTGTGCGACTACAAACTATAGAAAACATTTCTAGAATATGCACAAAGAATAGATTAGTAATTGCACAGTCTTATTATACCATTGGTTTCTTAAACAAGGAGCAAATGCTTATAATCAATAGGAATGTTTTGGCAATAGTACCCTTTTTCAAGATTTCTTTCCTTGTCTGTATATGTATATATTTCTTTTGCTTCAAGCATTATACCATTTACATAGTCAAATGATGAGTAACACTACTGCTACTTATTGAAGACTGATTTAATGACTTAATGGCATTCTATGTAGTGTGTTCTGAAAGGGGCAATTCTTCATTCCCCCACACAACCTTCCCCTGTTCCTATTTTTCTGCTCTGTGCTAGCACTGAAACTCAGATAGCATCTTGATAAGCTGGATGAAGGAACTGGTTCAGCTAAAAATAAACCTCACCATAAAAACAAAACTAACCAAGCCAAACCAACAGCAACAAAACATACTCATCATCTGGCTGCATAAACACTATTTATGGGAAAAAAAGAAAGAGGTGGAAATGTACAGATGAAGGTGAAAGAGATGCTGAGACAGTCCCTTTCAGCATAAGACCAGACTCACATTGGCTTAAAACTAAAGCTAAGGTACTCGTTTGAAGTTCTGAAGCACTGTTTGTTTATACAAAATGCCTTAGAGATTTTGATATGCTTGACATACAGATTGGATAAAGATAGCACACACCTTTCATCCTTTGAAGCTCCATGATTTCGCTGGAATAGACATGGACCTGTTGAAGCAGGTCCAGAGGAGGGCCACGAAGATGATCAGAGGGATGGAAAACCTCTCCTATGAGGAAAGGCTGAGAGAGTTGGGGTTGTTCAGTCAGGATAGGAGAAGGCTCCGGGGAGACCTTCTTGCAGCCTTTCAGTACTTAAAGGGGGCTTATAAGAAAGATGGGACAAACCTTTTAACAGGGCCTGTTGCGATAGGACAAGGGTAATGGTTTTAAACTAAAAGACGGTAGATTTAGACTAGATGTAAGGAACAAACTGTTTATGATGAGGATGGTTAAACACTGGAACAGGTTGCCCAGAGAGGTGGTAGATGCCCCATCCCTGGAAACATTCAACGTCAAGTTGGACGGGGCTCTGAGCAACCTGATCTAGTTGAAGATGCCCCTGCTCATTGCATGGGGGTTGGACTAGATGACCTTTAAAGGTCCCTTCCAACCCAAACTGTTCTATGATTCTATGATTGCTCAACTTCCAGGAATAACAACAATCTTTTCAAGATTCCTTCAAAGCCTTCCTCATTGTATGACCTAAAGTCAAAGATTGTGACTCATCTACTACCTCATCTTCAACTACCTATGTCAATTTTTATTTCATAAGCATGCTGAAATGTGAAGAGATACGCAACTATATACCCTCCAACTTCTTTTGTTGCAGGAGAAACAAAAGAAATTGGCAAAAGTAATGGCCTTACAGAATTGAAAAACATTATAAAAAAGGATTTTTGTTCACTCGGGTATTTCATGTAACATGATTCACACAATACTACTCTATTTCAAGGGTGAATGCTCATTCATTCTCTGTACAGAATTACTACAGTGTACTGTTGTTTTACTGCCATTGAAGAAATGGAAAATGCAGGAATCAATTACCACAAAATTAAAAAGAAACTACGTGCTCCACCTATATATCTATGTCATTTTCCTTACATTCTGACCATCCATATAGCGTACATTTTGCAATAGAATACATGATGCATTAGTATCACAGATAGCAAGCACAGAATATTTCATTAGAAAACAGATTTTTGATAATGTTAGAATTCCTACTATATTTTAGAGCACAGCAATGTTCTCTTCCAATTTAAATTGTAATGAAAGATGCAATATTATATATATATATATATAGGACATTTCATAAGTTTTCCTAAAAAGGGAACTTTATTACATCTTTGCCTTCTGTTGGATCAAGAAAGAAAAACTTGGTGTGCGTATACTTATATCTGTACACAAACACATATTAAAAAGTAATTTGAAAAGACTAACATCAAATGCACTGAGGCTATTTAATCACAATGACAATGTCATAATGCATACTCATCTTTCTATATGAAAGGAGTATACCAAGAAGCTGAAAGAACAGGTGAACAATTACATAACAATATTTGTGTAAGTACACCGATATTTTCTGTCATATGGAAGTCCCAAATATGAGAAACCATGGAAAAGCCTATAATTTCAGAGGACAGAAATTAGAAAAAATAAAACAAATTTCAGAGCAGATAGATAGTCACTGACATAAAAAGCAAATAATGTAAAATACATCACTCAGGGAACTGAGTGGTTCAATAGAATTAATGGAGTAAAAGGTACTTCAAGAAAAGCCAAATTAACCCTTTAGACAAATTATGTTAAGAAGACAACTTTGGAAATGTGTTTCTATGAACTAACCAGGAAAAGACCAAGACACCATAAAGGGACATACAACTTTTAGCTACTGGGTATGAAAAGGGAGTTTTCAACCCCAAATTTAGGACCTAAATTTCTGATGCAGTGAATGAAAAGAAATGGGTACCTGGGTATAGAATTCATAGTCAGAATGCCTATCGTAATAATGCTACACTTGCCAGCAGAACATCAGGGCTCAAAGGAGTCAAGGACTACTGCATTTTGCATCCAGTCCTCAGCACTTAGGAACCAGAGAGACATTTAGAGAAGAAAGGTCCGCAGAGAAATCTGAAACATCTCCAACATCCTAAACGAGCTAAACATTCAAGGCTCAGAGGTGACCTTATTGCAGTCTACAACTAACTGAAGGGAGGTTGTAGTGGAGTGGGAGTCGGCCTCTTCTCCTAGGCTACTAGAGATAGGACAAGAGGACATAGCCTCAAGCTTCACCAGGGGAGGTTCAGGTTGGACATTAGGAAGAATGTCTTCTCAGAAAGGGTCATTAGACATTGGAACGGGCTGCCTAGGGAGGTGGTGGAGTCATCATCTCTGGATGTGTTTAAGAAAAGACTGGACATGGCACTTAGTGCCATGTTCTAGTTGACATGGTGGTGTCAGGGCAATGGTTGGACTCTATGATCCCAGAGGTCTCTTCCAACTTGATTGATTCTGTGATTCTTTGTACAAAGGATAAAACCCTTGACAATGAAAGTTTCTCACAACAAGGCAGCAGCAGCAATCCAACCTAGTATTAGTTCTGAGACCCAGCAGCCAGGAGTCTTGTAGAATCAGCTGAACTATTTCAGCCATGAAAAGTGATATTCACCTATGAAAAGTGAACTATGACTTATCCTGCAATGGAAGGTAAAACTTCTTAATGTCCCTGCCAAAATTCACTAGGAGAAAAACTGCACTTTGCTCTTAAGTCTGAGCATTGTTTAACTTGAATAACTGTTCAAGTCAGTTCAATCATTCACTTCTAAGTTTGCTGAAATATTGAGCAGTGTGTTTGAAATCCTACCTCCCACCTAGACACTGATGTCTTCCTACAGCCTTAATTTAAAAGCCTGAGTGAGTCTAGTGAAAACGAAACTAAATGAAATGCACAGTTGGAAACCACTGAAAGTCTTAGGAGACTGATTCATTTCCTTGGATATATCTGATCTGATCACTCTTCCCTTCTAAGACAACTGCAACAGGAAAAGATGATGCTGCTAATATCAGCATTTAACGTAACTGCCCAGTGCTTATAGCTTTTGACATTCAAGTGTAGGCCTGTGCTGTGAGCTCTTCTCATTGAAAGGCAACTCAAATGCAATCACCTTTTATTTCCTGTGAGAAGACCCTGACGACTAGTTAGAGCAGCGGTAAGGCACTTCCTATTTTGTCTATCAGATCCGTGTCAAAAAGTATTTAAGATTTTCAAGCCCAGAAAGAGAAGAAAGAAAGAGTATAGCTTTGTAATTTAGTGATGGACGTATAAATGACTGAATGGGGACATACACAAGAATGAGCTGGTGCACGTATGCACATGCATGCAGAGTGGGAGGAAAGAGACAGTCTGTCCACCAGGCTGCTCTTGCATTTTGTGTGAAAGAATTACGGAATGAACTCTGGAAGGAAGGAAGTGGAGACCTACTAGGCAAAGCCTCTCCTAACTAGACTACAGAGCTGTATTTCCTCCAGTTTAGTCTCTCTCTCAGGCCCTGTGGAACTTAAACTTTTCATTATAAGAAAGATAACGAAAAGTGCCTAATCTAAAGCCTTAGGAAGATAAAGAAGCGTTATGATTACCTTGGCTCCTATCTTGTGACAGACAGACCAACAACTAGGGTTCTGTTTTCTGAAGCAGCAGATCCAGATTTGAGCCTCTTTTAATGGAAAAGGAACTAAAATCCAGGGCTTGGAATGTATCATAGTAACTAGATGCTTAAAGGAATTGTAGACCCTACTCTTTTTAAAATGCAAGTAGCTGGTAATGTGGTTCCCTTTGTAGCGTTAAATGCTGTCAGAATGCTCTACATATGCTCAGGATTTTATGCTCAGGACAACTGTTCTGAGAACTCTGTATAGACTTAGGTATGAGACACAGTCTACTTAGTACTCAGCCTACTTACCACAGCAACATGCAGTAGCCAAACTTTGAGAACCTTAATGGCAACCCATGGAAAAATTTAGGTTTCCCTATGGGAAAAACAAACTCCCTGCAGATACTCTGCCATATGCAGGATAAATTGTTTACTTTTATTGAGCTTTGGGTTAGGTTTTCTTTTGAGTGGAATTGAACTCTAAGAGATAGGCAACTACATTGCAGCTAAAGTGTATTTTAAACATGCTCACACTGTTTCAGATTCACCTTTCATTCAAACTGCTTTATTACCTAAATAACACACTCATAAAGAAGACAAAATTTTACATGCTGAGTTTTTCACTCAATACCTTTCTACATAGATGTTCTTCCCAGTCCCAAGGGAATAGAGGCTACAAAGAATTCTGTAACACGAAACCTGTACATCACCCACTAGACAAAAAGAAGAAGGAGATTATCCGTATTTATTCAACTAAAGACCATTTTCCAAATATTAAACGTCTGTGTTACGCAATCTGATAAACGGTGCTTAAAACTTTTAGCACATGTATCACTGAACATTCTAAGCTGTCAGTACTCCACATGCTATTTATCTTCAATTTCTCTGATACCTGGTCTGTCATCTACATTCATTCCAAAACCTAACAGATCATCAGAACATTCCAAGAGGCCAGCAGATACTTGCTAATAAGATATTGCACATTATCACACCTGCAGAGTACAATTTTAAGCTAAACCACTTCAGTCTATGTGTCTAACCTCTAGGAACATCATCTAAAGGCTCCCCACCTTTTTTAAAGGAAGTCTTTTCATGGCTATCAATCTTTTAATCATCTTCTGCTTTGGAACTGTGGTCACCCAAATACATAAAAAATTTTGGAACAGCATATTGCTGAATCTCAAGGAGGCATTTTAGTAATTTTAAACTAAATGACGCTAAAAATAAGGAAAACTGAAATTAAAAGAACTAAAGCGGTTTTCAAATGTAAGAAAAAAAACCACAAGGAATTAATAAGTTGTCTCCTTTAATCTAATGAAGTAAAAATATGTAACAAAAATAAGCATAATTTAATTTTCTGTAGGAAACTAGTCTCATCCACACAGTTGGTAGGAGAGCACTTAAGGAGAAATTTTAATTTCTCTCCCTCAATGTTTGGAGAAATATTGTACGTAATTAACTTGAAACTTACTGAGTATTCTTTTTAAACATGCAATAGAAATGCTAATTTCAGATTTAATGCTGGAAACGTGCGTGTTACTGAACACAGAATTTCATCCTTTGAATTCATGTAATTATTACTAAAAAGCATTTGTATTATTATAACACAATAAATTTCAAAAATAAAATAAGACTTACGAAGTAAATCAATTCCAAACTGATACTGTGAAATATGCTCAAAAATTGATGTCAAGATCGGTAACAATGCAACCGTAGTATAATTGATATTCTGTGAAACACCCTTGATTTGTGTTCGTGAATGTGTAAATTTTCCAAGTTTAAGATTTTCTGAAGTTTTTTCCAGGTCTTCAGCTGCATTTTCAAAAAAGGCACGCAATCCAGCTTTAACAAGCTCAGATCCTGATTTCATAACAGTTCTGAAAAACAATAAGAGAAAAATATTAACTTCACATTGATCTTTAAAAGTTGTATAGATATATATGTACATCTTAGTTACACTCTATCAGGCTTTGAAGATACACACATGTATCAGTGAACTTTACATTATGAACTGAAAAGGATAGTTACATCTACATAGCAGTATAAGCAACAATTAGTTTGGAGTATTTCATACAAAATAATAACAACAAAGAACTTGTTTCCTTAATCTTGTCTTTCCAGTTTTTGTGATCTGCTTCCAAATAAGATAATGCCTTCTCAGCAAATGTCATATGTGGTGAGAAAGTTCCTTCGTACAATATGCTTAAGAAAAATAACGCTTAAACACTAAATTTTTATGGGAGCCACAGTAACTAGGTACTCAACTCAAGATACATGCTTACCTATCTTCAAAACACCCTAAATCTAGAAAGTGCAACTGCCGTACCAGCATCACAGTCCCATTCCTTAATTTTTCTGCACTCTTCTCCAACCCCTTAATGAAGCTTTTCAGTGTTGTTATTCACAATGAGTTAGTTCATTGTCAGGCTGCTGTATAACATAACCAGGCCAGAAAACAGCTCAAATTAGAAAACTATCCTGGCCCGTGTTTTAATCACCATAAGCATTTCAATGGTAAACAGTAAAAGTTAGCAAATGTAACTATGCCCATACATTAATACATTCGGCATACTTCTAATGCCAAATCTTCCAATATGCACTAAATTGTCTCAGTATCTACAGCTATCAATACTTGCAGTTCCAAAGTTTGTGTCACTTATATCTCCCAATAAAGTCTTCAAATGCCCTTGCAAAGGATGACAAAAGTTTTCAATGTTTTAATGACAGACATTGAAAAATGTAGATGAAACCCTTTAGACGAAATCTGCTAATATAGAGGTCAATATCTGAATTATTGATACTGCTAATATCATTAATTACAAATAAGGAATAAAAAATACAGAAACAATCCAACTGCTTCTGAAAAGCTCTGCGACACCTATGTAGTTTGTAGTTAGTCCAAATTTTGCAAGCTTACCGTGTATCAAGTGACTGAGCTAAGATGTGCAGGCAGTTCACCATCGTAGCAGAATCACTGCCTGGTTAGAAACAGATACTATAAGAGCACAATAGTACAGAAAATGTAGGATAATCGAATGATCCAAAATGTCATTACTGGAGATGCACAGGTTAAACAAGACATGACATAAGTGTCCCACCTGAGGTCACTGAAGGGAGAGTTAGGTCTGTTTCTAGAACTAACTTTCAATTTCTTAAGTCCATTTCCATAGAAGAACTAAAAAGAATAACTAGTGTCGACTTACAGCTCATTTTCATCACTTGACCCTGCAACATTCTGAATTTTGTATCTTGTAGTACCTACATTTCTTTTATAATTTTCTTACCAATACCTTTGAAAAAGGTATGTTATTTTTCCCTACATCCTCCTAGGCTATTGAGAAATTAATCTATTGGGTTCAACAGTTGGATAACAAAAATCAAAACAATTAGTGTAAGATGACTTTTGAAAAGTTAAAAGTAACTGCAAAAGCATGAGAATTTTTAAAGGAGTCTGAAAATCCTAGAAGTTGCTATTTCTTCCTGCTCCAACACTTAACATATTCTATTAACTCTTAGCTTCAGAGCCATGTTCAATGCACTCACTAATTGTACTGGAAGTTTATGCATCATTTTGCAGATTTTTGTCTATAGCTTGTGAAAAGCTTCAGATAAGATAGAAGCAATGGTTATACATTCTTTATATTTTTTAGCTTATCAAGATCTTTCTTAACAACTTACCAAAAAGTGAGATCCTATGTCTAACAAGAGCAGCTAGTTTGAAGAACAGGCTAAAGCAGAAAATAACAGAAAGAGCAAGACAAGATAAGACAAAGATTAAAGATTTATTTAGAGTATGAGGTAAAGAGTAGTAGCAATATGAAAGAGAAAACAACATAGTTCCTGGAAAGTGTATTTTGAATCCTACATGACGATAACAGTCAAATAACTGCATTAAGCAGAACAAATTTTTGAAGCTTCTGAATTCTCTCATTTTCTAAGCTTCACTACTTCAGAGTTGACTTGAAATGTGAAACTTTCTTTTGATTACAATGGTTTCCAGCAATTGCATATTATATGGTTGAGTCATTCTTTATGGCTATTATTTCTGAATAAGAAATTTTTTTTGTCATAACAAGAAAAACTGAGTAACATTTTAGTGTTTAACTTGGCATTCTGCAGGAAATGAACATTACAAATCCTCATATTATTTAAAACAATTTGCAAAGATATCCTTTGTAAATAAATAAATCTGTGTTTAGCCACTGCTGATGATAAGATGAATCCTGAAATACATACAGACTAGAAGAGCTTCTGGAAAGTATGTCAGAAACTTGCATATCTAATCTATCTGTCAAAATAATAGGATAATTAAGAGAAAGGAAAAACCACCAACTCTAAAGATTAAAGGGGATACTTTAACTTCTAAAAACAAAGACAGCTAGGCAGACTTGTTTATCATCTGTGCTATACTTTACAAATGGAATTAGGATGTAACAAACTGAAGCAAATATACCTTAGGAATTGGTATGGTCTCTTACTAACAACAGATTGTCATTGTCATCTTCACAATAGTATGGAAATACTCTACTTCCTCTAAGATGATAATAACTGATAGTCACTTTTCTCAATGAAGAACAGACAAAAAATTATAAGATATTTCTGAATTTATAATAGCAGATATGCAGCCTAGACATCTAACTTGTGCCATGTGCCTTTGTAAAGGAGTTTTGTACAACCCTAGTAAGCATCTTTCTAGCTTTATTAAGCTGACTTGACTGACTTCAGGGAAGTAATAGGAGTATGCAGAAAGGAAGCATGAAAGTGAAATTAAATGAAATGAAACATCCATCCTCCTGAACCTGAGCTGACTTCCCCAACTACTGGAGGACTCTCTTGCACATTGTACATAACATATCTGAAAGCTCAGTAAAGCACAATCTTAGGGACTTAACACTCAATCTTATGGGCAACTGCTATATAAGGACTACCACCCACCAAGAAGATGAAAACCAAAGGGTAATAATAATTTAGAGAAATGCAAAAAACCATTGGAAGATAAACTGAAGAATGGAATCCAGGAAGTTCAATGCTAGACCTGACCTTATGTAACAACGAGTAAGTAACCTTTAATTTCAGATTTTACATCCATTCTTCCATTGGAAAAAGTAGTCAACTCTGGTCAACATAGTGAAGGAAAGCATAAGAAATTTGAGAAACTGACAGTTAAAGTAAGAAAGCATGAGAGTAAAATACAGTTTGAAAGATTATGATACAAAATTTCCCAAAGAAAATAACCAGTAGCACACCTTTAAGGGGGAGAAAGAAATTGGCAATAAAAATATTAGATGGCAGTCATAGCTAAAAACAAATTAAATATTAATTTTTAAATGTTAATTGCATAAAAATGAAATTCATATTTTTATAAAGGCAACACATCATAAATTAAAAGGCAACTGTCTCTTTTTAATTGAGTTTTCCAGAATAACTTTCAGTCAAATGGCTGATTCTAACCAAATCTGAAACAGTACAGACATATAAATATTATTAAATTCCAGCAATTTTTGTGCGGGGGCAGAAGTAATTTTATAGAGAAGGGAGAATCTATAACTACCCCTAAAAAGCTGCATAATGGTATTTTCACATTTTGTGATAGCTGAAAATTTATATGTGAGACCATTTAAATGACTGAACATGGGATAAACTTCAAGCAGAAACTCCCATCAACAATGAAACACAAACTCATCAGAAACTAAGTTTTATTAGTTCTATTGGTCACAGAATCATTTATTAATGTTTTTGATGTTATCATTCACAATTATATACTGCAATATATATAATTAGTATATATACTTAATTATTTAATTATATATTGAAGAATACTAAAGTGCGGAATTCTATTCACTCACTGCCATTCTGATATAGAATAAACTATTCACTTTCTACCTGAGGAAACTGAGCTTTTGAACTCTTACTCTTTAATCTAAGAAGAGACCTTTAATTATCTATATAGAACCCTCCTGTGTATATCTTAATTTTTTACTTACCTTGCTACCATTTCCTTTTCCTTATTTGATGCATATCCACTGCTACTGAGTGTTTTTGTTGGAGAAGACAGGAAGTAGAGGCAGTGATTTGTAAAGTACTGATCAACTAATGGTAAAAGAACCTGAGAAATACAGATACAAAATGTATTTTTCACAGACCACAATGGCAAATGTAGCAACAATGCTCTGATTGGTCAAAGTTCATTCAAAGAATTTTAGAAGTTCTGTAACAGTTGTATTTTCTCATTTCAGACACAAAGTCATATAAATTAAAACCTTAAGTCTTACAATTTTACTTAAAAGTTACGTAAATAATAAACAGTTACACAGATCTACCTATTTTGGATCTAATATTGCAGGCTTACTCTTCTCACATTCAACAGTGATAAATATCACTGAACTAAGAGTACCCTTCCCCTCCACTATTTACGTAACTGTCCAGTACAGATATAAAGGGAGAGGGCTTTTTTTTTAAGATCCTAAATTGAATCCTCAATGTTCCTTACTTCAAAAAACTGATTAGTGACAACATTTTTCTTCTTAGGTACACAAATGTGTATGACATTACTATGCATAGGAATGCTTCCTGTTAATTAAATGATACTACGCACTTCCGTGATACACTGAGGCAAAAATTTTCAGAAATAATTCATATGTTCAGCAAGAGTATCTAATTTCATGTAATAAATAAGCTGCCTTTTAATTTCTATGTTCCTTCTCATGTAGAACCAGATATATTGAAATATTTTGAAATATTTGAATTCAGCAAATAATTGAAATATTTTTGAAGATACATTGAAATATTTGTTAACAACATTTAATTTATTACTTACCATGAAAAAAATGGGAAAGATATAATTCTATTACCTGAAAAGCTGTCTAACATTATAAATTCCCATGTTCTGTATAATGGAACGTATATGTACATTACTTGAAATACTAAATCACTCACTTTGGCAAAGAATTTTATTTCTTGGTCATGTGGAGATTTTTCAGTTTTTCCACTGGTTACAATGGCTTCTGCAAGGATACAATCAAGGCAGACAGGAATAAGAAGTTGTCTAATAAAAAATAACACAATAGCTCTTTCATATAACCTTGCAAACTTAGTTTTGCTGAAATAAAAATAAAACAGCAGATACAGTTTAGCTAGTTACAGATGTCTAAGAATTCAATCTGCAAATTAAAAGACAGAATTTAAGTTTATTAAATGCCATAAAAATAGTGGTCGCTACAAATTTAAACATATCAACAAAATTTTTAAATATTCATTTTAATTATTTTCAAAATAAAATCTGCAGCTTACCCAAATGCGCAATAAACTCTTGAGCAGAATCAACATATTTTAAAATTTTCTTCAGAAACTTAAAGGCAAACCTCTTTTCCATGGATGAAGCATCCAACTCCATGTCATTCAGACCCCTGTTTTAGAAAGCATTAAGATAAACAGCATTGATGATGACAGTAGTACAAACGATGACCATAGTATGAAGCATTCCATTCCTTATTATCTTTTAATTATGGTAAATTTTCATAAGAAGGAGAAAATGACCTTCCATAGCAACTCTTAGGTATCAACTACATAGCAAGAAATGTTAAAATCAGTTCATGTTTCTCTAAGAGGTAAAATAGCTTTGGTTAAAATATCCAAAATATATGTATTTTACGATAAGAACTTCAGAGATCTACTGCACAAATGAAGCCATAGTACTTTTTAATCTAACAAAGCAATGCATTGGCCACTCAATTTCTACTACTGGCAGATTAAAGTGTCAAATGTTTAGGAAGTCAGCAATTACAGCTTTACAAAATCAGTCTAAGTACTACACTTCATTTCTTTATTCACTATTAAACTTCATTTTTGTCCTTGAATTTTATGAAAGACTGAAGTAAAAATGCCTGAAGCTACTAAATGAAAACCTAAGTGCAAGTAACAAACAATTGTACTATTCAAAGTATTTGAAAAATGTCAACACTATGCAATACTTTCTAGAGGCATGTATTATTTATTCTTTGAGATAAATTCATGACCTACACCATGAGTGGTATGCAAGATATAAGGAGGAAGGGGAATAAATATAAGAGGAATAAAAACATGTGTGATTGGCTGTGCCTAGATTTAAAATATTAGATTTTATTTTAGCCACAAATGAAACCTACCTCACTGAAATTCTAAAATTCTGTAGGATCACAGAAAAATTTAGATTGGAAAGAACCTCTGAAAGTCATCTGATCCAAGTCACATCTCAAAGCAAAGCCAAATCCAAAGTTAGATCAGGTTGCTCAGAACCTTGTCCAATAATGTACTGAGTATCTTCAAGGATCGAAATCTCATAATGACTCTGGAGAGCCTACTATAATGTTTGATCACCCTCACTGTGAAAAAATAAGGGTGAAATATTTTCATATATCTAACTGGAATTTCTCTTGTAACAACTTGTTACTTTTGAGGACATAGTGTTTGACCTTGCATAAAGTAGTTGAAGAGAGTGGCAAAATCCCATTGTAGCCTTCTGTTTTAATACTGAAAAAATCTAGCCTCTCCTCAGAGCCTTTCCTGGCATGACATGCATGCCAATCCCTGAAGCATCTTGGTGGCCCTGCACTTGATTGACTCTTTTGTCAATTTCTTCCTTGGCACTGGTGAACCAAAAACTGGACAAGATACCCCCGATAAAGTCTCATGATCGAAGAATGGAAGGGGAAAAAATCACCTCCATCAACGTGCAGACTACACTTACTAATACAGCCTAATATGCAGTCAGTCTTCATCATCACAAGGACACATTCCTGATTCACGTTCAACTTGCAGAACTCAAAGTGCTTTTCCGTATAGATGCTGTCAGGCTCAGTTTCCCTGTTCTGGGGTTTATTCCATCTCAGGTACAGGACTTTGCATTTACCTTCACTCAACCTCACAAGAATTCTCTCAGCCCATTTCTCTAGCCCATCAAAGTTCCTCTGAAAGGCAGCCAAACTCTCCAATTTATTGCTAAGGTTCATTTCATAAAATTGCTAAGGATGCATTCTGTCCCATCTTCCAGGATCTGAACAGGGATTTTTTTTCTTTTTCTTTTTGAAGTCACATAACTCTATAGTTCTGTTTTCAAAAATACTTGTTTTTACAAGTCAGTAATTCTTTCTTCTTCATTTCCTTGAGGTTTTCTTGTACATTTGTTTAGTTTGCAACTTCTTAATAGTCTCTTTATTCCAACATTAAGAGGACTAAACTATACTTGAGATTTTCAATTGATAGATCATGGCCTACAAGGAGGACATATAACTGGCTTGCCAAGTGAGGAAGTAAATGAGTAACATTAACGGAAACCTCTGGTTACCCATAACGGCTACTTCATTTTCTTCTGTACAGACTCTTCAAATAGTAGTAGATAGGAAGACTCTCCCTTTATCGATCAGAGAAAATGACCTGGCTAAAGAAGATGCAGAGACTACAGAGGAGTTGAACAGTGTGTCTGAGGTAGCGAAAAAGTGAGGAACTGGTAGTTTGTGTCACTGAGGCAAAAGCAAGAAAGCAGGAAAGTTGCTGGACTCACTGTTGTGGTATGGAGGAAATGCTCATTTGTCCTGAGATTCCTTAGGCCTGGTGTAGGAGTAAATTAGGGAGAATAAATGGAAGATTAGACTAACAGTTGAAAAACAGTTATGAGGTGAATCCAAGGAAAAAAGTAATTCTGTGGGAGAAGGCTGATGCAGCAGAAATTTTAACAACAAAAACATCTAATACTAAAGTGTATGTTCTTGACCATGTCAGAACATGGGTAAGAGGAGAGGAATGGTTATAGTCTGGGGGAACAGAACCAAGGAACCAAGGAATACATTCCAATCTCATTTTACATATAAACATAAAAGGACTCTAACCTCCCATATTCATTTAAAAAAAAAAAAGAATAAAAAATTCTGTTTGAAGAGTCCTAGTTTATATACTTTTCTGACCTCCTATTAATTGATATATCATGTGTAATCAAATGATTTGGTATGTATTAACAGCTACCTATGGTTGACAGGCATCTCCTGCTGCCTCCCTCTCACAGAGGATAATGCAACTAAGTATTTATCTGTATTTTCAGTGAGATCACTGTAAATATTCCCTTTTTGTGTTTATAGTAAGTCATGGTTGCTAAGAGATTACATGTACTTTCCTAAATATTGAAAGACATAGGTAGTTCTGTTAAATAACAAAGGTGACATCAATAGAACTTGTAGAGGTTTAAAGATGCTTAATGAAATACCATGGTGTTTCTAACACAGACTTGGAGTAAGGCCTGAGAGATTTATCTGTATGCCACAAACACCCAAAAGTGCTTCAAAAGTGTTCTCAACAAAGAAAGAGGAGCAAAAATCAGAACAGAGGCAGATGGTATATGTAAAGTACACACACTTTGTGCTGCCTATATGTTTCCAATTATAAATAATTCACATGTTCTAATGATTAGTCCAATGCTTTTAAGAATGACATTCTGGAAATGTGATAATTGCAATCAGTACTTCAAAAGATTTTATATATACTTAAAAATATTCACATAGTCATCTGAAGAAAACACTAAGAAGAGGATAATCTTGATTCACCCTGATACAGAGAATTAGTGCAAACTCTTTGCTCATATACTATATAGAGTCTGAACAGGCTTTTTCAAGTTGACTTGTCCCATTAGTTAACACTGAAAACATTGTTTTCCTAACCTGAATAGATGCAGCCGCAAAGAGATATTAAAACTAATATTTGAGCAATTCCATTGATGTTTCAAAGGACCATTCATCTGCAGGAACTAAACCTGCTTTTCTTATCCAATGGGTCTAAAGCAATTACAGAGGCTATAAAAATGTTTGGTGGCACACCTACATTTTGGTTTCAGGTTGAAAGCCTACATATGTGGCAGAAGGGAATTTTTCTCTGTAGTAATGCAGAAAAGTATATTTAGAGCTGTCTTCTAATATCTTAAGAAATGTTATTAATTGTTGAAGCCAATAAAGTTATCTTTTGCAGATGCTAATAATAAATTTGTATAAATTTCTGATTGTATACTTTCATTAGAGACACAGACTTGAAAAGCAGAAATAAATGAAAACAAGTAAGATCTGACTCTATGCATGTACAGAAAAATTCATTAATGAATATAGTTTAGTTTACAAAAATGCTTAATGCTAGTAAAATCGCAGTTTCCTACGTCCTCAGGTGTTTCACATACAATAAAAGATTATAGTTATATGGGGAACACCACTTGTGACCAGACGCCAACTGGATTTAACTCCATTCACCACAACTCTTTGGGCCCAGCCAGCCAGCCAGTTTTTTTTGCCCAGTGAAGTGTACACCTGTCCAAGCCATGAGCAGCCAGTTTCTCCAGGAGAATGCTGTGGGAAATGGTGTCAAAGGCCTTACTGAAGTCTAGGTAGACAACATCCACAGCCTTTCCCTCATCCACTAGGCAGGTCACCTTCTCATAGAAGGAGATCAGGTTACTCAAGCAGGACCAGCCTTTCATAAACCCATGTTGACTGGGCCTGATCGCCTGCTTGTCCTGTATGTGCCCCATGATGGCACTCAAGATGATCTGCTCCATAATCTTCCCTGGCACCGAGGGCAGACTGACAGGCCTGTAGTTCCCTGGATCCTCCTTCCGACCCTTCTTGTAGATGGGTGTCACATTTGCTGACCTCCAGTCAACTGGGACCTCCCCCTTAGTCAGGACTGCTGATAAATGATGGAAAGTGGCTTGGTGAACACTTCCACCAGCTCCCTCAGTACCGTTGGGTGGATCCCATGCAGCCCCATAGACTTGTGTGTGTCTAAGTGGCATAGCAGGTCACTAACCATTTCCCCTTGGATTATGGAGGCTTCATTCTGCTCCCTGTCCCTGTCCTCCAGCTCACAGGGCTGGGTACCCGGAGAACAACTAATCTTACTACTAAAGGCTGAGGCAAAGGAGGCATTAAGTACTTCAGCCTTTTCCTCATCCTTTGTCACAATGTTTCCCCTCACATCCAATAAAGGATGGAGATTTTCCTCAGCCCTCTTCTTGTTGCTAATGTATTTATAGAAACTTTTAAAATTGTCTTTTACAGTAGAAGCCAGATTAAGTTCTAGTTATAGTATAGTAACTCAGAATTACATCATATAAAGCTAAAAATGTAGTATGATAAGTTATTTTAATTTCACTGACAGTGTAAGTTTCCACAGGCCAGCTTATTTCCAGACACAACAATTCAAGTTAGAGTACAACTGATGAAGTCTGCACTTCTCCCCGAGCAGAAGTTAAGGATGAAATGCCCATAAAACAGCCCCTTTGTCTTACTGCTTCACAGAACTCAAACCAACATTTTTAAGAACTGGATTAAAAAGCACTTTTACATAGATGTGTTTCAGTATCAGACCTCAGATTTATTTTCCCATGATCGTTACTGACACTGCTGACTGCTAATTTAGCATTTTTGAACCATCTGCTTGTTTAATTACATAACTGTTGCATTTTGTATTTACTATATTAAAAATTTTACCTGTCTACACTGTTCAGAAGGGTCCTTCTGAACATAAAAATAACAAGGGCTCTGATTTACAGAAGATATGCCAGATGGTAATTATGTTAATAACTAACAGACTGCAGTGAGATAAGGACAATCATCATGGTCTGTGGACTGAATGTAAGCAAGTATCTCATAAAAATGTGCAACTTACCGAGATATGACTATACCACTGACTTGAAGGAATTTAAACAGCTCTTGTGCTTTTTCACGATCCCGTGATTTCTCCTTGGCTGTCAATGTGTCGTAAGGTACCAATAAAGGATGACTGCCTCCACCTTTAGTAAGTTGAAAGAACTGTAAGTTTTTCTACTGTAAGATTTATTTTGGTTCAAGTACAAAAAGAAACTATTCAGTTTTGATTGTCTTGCACTCTCTTCTTTCAGACTGTTTCTCCTCACTCATTTTCCTTGCCTTTTTTGTGTGGTTCACAGCATTCTGGCTTACCTTTGCTTTCCAACTCCATTTTCTTCTTTTTGGCCCATATATTATGGTAGTTTTCTGCCATTACCTCAACCATTCCCTACATTACCATCAGAAAAAAACAAGATGCAAAATTAAAAGGTGACAATTAAAAATTCTGTAATTCTACATAATTTTACAGTCTTGAGTAAAGCCTACACTCTTGCGGTAAAGAAACATCACAGTTCAGTGTCATTTCTACATTCAGCTGTTCTTCGAAGTCAGCACAGACACAGGATACACATATATAGTAGAAATCTCTTCTTTAAATACGTAAATAATATGGCATGCTTCTTTCTACAACAGCATATCACAACCACAGTCACAAATATACTCATAAAACCTGATAAAATTCAACTCATTAATAATAAAAACCCAAATCTATTAATTCTTTTCAGCACAACATATGTAAAACACAAATACAAACCTGAAGCTCCCTAGAAAGCACCACATTAGAGAGATCAAGTGGCGCCGGGCTATACCCATTTCCCTGTGGGGAAAAAAGAGAATTATTTTCTGATAAAAGTATTTCAGATAAAAGAATCAAATATTCAACTACAACATCTCTGTAGCTGATCTGATTAGAGTAACACCATTCACATTTTTAAACTTTCCTGTAGAAACTGTGTTCACCTTTTGTTTGCAATGTGCTGAAGATACACAGGGTGATTAGCAGAATACATCTGCTGATGTGGAGATAAGGTTACTGCAGATACTTAGATCTCTCTATTTGCAACAGATGGCAAACTGCTAAGAACTGTGTTGTTCAGCTTAAGAGAGCAGAGCAATCATGAGGCATACAAGATGTGTCTTCAAAACACAACAGAACAGTGTGGCAACAGCCTGAATGAACAATATACTAAAGACAAGACATCACAACAAAAAGTTAAAATAGGTTATCGTCTCGTGGAATTTACAGACTAAGAAAAAGGAGGTGTGTAATATATTTACGCAGTCTTTAAATGTTTGAAGTATGAAAGATCCAGTGCAACAAAACTATTAGGCACATGTTAAATGTGAACGGTCACATATAAATCAGTAATTTCAATAACGTACTGAAGTTAAACATGTGCTGAAATCCTCTACTCATGTCTTTATCATGCATCTTCTTGGGCAAGAAGACCCAACTGCAGAACTGGTTCAACTGGCTGGAAGCAGAGATGCCAGAGACAAGGACTCTCTGTAAGGGAGTGAAGTTTGCTGAAGAGGTAAGAAATGCTGAAGTATTGCCTCCTTACAGTGCTCAGGGGCCACTTTTGGTAAGCAAAACTGGTTCTGGGGAATGAACTCAACACAGGCTTAAAATGCCTCACGCTGATGCTCACAGGATCAGTGCTGGTGCAAGTGTATACAAGGAATCAGCTTGTGACACATCTTTGCACACGCCTTGCAGAACTGCTTATGGAGGTAGGACTCTGCCCAATGCATTGCTCATTAAATCTCACTATATTTAAGCACAAATGTGTGTTTCATTCACTTCAAGGGGTACAATAAAAATTCCCCAACACTTGTTGTAGTTTTAAACAGCTTTCCCCTCTCCAAGACACAGACATATTGAGCAGCAGTATCAACATGCTATTACAAAAAACTACAAATGATAAAAATAGTCTATATCACATCAAAATGCTAGATACTATGCAATTACCTGCAAATTTTGCCTTTAGATTTAACAAAAAGTATTAAATGCACAATCTTATTTGTCAGTCATAGTTATAATCTTGACAAAAGCCCATTTCAGGCTCTTTTGTTTGACCAAAACCGAAAAATACTAGATTTACTTATTATAAAATAAAAGGCTTTAAATACCCTACCTTGTATTATTTGAATGACTATATGAAAACTCTCTTTGGGTCTTCTGAGAAAATTAATAGATATGGTCTCTGACAACCTTATTGTCTTAAAAGTTGTCTTTTTGCAATCCTCTCTTTAGTGTTACTGCACAGTTTTTATTATAGTGACGTGACTTCCAATCTCAGAACTCTAACATGAAAAGTTTCTTTTCATTAAAAAGAATATAAAATTAACATAATTTTGTATAATTTTGTAGTAAATTAACAAACAAGCCTTTTGCTTTCTAAATTTAAGCAATTCCACCTTACCTGGCTAGACTGAGATATGCTGCGGAGCTTTTCATTTTCACGCTGATGTATTATTGCTTCTCCGCCTTCCTTGGTCCTTTCTAGGCTCCACCCCATGGCCAACATGGTTTTCAGTGATTCTCTGGCAGGCCAACGATAAATTTCCTTTTCCTTTGAAGAAAATAATGTAAAATTTCTCTGTATTTAGCAAGTAGCAAGAACTCAATAAAAATATTCTGTCCTTCTTTATAAATTGTCACATGCCACAAAAGTAAACAAAATTTGTATGTTATATCTGAAGACACAATATAGTTCTGTTTACATGAGAAAGAAGCTTTAAATACTTACAATTTTTTTTGTTTTATTCTTAGTGGCATTTATTGCTGGGATATGTGTTAGAAACTAACATCACTCAAGTGAGCTCTGGAGCAATAATGTGGTTTGTATCTGGAAATTTATTCTTTGATTCCTCGAGCCCAAAATAATAAAAAATTGATGGCACTACAAGTGATATGAAATTAGTTAGGCAAGTATGTACATTTGAACGCATCAGCACATAAGGCCTTTATTTAGCCTTCCTCCATTTATATCCATTCACGGATAGAGAACATTACTGATCTATACACCTCTTCATATAAATACTGCCATTGATAAAAAACTTGGGAACAACCTGTATTCCAACACTCCTGGGAAAAGTAAAGGTGTTACAGAAACTCTGAGAAGTTGTGGCAAAGAAAATTCTGAGTATGTCATACTAAGACTTCTCAAATCAACCTAATAGAAGTATTTCAGTTCTTACCATAAATAAGAATTTTTATGACAGTTACTTAACATGACAGTTTTTGTGGGAAGACCTGATTTTTAGGTTCAAGAGTTCTAATCTGAGACGATTCAGAAAATGCTCTTTGAACTGCTTTAATAACAACTCAACGAACAATTCTTCAGCTCCTCTCCAAAGATTTCAAAGCAATTTATAAACCTTGCGAAATCAAAACTTTTGAATTCCTCTTGATTTTTGTCATCTCCATTTTCTGAACAGGAAAAGTGTGGTAAAGAGAGACAAATATAATTGACTTATTTGAGTCACCCAATGGATCATTGCAAAAATATGTAACAGATTTCAAATCCAGTTCACTGTTCTGACAACAAGAAGACATTCATGCCTAGTCAAGAAATACAAATAAAAAATGCATTCAAAATGGTTTAAATGTTTTTCCCTGTTTTCAACTGAAGTATCTCCTATGCTTTCTTTAAATTTTTCTACCATCTTTCTTGAAAACAAAATTGCCTTCTCATATGTTATATTACACTTTCATCTAAAACCCAGGAGTTGCTGCCAGTCATTCCTCATCCATGAAGGCCTGAAAACCCTGTGCTATTGATATTTTGAATACAAATCGGCCCATGCCTATGAAGACTGCCCAATGGAAGCAAATTATACAAGATTGTGTAAGATTAACTAAACAACCACTTTAGCATACAGATGTTGCTATTCTTAACTGTAAGAATTCTAGTTTGTCCCTCTTCCTTTTATAGCATGTATTTGAAATAGATTTTAAAAAATACACAAATCAATCTACTTTGTATTAATGCAGCTGAAATTTCCTCTATTACCTTTTCAGTTAAAGTTTTGAAAGGTCTTATTAACGGGTGAGACTTCATATTTTCATCCAGTGAAACACCGTATTTCCATCCACTATTAGTCTGAAAAAAAATATATGAAATAAGATGAGAACATATACGAGTAACAGCAAATTGGCCAGTTTAGTTTGTTGCATTGAACTGCCAATCTACTCCAATAGCTCCTCAGTGCCATAGCCCAGACAGATTAGATGCCGCCTATGAGTAGTAGGTCTCATGCAACTAGTTCTGAGCCTAATATACACTGGCCCCTTTCAAACAGACTCGTGCATTAAGATGGTACTGGCTAAGGTAAAAAAAAGTGTCTCTATTCTCTGGGAGGCTAAAGTCAGCAAAACACAGAGAACAAAATGTAACGTTAACAGATGAAGCACTAAAGAAGGTAACTTTAATGAATCCTTTACCTTAAACAATATTAACTGAAATTTATGGTTTGAGATTAATGTGTGTATATCTACATATCCATATATATGTATACCTTTCTCTACAAATTTGCATACATAGCCCCACACAACAACAGAATTGTTATTTCTGTATAACTGTTCTATAAAATTGCTATCAATTTGTTATAATAAATTACTTAACCCCACCTCTATTTTTTCCTTGAATGAAAGAGGTTTAAATTCATACTTGGGTGGAATGAGTTACTCATACCCAAACACTTCCAAAATAGTTATCAAAAACTGCAACAACTCCATCAAACTTCATTTTGCTCAAATTTAACTCTAAAAGTTATCTTTATTAGCATTAAAGTCTATTTGCAAAATGTAACACTAAAAAGGCCTTTATTAAATGTTTCACTGTAACATTAAAAAGGTATAAAAAAATCACTTAGTATATATTGTCTTGTCTTACAGCTATTTTGAAGCAGTGAAACAGAAACACAACACAGTGACAGAGCATTTGGAAAATTATAGAGGAAATCAATACCTAACATCCTTCTTAAAGCTACAAAGAAAGAAAAGCTATAACTACACTTTCCGAAAGAATAAGAAGGACATTAGACTTCCCAGGTACTCTCTTAGATCACTGAGCTGCTGCAGTAAAATTGAATCTCTGACTCCCAGTCAAGAAACATAATTACCAGGCAAAATGAAGCTAAGGTCTAGATATTTTTTATTAAAAAAAAAAAAGACAAAAAGCAAACCAAACCAAGTGTCCCTTTTTCATTCCCCTCAAATCTTTGACCTAATAATTTCTGGCCACTTTGAAAAAGTGACAAATTTCAATGCATTTTTTTGAGCAAAAGGTTTCTTCCACATATCCCTAAAGAAATATTAATACAGACATTAATGCACTCTGAACACAGGTCTATCAGTTAAACTGTCCAGTTTTTCTTCCAATATTCACGTCAGGTATTATTTATTAGTCCTTTTCTGACCGTTGCCAGTCTTAAAATAATTCCTACCTTATCAAAGGCCCATTTATCATGGGAATGTTCAGCATACTTGCTGACAATATACTCCAACTTTTCAGGAAGTACAAGGCTGTAAACAAAGGGGAGTATGGTCATTCAATCACAAGTTACGGCAGTCTGATTTATGAAAAAAATGTGAGTATAATATAGCACTAATCAAAATGCTTCACCTCCAGATGAAGTCAAGACATATGGCTTTGCAATTCCGTTTTCTTTAGATGAAATGTCACAAAACAAAGCAGAGCTACAATGGCATTTAGAGAGAATCTTCAAATACATAACAGTTGCACTTATTAGCAACTGAAATCACAAGAAAAAAAACCTGCTTCACCATAACCTACAGGTATTTTTCTTGGTAATTCTTAATACAGGATAATATCAGTATGGATGTTTCACATTGCATAATGATGGAGGGGTAAGACTTTAATAGCAAGAATCAACTAGCGAACCTCAGTTCTTGAATATAAAAGCATTAGAAATCCGTATTTTAAAAGCACAAGATTACTAGGAAGGCCAAATCTCTATTAGATCATCACACATGATCTGCTTATTTTGCTGTATCCAGTTGCTACAGATCAATTCTCAAAACTAAGTGAAGATTTTACAAAAATCAGGCAATAGGCCAATTGAATCACTTACCAGATTTTTGATGATTTTGTACCATTTGTCATAAGCACACTCTAAATAATGACAGTATCAAATGTATTACAGGTGTATATATCCCAGACATTTAAACTATTAGGTAATAGGGTACATAATAAGTATAGAATTTACTATGTATTCAGCAGATATACTGTGGAAATATTTAACATCTGTACAGTGCTGATAAGAATATGCTTTATATCTGGTAAACAGGATATGTTGCAGTGAAAATTTGGCAGGAGGAAGCAAAAATCCCTACACTACTGAAAGCTACTAACACCATTAAAAAGTCAGTCACCAGCCAACTCTCCCTACAGAGAAGAAAAAAATGTTAATAAGGAAGAGTATTAAAATATTTAAGGAAAGGAAATCACTATGATTTATATGACTCACTTGGCAGTGCTGACAGGTTTGGGATCAAAATTTCCTTCTGGATCCACTGAAGTCTGCTTTTCCAAAGTTGACCTAATTCGTGTATCTAAATAATCAGGGGGCAAGGCACCAGCTATAGCACTTAGACAAGGCAAAGCCATTCGAAAGAGCTCTGGATCATACTTCTGCAGAAGAGATAGGAACTGGTTGGAAAATCCAATAGAAAAACATGCAAAATGTTAGTGAAAACCAAGCAGCCATACGTACAAATATTAGAAGATGCAAATAAACAGTAAAGAACATTGAAAAATTAAGCATAGAGCAAAATTATTGCTGCATGACATCTATTTTTCTTGATATCAACTTGATACATTTTTAGGACTACTCAAATTGATGTAAGAGTATGCTGACAATTTTATAAGTATATACAATACAAGTATGACTCTTAAGCTTTCTTTGGGCCATTAAGGCCTACATAGCAAAGGTCAAGGGTTGTTTGCCTAGTTATAGAAGTACGATCATCTATAAAATACTTAGTTCTAAAATGACTAATTCCTATCTTAACTGCAGAAGCCATTGTCATTTCTCCCTCTTTTCCACTGATCTATTTCAGTTTAAATCATGCTGGTTAAAGGAAATTGTGTTTTATTGTAGCAAAGTCAGTTCACTGTTTTTCCAAATTGTCCTGCTAAGACGTGAACTAGCACATGTGCTATTCTAAACAGTCATTTTAGCTCTGGAGAGAACATAGAAGTACTTGATATATAAAAATACGAAGTGGAATTACATTTGAAGAATCTATCCTTAATAACTTGCCATGAAACATGTTCAAGGTCAATTGTTACACACTAGATTATAGAATATGTGCTAGAGGAAGTAGCAGCAGATTGCTGTAGGCCAAGGTTCTCCTTCCAGCTCTCAAACAACATTCTTACTGTGCTTATGGAAAAAAAAAAAATCACTTCTCTATCTTTCAGATTCCCCATCTGTAAAACGGCCATAATGATATAGCTTTAAAAGGCTTTAAGATGTACTGATGAACACTACAGTGCAAGAGTTTGATGCTATTATAATTATTTAATAAAGTTTTACTCAGCGCAGGAATCTTTTTGATTTCACGACACAGGCACCAATCGAGCATTTATAGGAAAAAAGTTTTACACTGAAAAAATATTTCTCTTGCTTCATTATTAGAAATAGAAAGATTATATGCTTTTATAATTCTGAATGACCACTTTGAGTCAAGAAAATGCTGAACAACAATTTTAAGGTCCATTTAAAATACTTGCTGATAAAATTATATGTTTATATCACAGCAAGACAAATGCCTAAAATTTTGAGGCTTCAAACTTCCTCTAGTTTTGTTGCAACATTCTTTAGTGTGTAAGGCACAAACAAAAGAAGTGAAATCACAGGGTAAATTGCTTCCACTAAACAGCTAGAAGCCATGAAAATACCAAACCTGTAAATGCCTCAGTACAAAACAACAATGGAGAATACTGTAGCTCAGCAGATTTACACAACTCTCCTTTCATTGGACTAACAGGCATTTACAGAAAAATGAAAATGTCATTACAGAGGGCCACCAATATTGGCAGAAATACATCATCTTCATTTATCTGTATAAAGCTAAGATGCATTAATTGGAAACATTTCATTGTGTCTTTGCACATGTGATAGCAGTAAGAGAGAGGTAAATGTCACTAAAATCAAATACAAATAAGGTTTAAAAAGCCATTTTTAAATAACGCAGAGACCATGTTCATTCCCATACTGTAAATCAGAATGCCTAGAGAAGTAATCATCTAAATCTGTTGATTAGAACTGGAACATCAATTCAGTGAGATGCAATGAAAAAATCTTTTATTGTCCCATAGTGAGAACTTGATTTTTGAGCCCAATCAAGTACAAAAAGTATTTAGTCAGTAAGGCATTTCTCCTATCAGAAATGTAAGTTTTTCTTACTTGAACTAAAAATGAGTAAGTGAAAAAATCCCAGGATTACACTTTGGAACAGGAAAATGGAAAAATATTTATTTCTAAGAATGTTGCATCTTATTTCTTAAGCTGCACAATAACGAGAAAACTAACAAAACACAAGTTTATGTTTGAAAACAGACAATGTAAATTTACTGTGCATACACCAACAATTTGACAAGCATATACATACATTTCCTAAAATTAATTTTACGTCAGTAAAAAGTATTCCAAAAAGTTTAGTACAGCTAGGGTAGGAGAGAAGACAACACTGACTTGTTAGTGCAGCAAGCAGTCTGCCTCATTACTAGTGTAAGGCTATATGGTTATATCAAGACAAAGATTCGACATTTCATTACTTTGGAGAGAATTTTTCAAGATTCAGCATTCAATTTTTCATTAGAAAGTTACTTCATTAAAAGCATTCATTGCCCTATCTCCCATAATAGGTGAAAGAATTGTTAAAATAGGAACCTTCTGCACTTGGCATGGCAAATTATCATTGTAATGCTTTTATAGTCATCCCATACTGTAATGTGAATTACAGTCATTACCTTATGAGACAAGGAATCAAATATTCCCCAGAAAAGTTTTTCAGTTAAATGTAATTCTTCTTCTGCTGCAATTCCATAGCTTCCCATTCCTGAAGGCAGACAATAATATTTCCAGCACTGCTCATAGTGATTTGTCAGAAGCTAGATTTTCAAGAAAATAAAAATGCACATAAAACATTCGTATTTAACAAAATAACATACTGGTTAGTGAAGACTGAATTGCCAGTATCTGTTTAAACAGTTAAAAGAGTACTATTACTTATTTTTGTCCCTTCATTTCTAATGGCTCATAAAATTGGTAATCTTTTCATTGTTCTTTTTTGGAGAGAAGTAGAGCCCATGCTGTGAAAGTATAAAGCCTGTATTATCCCTAGTTGCTGCTGTAGGATTCTCAGTGATAACAGTGAGTGGCAAAATTTAAAAATTTCAGGATTGTCACCATTTGAGTACAGATTAGCTCACAGGATAAAAACAGAGACAATGAAATGGGTATAAAACAGGACATGATAGATACTGGTAAAAAGTTTTACAAATTCAAATTGATTTTACTTCTGTCATTCGTAGTTGGATGGCCTCAGTACTATTCAAAACATTGCAAAAAACACCTGCAGTACACTCTCTTAGCTGTGCCTGCTCATCTCTGGAAAAACATATGGAAAGAACTATTGTACAATCTGTAACATACCAGTTGAAGAGCTAGCATATATGATTATTGGTGCACTTTCCACATCATTTCAAATTTCTACTTATTTCTTCTTTAGAACTAAAAATTCCTATCCCATGGGAAATTCTAAGATTTCTTTTAGCAGCAGACTAGAATCTTGACATTTTAATTTTTCCTGTAATTTTTTTTTAGGAAGGGAAAATAATAACTAAAAACCCAAACCAAACACTCCCTCTTCGCCACGTTTTTGCTCCAAAATTACTGATGCTCCAGAATATGTCTGTGAATCTGGCAGCTGTGCCAGAGTGTGACACAATTTCAATTCTGCCATAAAAAGACCAGCAGAGCTAAGATCAGGCCCTTTTATCCCAACAAGAACTGGAGGCAAACCTGACAGAAAAATTCTAAATAAAATTGTCATCTTACAATTGCGATTCTCTATTTACAGAACAAGAAGATGGATAAGAGTTCAGTTAAAGGTTGATCAAAAATAAAAGTTGAACTGTGTTCCCTGTATCCTATTCTCTGTAGACTTCACTCAAAATTTATTCTTGGACTATGCATTGTACCAAGAGTTATTATAGTTCATGTAGCAGAAGAAGAAATATCAAGATAATGCTAACATTTAATTTGACACTTTCAAATACTCTTTTGCTGAAGCAGTGAAAAATCAGCAGTTCACTGAACAAAATCACATAATCAACTTACTATATACTGTTTTCATTAGGCAAGATTTCACAAAACCCTGAATCATTATATTTGATTTGAAAGACTTTATAAAACAATAACATTCTTTTCAATTCAGAAGTCATTTCACATTGCTTCACCCTGCCCCGTTCTGTTTTTAAAAACATGATGATGACAGATTATTGTGAAGTAAGTTTTATGCTAAATGCACGTAGAGAAAGTAAAACATTTACCTTGAGAGGCATTTTACAGTATTCATTGAGTAGAGGCACATCAAAAACCAGCCTTCTCAACAGCTGTTGTAGCATAGAGGGACGTAAGTGGCTGTAATTTAAAAAAATAGAAGTTCTTTGTAAAATTAATATGGTCCAGTGAAAACGAAATAAGAATTGAAACCAATTTGCAGATAGGAATTCAAATAACTCATTAAAAGTATTTTGAAAAAACAATGGTAGGTGCTTAAGGAATCTCACTATGCCTTATCTACATATAGAAGGATATAGCACAGAAGGATGTGCTACTTCCGGACTCTCTTCAGTAAACAGACAACATGTATGATTGTGCCAGATGACAGCAGAGGGAAGGTGGATTTTTTTCAGAATACACAGAGGGGACCATCCAAGCAAAAGAAACAGAATATTATCCTAACAGAATGGTTTCTGATATGACACTAAAAAGCAAAAAAACACTATTAACTGAAACTGATCTGGGAAATACATTATGATTATTCTTTTAAGAAGTACATCTCACCTGGAAGACTGAACAAATTACCAGTATTTCTTTTCTAGCTATTTAATTTCAGTGATATATAGACGCAAAATCAACGTAAAAATGCTCCTTTCATATCTCCCCCCCAGTCTTCACTTTTTCAGGCTGAAGATTCCTGATCTACTAAGCTGTACCAAAGGACTGAAATTATTTCTTATATTGATCCCTCCTGTTAGGCTTTTCTGAATCTTTTCCATTTCTACTATATCCTCTGGCAGGGGTCCAGTGCTATGCACAAACTGAAAATGCTCACTGCATTACTAATTTCACAGTCCACTGCACAGACAAGTAGCACTACAGTTTATGACAAAGGTCAAGAATTATGATTCAGTTGGCAAATCTACATTTTAATTCCTGATATAACTTCAGTGCTCAGTTCAGGTTTAGGATCAGTTTTAGGATTTGGAGAGCTGGGGGTGGCTTTTCTTCTTTTTTTTTTTTTTTTTTTTTAAACTATGGCCAAGGTTCTTCAAACCATAATCAGAAATACAAACACGTCGATTCCTTAAACCCCCAGTACACACTCACTGTCAGACTTGCCAAATTACATTTTTGGTAATTACTGGGTTTTTGTTTTTACAAATAATCAGAATTTATCCTGGATTACCACAAAGCTCCTATCAACATGACAGCTTGTATAATGGAAAAATCAAATCTATTTTCTCTTAGAAAAAAAATACATATCCTGCACAAAAGAAATCAATTTGTACACAGGTATCATACATACTGGCAAATAGCAAGCAGGCATTCTTCAATAGTGTCTCTTTGTGCTTTTGTTAGGGAGCGTCCCTTGGATAACCTATATATTGTGTGAAGCATGGAGTCAACCAGAGAGGCATGATGCTCTGTTCCAGAGAAGAGGGGAGCACATCTTTTGAGTAACGGAAACACAGCTGAGCAAATATATCTATTTAGTGCGAGAGCTGCCTCTGTGGTACTTAGAGAAACCTGTATGAAGGAGTAAATGACTGTTAGTATAATATGGAATAAAGGTTACTAAATATAAGTCTATAAAACATAATAATGAAATACTCCTTAAGTCCCCTTAGTGGCTGGGTGCTAACATGAAATTCCCAGTATACACATGAGGACAAAAGTTATTTTTTTTGATTTTGAGAAAATCCAAGTCATCCACTTATCTCCTATCTCTTGCTCCACTGAACGCTGAACCAACAGGAGAAAAAACAGCTCCTGTACAGCTTCTTTCTTTAAACAGATCACCAAAACCCATGAAGCATTAAGTAGCATCTCACTTAATTTCTTCATACCTACACATATATGAATTTTCAGTGTAATTCTTGAAAGCACACATGAAATAAAAGTAATCATTAGGCCTATTACAGTGTATCCAATGTACTTACTGTATAATTAACGTAAGCCTGTATTAAAAGCTTTTAAACTACATTACACTATTGCTTCATAAGGTGGTACTGAAAGCTTATGATCAGACTATAAGCACTATAAATTAACAGTAACTGAATTATTACTGTTTGTGCTCATAGCAAGCCCATACTAAGCTGTTTTGACTTGAAATTCCATTTATTACACTTACAGAGCCACTATATCCAGCCACTGCACGTAAACTCCATAGCTAAATACTTACGGTATCCAAAGAGGCAGAGGCTCTTAAATCTGGTAAAAATCCAACTTCCAGTAGGTGAAGGAGGAAGCTTTGGTCCTTAATACCATAGACACGGTCCAAGAAGAGTACCATGGGTGCTTTATGATCAGGACAGAAATTTGCAGACATGTCTGGCTCATTTACTGTGCCATCTACACAAATATATAATGAAATTTTTAATAGCAGATAACTGACAAAACAAGAAACACCAAGACAATGAAGTCACTATAATTACATTCAATGTGTAAAATCACATGTTCAATGAAAATTATATTCTTGTTTGGTTTTCTTGTATGCTGAAAAAGAATACTAAGTTTTTATTATTTCAAACCCCCTATTATTTTACAATTTATTAATCTTTCACTCTTAAATGAAAGCTTAAGAATGAATGGTAAAGTATTCTACTTGTTTCATTACTATCACGGAGAATGTTTATATGGTAAAATTAAAGATAAATATTACTGCAAATATTAAAAATACATAGTAACTGTCAAGTCGAAGAAGGTTAATAATTTTCATTTTTGTCTCATGTAAACTAGACTAGAAAGAACATGGAATTCAAGGGGAAGACAACAATAACGCAGAAGTTAACTGTGTATCAGGTAAATCATCTCTGACTGTAAAGGGGAACAGACAATTCTTGTGAAACAGAAAGGACAACAGAAGGAGAGGAAGGAGGAGTAAGTTATTTTGCCCTAGAAGAAAATGACAGACTAGTAGTTTATAGCCCATGGAACATGGAGAAATTAATAGGAAACATGGAGATCATATGCCATAAAAACCTCGTCCTCTCTTGAGTTTACGCTTTATAGAAAATTTCAGTTTGTGTGGTTATCTTGGCAGTTAATTTGTGGAAATAAATCCACCCTGGATAACCCCATTGACCACTTCTAGGAAAGAATCAACAGTGGCATAACAAGCAACACCATCATCAATACATCTCTGCACTCTGAACTCTGATTTTGAATTATTTTTGAGTTCCAGAGTGAAGAGTGTGAAAACTCAAGAGTCTTCACTGACTTCCCTTTAACAGGTAGTGTTAAGAAGGCTGTTAGTTCCACTGACAAAAACTCAATTTCAACCTCAATGACAGATAAGGATCCAGGTACAGATTAGGGAGCTATGCAGTTTGATGCAGAGAGAGCAGCAGGTCCATGCCACGCCATGCCCTGGGTTCAGGTTTTCTATGAGTAGATACAGTACAAAACGTTTGGGTCTTCACAGAGTAGTCTTATTCCCCAGAGGTGAGAATGGATGAATCAGAGTAGTAAGAGAAACGGGTCCTACAGCAACACAGCAGCATAGCCTCAACTCCACAGTGGCAACCCTTGAGGTACTGAGGAGGACATAAGTCTTGGGGAAGGAGTGTATCTACCTGGGAAGAAAGGATCTAATCTCTTAAGAAAAGAACCACTCCTCTACCCTATGTCAGTATGTCCCATTGCACATAGGATTCTCCTGTGGTAGACTGGGTCTCCAAGGATATGAAGAAGCAGGCAGTGGAAGTGGGAGACTGCTGTATTACGCACTAAGCTGGATGGCTTCCTGATGTGTAAGAAGATTCCATGATAACTTGTCTATACCTTGTGGGAGGCAGGCAGAGATCTCGAGTCTCAAAGGATGGGTGAGATAGTGGTGTACAGAAGGGGGATTTAGTTAGATTGATTATGAAAGGGGGAATTCTTTTGGGACAAGATGAACAAGTACAGAAATAGTCTGCACCTTAATAAAAAGAAATCAGGCTTCTAGGATTGAAAGTTAGAGGTCAGAGTGGAACATTATACCTAGAAATTGGGGAAAAGACAATAGGTGTGGAGGAGCACCTTCTTCAGACCAGGACAATCCCAAAGCGAATATGTCTGGTTTTCACTTCATCTGAAAAGGCCAGGGAAGAAATAAACAGCACAATTCCATGAAATAGGAAAGACAATTAAAATGCAATGTGCATGTGCAACATTTTAATCAAGCAAGGACAAACAGGACTCTATATTGAGTCATCAGTGACCTGGAGAAGGAAGCAACCAAAGGAGCCTAAAAGTCTGTATACGACACTAAATTCTCTATATGATTAAATCATTAACAAAACTGAGTGGGCAAAATAGAGACAGCTACACTTCAATGCAGACAACTCTAAGCTGCAGAAAAATAAGACATGCCTACATGATACTGAGCTTGGAACTGACATTACAAAGAGATCCTGAGGTCGTCACTGAGATTCTGTGAAACCATCGGCTCAATGTGTAGCAGTGACCAAATAAGTCAACAAGATATTGAGCACCGTCAGAAAGGGGTATACAGAATATGAGAGAGGGCATAATTTTTCTGCTATATAAAACAGAAAATTAATACATAAACCAAACTATTGTGTGCCTACATTATCAGCGCAACCTACTCACATCTTGTGTACATCCCACAGCTGTTTTCTGCATCTCAGGACTGCAGAATAGAGACAAGTAAAGGTACACAGAAGGGCAACTAAAATTATCCAGGCAATGGAGCAGTTATGATGAGAGACTAAGAAAAGTTGAGATTTTCAATTTGGCAAAATGAGGACTGAGAAAGGATATAACTGAGATTTAGAAAATTATTAATGTAGCTGACAAGGTGAATGAAGAACTGCTACACACCAAATCCCAAAATACTACAATTTGAGTGTTAATTAAAATTAGTAGAGTATAAGGGGTTTTTTTTTAAAAAAAGAGATGCTTAAAATGCTGCTTTATCTAGCAAATAGTGAAGTTCTGGAACTTATTGCCACACGAGTTTGTGGGTACAGACATTATTCCAAAGGGATTAGATACATTCTTGGACACCAGGTCCAGAAATGGGTATCAATGGGCAGGGAGGTACACTCTAATTTTTCTAAACAAATGACTGGAAGATGTGGAAGTAGAAAGGGACTGAGTCCAAGCTTACACTTTCTACCTAAAGAGAGCATCTCTACAGCCACTGCTGGAGACAAAGTACTGGGATGGACGGACCACTAGTGTGATTCTGTAAAGTATTTCTTACATTCTTACGTTCTCTGCTCCACAAGAGTAAGTAACTGTCCTACTGGAGCAGCTCTAATTGATATATATCTAATTAAAATCTGAAGAACAGTTCTCTGCTTGTACTCAGCTCTAGCAAAACTGCTCTATTTTACACCTCAAGGCTTATGTGCCAGAAGACTTTTATAAAAAGATGAACAGGTCTAATAAAAGTATTGAAGTTACCTTTGTTAACTGTTGACAGCTTTAGTGGTATACTGATAATCCCAACTAAATCTTCAGTTGGCACTAGAGATCGAAGGATCGACCTGATTCGAATAGCTTCCCCTTTTCCACTTTGAATAAGCTGTTAGAAAAAGTTTATCAATTAAGAAATTTAGTACTTAGAGACATAAGAAAAATTTCCTCAAAATACTGGTATTAATATGATTCTTTTCAAACACTGGAAAAAAATGTACAGAAATTCAATTTATCCCAGCACTCTAATGGAGCTGCTGATTTTCAGCTGATTCTACTTTTGAATCTGTCCTTTTTTGATATCATATAAGTAATTACACAATATTATAAATCCCCAATAACACAAAAAAACCTCACATGGATAAGATTCCTAAACCAATCAGGTAAAGTGATTAAACTGAACACTTCTGAAAGACTCATGTTACTTACAGAACTTACAGTGCCAGGTTTTGAGCTTTTCTCTTTATACTACGAACAGATGCAAACAAGTCTGAGGTATCTACACATTTTTCTATTATTTCTATGCAGTAAAAGTTCCAAAAGGCATTAGCAACAAAGTAACCAATTCCTTTCAACTTCTAGCAGAAATTAGGTATTCACAACCTATGTCTCTGAAAATCTCTTCCAGTAATTTTCTTAACATGAAACTACTACTTCTGGCAACAGACAGCTACGTACAGCTTTGCAGTTAGTAATAGCTTTGGTAATAGTAAGTAGGAAGGTTACAAGCCACATTTCTTGTTTCTTGTAGTATTGAGATACATATTGCATTTTCAGATGGATTTATGCTACTAAAGAATTTTAAATACTGACAAGCAAAAGTCAGTTTAACTAAAACCAACCCTTGCATGTGGCTGTTACACGCATTACAGTCAAATGGTTATTTTACATATTTTGCCATGTATTCATGTGGTGTAGATACCACATTTCATCAGTGCACACAAAAGCAGCTCTGTATCACATTCTTATGAAAATTATTTTTATGGCTTTCTAGAGAACAGTAAAGGGCCAGTTTCAGAAATTTCACTGGTAATATAAATGTGCAACACTAATAGTTCATCTTTGCTTTGATTCCATAGTCATACAAAAATTCTCAAACTTTTAGATAAATAAAAAAGCATAAGGAATCAAAGACTATGATTCTTTACAAACAGCTTGCAGGGAACACATCTATCTAGATACAGCGAGAAATGCAATAAAGTCCACCTTCTGAAGGGAGTGAGCCTTTGAATAGGGAACAGTTTAGTTAGACGTGCAGTTCTGTTTACAAATCTCCTATATTTTCTGAGCAAGGGACAAAAAGAACTTACATGCATTTCTGGTGCACAGCGTCCAAGTAAATCTATGAGAGCTGAGTAAAATGACATGATTGCATTGCCCATGTGCACAGTCTCCTCCTCCTCATCATCATCATCACTAGAAGATAAACAATACCAGTGAGCATTTTTGCTAATGTTAGTTTATAGCTCCTCTCTGGAGATAGATCCATGATCCAGAGACTATTAATCAGATGCACTAATTTCCTCTGGCTCCAGATTACAGGGTTTTTATACCTAGAGTAAGCACACAATTGAACAGTAATAACTGACTTCACATGAGCCTTCTATCTTCCTCTTTCATTTTACCTTAGCCTCATTCCACAACAACCTTCTCCTTTGCTTTATTCTTCAGGCTCCTTCTCTTCTTCAACTCTCATTCCACTTTTATCTAGCTCATGCTTTATGAATTCCATATGACAATTGCTTGTGGGTGCGAATCTCTAATGCTCTATGTTTGTCTAATGCCTTACACAACAAGGCATATTATCCACATATTGCAAAGCATGATTAAACCAGCTATTAAATCATCATTTGCCAAACAAGCATTCACATTTACTTACCCTTCTCTTTTATATGCCTGGGAGGGAAGGTCACGAGCAGGATTCTCTGAGATCCTGATAGCTTCCTGCATAGCTGCCAGCAAACCATTTCCTCCTTCTCCCCTAAGGTCTGGTCCAAAGCACTCTGGCCGTCGAATAAGGAGCTTGACAACAACGCTTGCGTTTTCCTCAACACTTTCACCTGAGGACCAAAAAGCACTATACATACTTTCTCCCGAAAAGTATCAGTAAGTCAGAAGACAACCGCATTTTCCCCTAAATTTTACAAAATATAATACAAATCCTCACCCTTATTTTTAAAAACAAAAATCTATCAAGCTGGCATCATTGGATGTGCTTTATCAAAATATACGAAGGTTTAAAAGTGACAGTGTAGACTTGCCTTGCAAAAGTTTTACAACACTCAGTCTAGAGAGGTTCACTTTAGAAGGTTAATTTGCTTTTTATAGCAAAGACTACCTTCTCTGGTATAAAGGCTAATAGTACCAAGAGGCAAGAAGTCTGCCATTGGGGAGGGCAGGAAGGAAGTTTTGACTCGGGCCAACCCCCCCCAGCCTCTCGCTCTCTCCCCTCTCCTGTGGGACAGGGAGAAATTAGAAGGAAGATGTGACGGCTCATGGATCAAGATAACAACTGTCTAGTAGAGAAAGCAAAAGCTATGCATGCAAGCAAAGCAAAGAGACAAATTAATTCACTGCTTCCCAGGCAGATGTTTAGCCAGTTCCTGGAAAGCAGGGCCTCAGCATGCGTAATGGTTGTTTGGGAAGACAAGGGCCATAACCACGAACGTCCCCCTCTTCCTTCTCCTTTCCCTGAGCTTTTATTATCAAGCACAACGTCATGGTATGGAATACCCCTTCGGTCATTCTGTGTCAGTGTCTCTGCTGTGTCCCCTCCCAATCTCTTGCCCACCCTGAACCTACTCACTGGGGCTGGGGAAGGAGAGGAAGGGGCAACGTGGGAAAATGAATGAGAAAGCCTTCACACTGCACAAGCACTGCTCAGCAACAGTCAAAACATTGGTATGTTATCAACACTGTTTTAGCCATAAATGAAAAGCACAGCACTATACAGGTCGCTATAAAGAAAGTTAACACCATCCCAGCCAGACCTAGTACCGGGCGTGAGAATTATTTGATTTTTAATGGGCCAACTGACACAAGGAATGCTGCTTAACTTTATGTCCTTAGTACTTCATCAGTGAAAAACTCATGAAGTTTAATCTTCTCAATATGACTAAAGAATAATAAATTGTATATTAGGTTAAATATACGTAGAGTAAAATTTCCTGATTCTTTCTACTGCATATTTAAATATGCGTTAAATCTTCTACTTGCTATTTAAAGCCTGAAATTGAATACTACTTCTTTTCTATATACAAAAATCACATTGAAATCAGTTTTAAAGGTCACGGCTTGCCTGAAACCACCTCATTTATAACAGCTTTGTATGGAAAAATGTATGTATATTTGAAAAGCGAAAAAAGTGGGTTTAACTGTTGTGTAAATTCAGTACAGGCAAACAGGTTGTGATCTAGATGCTTGCTGAATAAAAATGATTAGGAAAAGGAACCTTCATATCAGTGAATACTTTGTATGTAACTAACTGCTTCGTGGACTGCAGTTAGTGGCACATGGAAGCATTATAGGAATAATAATTGGGTCAAAAGCTCAGCTTATGGTTAAATGCAACTGTTTAGAAATTCACAGTGGCTACCTTATAAGAATACTGATAATCTGTAGGAAGATATGAAATCAATGAGACATGTAGGAAGAAAACAAATTACCGGAAAAGTGACTGAATTTGTGATGTCAGTAGCTTGGATCATCAGTATCTGTATTTTACATGCAAGCTACAATACTAAACCAGTACAGAAACGCAAGTAGCAAGTTTATATTAAACTGAATGTTGCAGCTTTAGCAGCCACCAAAAAAGTAGGATTAGGAACTGTAGTTCAGCTGAGAGCAGCAGTGGTGCTACCAGGAAGTCAGAGTCAACGGAAGGCAATGGTAGGTGAGATAACTGGGACTGGCTGACTCTAGAAGGAGCAGCTAAACACTTTAAACATGTCAGTCATATTTTCCGCACTTAAAACACTTGTATGATCTTGATAAGGAACATAGGACAAGAGGAAACAGCTTCAGGTTGCACCAGGGGAGGTTTAGATTGGATATTAGGAAAAAATTCTTCACTGAAAGGGTTGTCAAGTATTGGAACAGGCTGCCCAGGGAAGTGGTGGAGTCACCATGCCTGGAGGTATTTAAAAGATGTGTAGATGTGGTGCTTAGGGACATGGTTTAGTGGCGGACTTGGCAGTGTTAGGCTTACAGTTGGATTCTATAATCTTAAGGGTCTTTCCAACCGGAATGATTATGATTCTATACCCTATCTACTGACTTTTCACAGATTCTGTCTTCTTTTTTTTTTTTCTTTCTTTCTCCTTTTCATTCATCTTATTTTCATACTGCAGGGAAAAAGCAGGATTTAAAATGTTAAAGTCAACAATTTTAGTTTCATTTGGTTAAAACCTTCTAAGTGAAGATTTTTAAAATAATGAAGTAAAATCTAATCTCAAAAAAATTCATTACATACCTCTCTATAGGTACACAAACGATCATCAAAACATGCACAACATTCAGCTGCAGTTACCAGATACTCCTGAATCCTTGCATGTTTCATGTATATTTTGAGAAGGCAAATACAAAACCCCCTTAAAAACTCTAAGGGGCTGGTTGAATCCATATTGTAGAATCAAATAGCAAGTACAAATAAAATTATAAAATTTAATTAATTTTTAGTTTAATAAAAGCACAACCAATATTGTTTTGAGTGGCTCACTTCCAATACAGTTTAGATGTTAAAAATTTATCTTAATTCAGGCAGTTTTTGACACACCAGCGATAGCTTTGTGAGGAGTGCAATTTAGAGTGAAAGGAAGCACATATCAGCAAAAGCCCCTTGGAGGTAGTTTTAATTTAGAGTGTGCAGGAAAGAAACTTTAAGCATAGAGGTCAAATTAATGTTGTTCTACTGAAGTCAATAAAAGTTTATCAAGAATGAATTAATCTACATTTTCGATTTACAATTTCTTGTACACTGCATTTGCCACTAGAATCTTATTCTGACCTCCTCTGTATATATATTTCTTTTCCATATCCCTTCTGATGGTATAACAAACTGCTGAAAATAGCTTTAATATCTTGCACTCTGCTCTAATTTACTTCACAGGCCAAGTTAATGAAGAACTTTGCTTGAAGAAAGAAGTTTTGCTTACTCCAAGGATTCGCTGGCCAGAACCAAATTCAGTCATGTGTTTACAAGTGTGTGTTTGTTGCTTTTATCTCAACAACCCAAATATTTTACTAATTTGTATTTGTAATTGTCCTCTCAAGCAGAGGACACAGAAATTCGTAATCTGATTTTCAAAAGTGCTGACTCCAAAATTGTCATGAGAAGGTTCAAAATCCCAACTGTACATGTTTTTCAGAAAAAAAATCAGCTGAAATCCTTGAAACTAAAACTTAATTCTACTGACTAGCACTCCATCCGGCAAAGGTTACTCTTCATACTACATAGACTATCACAAGTAAGATCAAAGTTATCTTAATCTAATTATACAGAATACTGTTAACATTTATTTATAAAATCAACAATGAAAACCACACATTTTATTAACTCAGTGATTACTTGCTCTACATTTCTTATAGCAGTTTGTCAAGTTAGTGTGGCAGCTTGCTCAATAGCTACAGACTTATCAACTAATGAACATCCTTCACGTATGTTTACTGAACTGAAGAGTAAATACATTTATTGTTTCTGTTATTTCCCTTCTGGCTGTCCCTAGCTGTCCTTTAAAACACTTTCCGTATTAGCAGACCAGATAGGTGTTGAACAGACAAATCTTTTGATCTCATCTAATCTTTAATCTAAATTACTAGTTTGATGAAAAAAATCCACATGAACTAGAGGATGCTTTTTGTTTAGTGGCATTCAGATAATCTAGATTTGATTTTAGCATATTTGTTTCATGAATTTCAAAAGGAAATTGCCCACTGAAGTACGTATAAGATAATTACCAAAGAAGATCTTTTTCTTTTTTTAAGACATCAGATTTAAGGTACACAGTCAGGGTGCTTTACAAACACTGATCCCTCAGAACTGTGTAAACATGTGATCTATTTGAAATTTGCTTTTTGTAGTGCAAAATGGCTTAATTACAAACCTCTAAATCTCCCAGTGGTATAGTGGCCAAGAAACGTCTAAAATCAGTGCTCACTGGTTATGTTTATAACCAGCATATGTGATATGTGTAAATACCACAGTTTACTTACTGAAAGAATTCCTAACAACATTTGCTACCTTAACAGGTTACTCTATTAAATTATGCAAATTGCAAAAGGAGTACGGAAAAAATGCAACTATCAAGATTCAAAAAATTACAATAAGGAGCATATACATATAATCTTGTACTTGTAATGGGAACAGTATGCATTAACCTCTCTTCATCCATTAATACGTTTTTATGGCTAGAAAAGTAATTTTAAGGAAACCTTTTCATGGAATTTGGATTCCAAGAAATTACACTTACTGTTAACAAAAACTGCAAATCTTAAGAACGACAGGTAACGTTCACCCTCTATTGGATTCCATCCAATGTCTGGATATCCTTTAGCCAGCAATACTGGACAACTCTGTAGGCCACAACCCGCCAGGTAGGTAACAACCTGCAACACAGAAGCAATCATTTATTCATGTGTTTAGAAATAAATTTCTAAAAGTAAGTATGAAACAAAATGAACATTGTAATTTCTTTTTAATAACAAGGTTTTTATATACTATGTGTTTCACCTCAGAAACTACCAACATAGCTCATTATTGCATCAGTCTTAGTTTCTAGTTCTTGCTTTTGATGATGATGAAAAAAGTCAAGCACTCTTTGTTTCTGACGTTACCTAATTATACAATGACACAACAATACAACAACACGAACAAATGTGGAATGTGAAAAGTAGAATAAAATATCGTGGAATTCAGATTTTTTTTTACAGTACATAAACAACAGTTAAAATACTATTTAACAACTTTAAAAATCACATCAATAACCATGTGTGGCTAATCTGCTACAAGAGCAAGATAAATATTGCATCAAAATTTTATTTACTGTAACACCAATTTTAATAGATATGCAAACAATTACATTTTTCAGAAGACTGATAAATATCAGTGAACAGTTTTAGGTGTCTGAAACCAGAAACATTAACATTTTTGGTAATCTGTAAATTCCTAACACAGCATTTCTTATCAAGAAGAATATCTTTAACTAAGAGAAATCTTTAAGAAATGTTGACAAATTTCATTAATTATAGTAAACTGAATTTCTGAAACATGTACAGAATAATTTCTCAATCATTTAAAAGGAAATTTGCAGATAACTGCACAAACGTGATTTTTGTTTTTATTTAAAATACACAAAGGACAACCTATGAACATGATTACAGTACTTAAATAGATTTTGAAATAGGTAATGAACATCAAGAACCTTTCATGAACCTGTAAAAAGAGATGCAAATTATAATTTCTTACAATGGAAGGCAGCCAAAAACAGGTGGCAAAAGGGAGACAGGTTATTGTCTCCCTATTTGGAAAAGGGAGATGTTATTCTGCTTAAGCACTCTATAGCAATTCCACCATTCATGAGATCATATTTAGTCATTATCTAATGCCCCAAGAGAGAAACTAGTTATGAATTCAGGAAGAAGAATTATACCTCTGCTGTATATATACCTCTACCGTATACAAGTCGCCTCCAAAAGGCTGCAACAGAGGAAAAACGGGCTGATGTTGCTTATTACAGTATGCAGTAAGGAAGTTACTCAGTGCACTTGGTGGAAAAAGTATGCAATTCCTAACAGGACTTGATAGTTTTCTAGTAAGTTTTCTAGTACCTATTCAGAAGATATGAGTAAATACACATTTGTAGGAGTCTAGAGATGCAGCTCATATAGAATGTGACAAAACTGGCAGAATAAATCTGCCCTCCATCTCTTTTCAGTTTTTATAATGCTACACCAAACCCCATAATTTTAATCTATTCAGCTTACTACAGTATGTCATCAGGCCATGGGATACTTTTCTTGTGCAATCCTGTACCTTCCACACATTCACACATTTACAGTAAACAGATGAAATTTGCAATGGCAGAAGTTCAAAAGTTGTCTATGTGTAATTTATTTGCTTTGAACACAGGCTGTATGGTACAAACTTTAATCACACAGAAACGCTGTATCATTCCGTGAGTAGGGTATGAATGCCACATTCATCGAATTGATAGCTATACATTATTTGTTTTTTCTTGTTATTCAGTATATAGATTTATTTACTAACATCCACATACTGCACTAGGTAAGGTTATTGACTCACCAAAGTTAATATATTACAGCCAGTACATTACCATTCTTACAGCTGAAACAACTGATGAATTTGAGAAGACCAGTCTGAGACACATACAACCTGATTTTTCAGCATAAAATACTATGTATGTTGCAGATGATATCTTACTGTTTGAAAATTCAGCACTTGTACAGTGCCAAGTATTCCCAGGTAAGCAATCAGTAAATGAGGAACATGCACTTAATGGTCAACAGTGAAATTCAATTTAAGTGACTTGCCCTACAGTACTTTCCACTGGTGGCGTTCCAGTCACTAGTGGTGTATCCCAAGGGTTGATACTGAGGCCAATACTGTTTAAAATCTTTATTAATGACAGCACAGAATACACTCTCAGTAATTTTGCAGGCGATATAAAACTGATAATTGTTCTCAACATTACTTTTATCTAATTAGTATATTCCTGTGCTCTCTCACACCCTTCCCATTCATATTCTTGTCGTTGTCTTCTCCTGGCTATCCCCATCATATGTTCTTTTGTTTCCATTTCCCAACTTTTCCTCTCCCACAGTGTATGCTGATTACAAACACCCCCACAACCGGTTCCACTCTCATCACAGGATTCTCCCATACTGCACAGAGGTCTTCCGTGTGCTAAGCTATCATTTAGGTGTTTAACTGTTCTCCTCCATTTATACTAAACCCTGCCTTCTGCTTTCTGTTCCCCAATGCTGTGCTAGCACATATCACCTCGTTTCCCTGCTTTGCTCCTCTTCTGACTGTGCACTCATCTTCCATCTCTGAATCTGTTTTCCTTCCTGGATATACAATGAACTTGCATGCCAGTTTTACCCACCGTTTTCAGTTCATCCTGCCTCTGCTCATATTTCCCTTTAGTCGTAACCGTTGAGTCCTGGATTCAGTTTCCTACTGCAACTACCCTTAAAATGCTGTTCCAACTTCCCTTCTGTAAATACCTGCCCTTCCATTCTCTTAGCTCTCACCTCCATCCCCATCAATCTCCATGATTTATTTAAGCAAAAAGACCTGCTTCCTTTCTTCACATTCTCCTCTTAATTCTCAAGTTTACTTCTCCCCAATGTTTCTTGATATGCCTTTCTCTGGTTTCACACCTTTTTTCTTGCCATCCTTTCTACCTGATAACAGTGACAGGATGAAGATAGAAATAAATATCTTTTGCTGTGATTCCCACTAAGCGTAAAACAATATCAGGGAAAATACTACTCAATCTTACCTTGAGACAGCACATACCTAGAGCAAGTATTTCTGAGGAGATCATACCCCAAAATTACTACAAACTTGCCCTTTTCCCTTCTAGCACAAGTACACTATTTAATAAATAGGTAAACAGGTCAGAGCGATCACTTACCTTGTCGAGATCTGGCTCCTCCAATGCTAGTGCAAGCTCATTGTTGTCCATTACAGAGGCTGCTGCAACATCTAGTGGTGTCGAACCTCTCATTGAAGGAAATGCTGCAGAAGGAAGTTAATATTCAGTAATTAAATTCAGTTTGCAGTAATCCCAGTCATGCAGCAGAGGGCAGCAATCACACTGGCATCTAGGACATAAACATACTAATAGTACGTGGTATGGCTGTTCTTCAATCAAGCACATGATTAACTGTTTTGAATAATATGAAAATAAACGCTGAATTTTTTTTTTTTGACTTGACATCCATATCTATAAACATACTCAACCACACTGGTTTTAAATGCAGATGAAGAAATCAGTATTAACAACATAGCAAATCAGAGGAATATTATACTAGTTCTTCAGCAGAGCAACATGTTAACTATGTAATTCTGCACAACCCTATCGATTCAAGATTTTAAAATGTGCTTATATTCAGCTAAAAGAGACATTTTCAAGCTTCAGCGTTACCTATTTCTTTTAGTCTTATCCCATTTTCTGTGTTTAATATGGGCAAACGCAGGCATCGAAATGGCCATCATGAACAGCTAAAGCACTGTGAAATCACACACTGTCTTGCCTTGCTATACCTTATTAACATGACCATCTATCTAGCCAAGACAAATTTCCTTGTGTTACAAAATCTAATGCACACACATTAAAAAACGTACACTCAGTGGTCCAAAGGAAAATGAAATTCACATCAGTGGCCTAAAATTTAGAGGGAAGGGAAATGAAACCAGATGAAACAGGCAAGCACCATAAAGGGTTAATAATTTTCTTAGATTTCCAATCATGACTATTTTGAATGGAAAAAATGTCAAACTGTATGGATTTAATCCTAAATTTTTCAAGGTATTAAAAAAGACAGATTTAGACTGTTCTGATTCTAATACAATTCACAGACACATAAGGATGAAAGGAAAATGGGAAAAAAAAAAAGAGGAGTTAGAGGTGAAACCACAAGGTGGTTTAAGCTTCAGAGAGGCTTCATCACATGCTTCAACTTGCTATACAAATTAGTTACTAGTCTTGTGATATCACAGTTCCTCCCAGTCTTGCTTTTAACTGTTACAGCTACATGACGTACCCAATCCAACGCTGCTGTTTTCCAGTAAGTAACTAAGATGCTCAAACATGGCTTTTTGGTTTTGACGACTAATTCGGCAGAAGTAGCACAGGAATCGACAACAGCTTGCCACCATCTTAGGAAAAATGATCTTCTGAAGAAGAAAGTTGACAAAGCAGTGAAATGTTAATTACCAATCTGTTCCAATTCTTCTTCCTGCACTCCTAACAAGGAAACTATAGTGAAGTTACCAAGGTGATAAGCAGCTGACAGTTGCTTTGCTTCTAACTTGAGAAAAGGCTCATGTTTCCTTTTAACTTTTGTATTCGTTAGGCTATTAGGTTTAACATGTTGAGAAATCATTTTGCAGAGGACTACAGGGGACATATAAGGGGAAAAAAGGGAGGAATAATTCTCATCAAAGCTATCTGCAGACTAGCAAATGCAGTTATACAAAAACTCTATCTTAGTAGCATTATGATAACAAGCTCAACCCCCAATATTAGGTCATAGCAGAATAAAGAACATTCAAGAATCTTAGTTTATCCTCCCATATTACAATAAGAATATACAGTCTTCATAGAAAACATTTCTATGAAGAGATAGAATGTTCATAGAGGCCACCTGCACTTGTCAACAAGAAGGTCTCAACCATGCTTGTGCAGGAGCACAATTATGGGGGGATTGCGACCAACAGAGACCCCCAGAGACCACCCAAGACCCCTTCCCCAATTTAGGATGCATGCGCAAAGACAATTACATAATGTATTAGCATATGCATAAGTGTCTTGGAATAGGTGGGCTTTTCTTGGAATTATATGAATATTCATTTTTCTATAATGTATATAATGAGTATGCTTTTGTTCCTAGGTGTGCATGCTAGGAGGAGAGATTCCCCGTGCACCCAGCTGCAATAAACCAACGTCAGCTTTCTAAACTATAATTTGGTTTGGAGAGTTTTCTTGGTTACTATTTTTCGGTAACAGTTCCTAAGAAAGAAACTTCAGGCTTGAAACTCAGAAGTAATTCTCTGCCTGTACAGTTCTCTGCCCAAAGCCCGCTGCGTAATTTTGTAACATGATTGTAGCCCTGTGACTCCGTAAGAAAATTGTGGGTTCTGAATCACGAGTATCTGGAAGTTTCCAAACTTAAGGAGAAAATGAGGCGGAGTCTGGAATAGATCAAATTCCAAACACACCCTATTTCTTGTCCATACTTCATAAGATTTCTACTCCTATGCCAGTTCCAGTTCAGTAGGTGAGGTTTTGTATTCCTTCTGAGGTACCTAACTCTGCCCATGCATTTCATAAAGACAGAGACATAAAATAGGACATTTTGTGTGGCCAGACACATTAAATGCTGAGACAGAAGGTAATTTTCTAGATCTGCATTCCCTTTGAAGGCTATCATGGTAATTTCTGTAAAGTATTCTTGTAGATTTGTGTTATTAACATTTTCTATGAAAACGTTTTTAATAGAACTAGAAGGCACAGTGGGGTGGTTGTTGTTTTGGGTATTTTTTTGTCTCCTTTGTCTAAATGTACACGTTGTAGCAAAAATAGAGGGTTGTGACACTTATAAATTAGCAAAGTATATCATCTTATAATTAATTGTAGCTTGCCTTGAACTCAAATGTAAGCATATTAAAACAGAATAACTAAAACCAGCATGTGAATACTTTGTACCACTGTGATGGTATAGCCAGACGTAATGTATTTTACAGAAGTATATGAGCTATGTGACCAATGAGGCAAAGAAAGGAGGGTGTAGCTGCACATGGAAGGCATTAAAGTAATGACAAGTTCCCAGATAGAGACAAGATAAGCACAAGGTAGTAAAGCGGGCTGAAAATCGGTTGAAATACATAAGCAGAATGAGTGGCCAGGCAAAAGAAAACAAGATAAGAAGTACTGGGATCAGAGGAGACTCCTCTTTTTGGGAGGGAGGCAATAGGATAAAAACATCAGGCATAAGCAAAGAGAAGAAAGAAGATAAGCCTGCTTCACTTCTGACTTTCTTCAGTAGCCTAAATGTCCAGTTAGGCTTCTCAAAATTAATGTCACTCTGATGTTAAACTAACACTTATATATTCAATCATAATGCTAAGAAATGGGAAAATACAACACTGCAAGAAAATTATTGCTCAATTCAAGTATTTGAATTTGAGCATTCAAAATTAAGTTGGTGTTAGTCTCTTATTATAGTTTATTGCTAATAACACTTTAAGATGAACAGGTGTATTTTCCTAGCAGAGCCACATCTCCCATAAATGCAGCTAATGTATATATTTAATTTAAAATAAGAACAAAACCTTTTAAAGTCCTATTAAAAGACAAATGAAACACCTATAAACTCTCACTCTCTTTTAAAAAATCAAGTCCTAGAATGATGGACTTCTCCCTCTAGTACTATAAAAACTGTTCTATTTTTAACATTAATCAATATTTCAATTTGGACAAGCAAAATCTATCTTACATTAGGGAGATCTATTTTTATTTGGATACTTCTTGTTAAACATCCTAGTATATTTTTGGAAAGGTTCAAAATGCAAAACACACAATAAAATTACAGTGAAATTACCTGAGATTTATCTCCTCCAAGCACATTCACCATCACATCCATAACAGTCTCATGCATGCCCAAGACTCTCATTAAGTTAGGATGCTGATAAAACACCTTGTTGTTCATTATATCCCTAAAATGGAAGGAAAGGCAACAATGTATTTTTAAGAAACAGCATTTTAATTTAAATCAATGATGCATTATTAGAGATTTCAGAAATATGCGTTCACTGTAGTAACATCATTTAAAATTCTTTGATTTCAGCATAATACAGAAACACCTGACAACTAAATGCTTCACATTTCAATATGCTGTCAGTTCCTCTAATTTTCATGAATTCTACATAATAAGAATCTAAACTTTTAAATTATTACGAAATGTCTTTTCTTCATCTTTAAATTGCTCTTACCATCTGTTCTATTTAAAGAAAAAATATATTCTATGATGATCTAAGTGGAAAAGAATATATTGTTATGTTTTAAGGAGAGAATGGGGATCAAGAAATCTAAATCTAATCTTGCCTCTGCAGTAACACCCCTTAATTAATTTTCTCAGTTCACAAAGTAGAAAACTATAAATACACTTAATATTCAAGGTTATCTGTTAAATGTGTTTCATCAATATTTCCACAATTAAGACCAACTGTCAGAAGACATAAAATGGCATACAGTCCCCTTAAATAGGAATATTTTAACATTTCCACTGTGCCCACCATCTTCTCAACATGTTCTAGAATTTGCTGTATTGGTTTCATAATCCAGAACACTATGTGTTTCGATAGGAAATCCAGCGATTTCTAACGTTTTAGGTCAACCTGTTAAAAACAAATAGCAAATAACAGACATCACGCCTGCTTTAAAGAAATAGGAAAAACTGGGAATGAAAGATGACTCATAATACAGCACCTCTGGGAAGGGGGCTACACACATGCTGAGTTTAGACAAAACTTACCCTTTATCTCTCCTAGAATTCTCAGCAACTTTACAAACTCAGCATCAGGGACAAATTAGGTAATACTGTCACATACTAACTAATGAGTTGTTAACATGACTTGGTCAATTCAACTGAAGAGATTAGTCTTTGCAATTTTTACAAAAACAATACAATTTCTACAGTGAAATAGTAAGAATAATGGAAGTTCCTTACAACTGTTATAAAGGAGAGAAATTGTTCAATGTTCTTGACGAAGGATGAATAAATACAGTTCTCAGGTAATTGTACTGTCGTTTTCTGTCTTTTTAAATACATCATTTTAAATGAAGTAATTAATTTTCTGTGAATTTTTTTTTTCTTACAGCATTAAATGGCCTAATCCAGCAATTATTCACATAACAGGAGTAACAGACAAGCGGGCATGCACCATAATACCACTGCTTAACAAAGGTAATTTCATAGCAAAGATGCAGAAAAAATATTCTCACATCAGCAAGCATTAACATAAAGGCAATTTCTTATAATTCTAATGTTATAAAGGATAAAATAAGCAGTCTTCCTTGTTCAAATACTTTAAGCTGCTATGGATGATGACAATAAATACTAATCAGTTTGAAATATTTCAGATCACGACACCACTTTGCTGGCTCTACCTACCTGCTTACATAAAGTTTCCAATTAAAAAGACATGAGCAAGTTTATTCACTCATGCATGAAATATAACACAAGCTTTAAGTTTGGGAAAGATGTAGTACTGACACCAATAAAGACTTAAGGTATCTGTTCTCTCTAGAGCTGCTAAAACATGTACTTTGACAAAGATTTAAGCATTAGGCTTAACAATAGTAAAAGGAGTTGATTTTCTTTAGATGAGAAAGTAACTTAGTTCACAGAAACTTTGACACATTTGATACTGCTAGAGAGATTAACTGAAGCCACCTTGGAAATACCTGTGCAAATGAAAATTTCTGGTACATATCTGCATTTCAGTACCGCAGTAATTTTCATCCAGGATGTAAAATGAAAGAATTTACTAATATAACAAAAATCTTTACACAAACTTAAAAATAAAATTATCTTAATTCCATACCCTAATCCATTAATCATTAGCAATTCCTCCTCTTTTCCCATCCTGACACTGAGAAGTGAGCGAATCTGGCCCAGTGCTGCAAGCAGATTAATGGTATCCTTCACAGAGGCAGCACTAATAGTGTATGCTTTCCTCAGAGCTTGCAGTAGCTCACCAATGCTGTCATATTGCCTACGAAGGAGGGTGTACATAATCCGAACTAATTCTGGATCTTGAATCTGATCTTCCTGGGACCAGCGCACCATAGTCTGGGATATGAGTTCTTTCAGTGTAGCTAAAAGAATAAAATATATACAACGTTACTAGCTATTACAACAACAAAAAATGTCAAAAACATATTATAGTAAAATATTAGATAATAGTAGACAACGAGGCAGTTGTAAGAAAGCAAAAGAACACAAGCAGACTGAACAGGATTTTTCAATTGGAAAGATAATTTTTAGGTCTTTCAAGATAAGTGTGATGGTCTTGAGAGATGGAAAACAAGAAACATATACTTAGCATTCAAGTCAATACCAGCATTGTTGGCAATGAAAACCACTTAGTTGCCTATGACTCTAAGAATCATCCTTGTAAGTTAAACGCTATATTTAAACTCTTAATTTATCCTTCATTTCTACATCAAGATTTATAAAATAGCACTAAGTGCAGCACAAACACCCTTTCATTAGGAATGACTGAAATTTAATTTTATAATGCCAAAGAAACATTTTTTTTTTGATGATCATCAGCCTAGGTTTGGAATACAGAAATTGGTAATTAAGTTTTCAGTAAACAGTTTATTGGCTGACAAGTATGAATTCCATTACAGCAGAAATATTCACGAATGTGAGCTCAGCTTGCCAATCAATTTTGCTGGCAGGAGGAGGAATTAAAACCCGTTCTAAACTTACAAAACTGCCAGAAAGGAGGATGAGATAGTTGCCTTTTTAAATCAAATATCCAATTCAGGGCCTAGCCAGGGTGGCCTGAGCAGTGTTTGCTGCTCATTCACTTGATGAATATTTAGCTATTTTGTTGTTCAAAGGATCTACATTGTCTTCAAAAAGATGATCTACCCGGAAGCATCTCAGAATCGTATGATGATGCAAAGACACTAAGGAGCAGAAGATGCAAACTGACTTAGAATAGGAGAATTTAATCTGTATTTCCCATCTGTTTGGGGAAAGTCACTGTCACTTGGGAATACCCTTTCTAAAAAAATTGTATTGTCTGGAACTACACAATGCGTATTGCTTGAAGCAGTTCTGCTGTATTCAGCGACCCTGAAAACAATTTTTCTGAGCCCAGAGTTTAGGAAATTTACCTGAAAATTCAACACATGTTCCAGTCCTTATTCTAACTAATGTTCATTGTTGATATCAAGTAGAACAAGAATAATCATCTTCCCTCTTAAAACAATGCCAGTTTCTTTCCTCTATTTCCAGCAAAGTTACCTCTTGACTTTCCCAAGGTTCTTCCAATGACAAGAACTGCCCCCTCCCAATTTCCAGCACAAGAGTGTTTATAGCTAGTGCATACCCATTTATTTTTGTGTCTACACTATCCTTTCACTTGCTAACTCTTCTCCCTTACAGTTTATTTAATGATGTATTTATAGAAAACCAAAACTGTAGAGCCTGCTTAGCGCTTCTAGCTCTGAGTGTATAAGGCTGTCATTCCCAGGATTAATTTCTTATCATAATATTCCTTAAAGATACAGAAACAGGCCAGTTTCTACTGCCTAAAACTAGAGACTTCTCAAGTTGCCACTCACAGCCACTTACACATACTTGCCCACATCTAAGCACAGCAGTACACTCTCAGGACTTCTAGCTGAATAACTGCAAAGAACACAGCCAGAAATGCTTGCAAAATTTGACAAACATTTCATTAATAATCCTTTAAGAGGCATTCGAGTTAAAAACCTCAGGAAATGAGAATACAGTTCTTTCTAAGCTGCTCTTTTGCCTTCTGTGCATTTTAGTTTAGGTTTAGCAGTCTGCTTAGAGTCTCTTTTTCTAATCAGATGTATTGTGACAGTGATCTGTTGTTTCCTCCTCTCTAATCCTTTCTACCCTCTTTTGCCTTATACTGAAATGGAGAAGCTGCCATGTTTGTTGTAGTTGAGGAAAAAGACCTCCTTGAAACTCAGTCAAAAGATGAGAATAGATGACAAACAATCAAATGTGATGACTCCAGCATAATCTCAATAATAGTCAGCAATAGTCTGATATTCTTTTTGACTGCTAATAAATCACAAATGTACTGTACCGCAACCAAACGTTCTGTAACCAAAATTTTAAAAAAAGGCAACAAAAAAAAATGGAGCTAACAGCCAGTAGGAAGTCTATTGTAAGTAACAACTAATAAATTAATGTTCTATGTTTCAGTGTAAGTAGCACTCTAAGGAACAAAGTCTCTATGATTCTTCAACTTAATGCTACAATTGCATCTTTTTTTTTTTCTTGAACATGCAGTGGATATTATTCAACAGAGACTTAACCTTTTCACACAAACATTCTCATATACCAACACTAAGATCACTTTGAAAGATCTATGGTTCATTGTTCTAATGTGGGAACTGAATTAGGGCATTTGTTCAAGGCAGTAAATTCTACTTTCCGATTTCTGCTCTAGGACCAGTAATCAAGTGTATACCTTCAGAATATATTGTCCTATATGAAAGATTTGTATTATAATAGCAGATACCCTCCCTAAATTAGAGGCACCTGAAGAGCCATAGCTTCTATTCCCAAAATGCATGAACAAAACCATTGATATCCTTTAATTTCTACCTGCATAAAAACTAAAGAGCAGACATATCACTCACTATCTTAAATAAAAAGTCTTTCTTTGCCATTTCTTGTGTGTAACGGGTACTATCCCTTTTATCAGGAATGAGGTGAAGGGCAGGCCAGCAGATTAACCTGTAACAGAAGCCGGGAGCATGGTGACATTGATAACCAGCTAAAATAGTTGCTAATGTTTTTCCAATTTTTAAGTTTTAACAAGAAATTGCAGTGCCTTAACAATCTTTCAAGGTTGCATGATGAGTCCCCCATATATATGCCTTCTGTAAATTATGACTTGACAGTTACAAAAGTCCTATCATCAAAATTAACACTAATTTATTGCCTTAATGTGTTTACTCTCTGAGTTCTAGCTTGTTTTTAAAAACAAATTTTACTAATTCATCATTAACACTACTTTAAATTGCTAGCATTCCTTTCCTAAGAGAAAAGTCCATTTGTGAGTAGATATGAATGGATGCTTAGAGGAAAGGAAGACTTCTTTGTAGAACGTAGTTCCTTCCTATGAATATTCACACCCTGAGTATATATGACCAGATGCTCAATGCCAGAGACTTTTAGCCTTGGTATCAGGTACACGCCACGCGTACCACCAACCCTCTTCATGCATGTAAGAGGACTGGGGTACCTCATGCACCCATTTCCTTTCACTCTCTGAATTCCAGATTTCCTGGGGGGTAAAGGGGAAGTGCACACATGGACTACATATCTCACAGTCTCCAGCTACAGTCGAGTATATAATATACTATAATACAAATATTATATAATTTTTCATTGTCCTTTGAATGCCTTCATCCATATGCATATTTGTACTATGCACCACTCCAAGGAGAAGCCCAAGCCTGATGAGATTATCTGAAATTTCTAGAAAAAACACATACTGTAGAATCACTTGTCCAACCTGCATTTCTTCTGACCCAAAGCTCCAGTATATGAAATACGTGAACAGCTCTGTTCCAAGGACCAAACACCATGTGCCCTGAGGCTTTAAGAGTGAATGCTTCCTGATTCATAACAACAGAATCCGTATGAAGCCTGAAGAAGAAATTATATTTCCCAGATACTGAGTAGGTCCTACTAATGTAGGCCCTACGTTAAAGAGCAAGTAGATGCTAACAGATGAGTCACTGGAGAATAAAATCCATTTGCATGCAGCACATGAGATTATTATAAGATTTAATGTACGTACAATGTAGTATCAAGGTAAACAGACCAAAATATACTTTCAGGGCAGGATAAACCCTCTCCGGTGCTTTACAGAACAAGCAGATCACGTAAGAGGTGTCCTGAGTTATAAAATAGCATTGCTGTCTAATCTCACACAATTCTTGATGAAATGATTAAGTCTAAAATGAAATTAACTGTTCCAGGTATGTACAAGGACCTATTGCCAAACAGTGAATTGGAAACAGAAGAGGAGCGCTTACTACTGTTGTTGGTTGGAAGACCAAACTCAAGTCACTAGCACAATTCTGCAGATGATACAGTGTTACAGAAACTTAGAGCTGGCAAAACCCAATCTTGATTCGCAAAGGCAACGAGAAACCTCAGCAAAAATTTATGTTCTAAAGGAAGACCTGGAGGAATTTGGCTTTTTGCCTTACTTATTCCTCACCATCCATAGTCACTACTAAGGACTGAAAATTCATAAACAGCAAAGACAAAATTTCTGAGATTCATACTACACACCAACCTCACTGGGGGTAATACATGGCAGTGAAAGTCAGGTGAACTCTTCAAAGAGGCTCAACAAATTTCTCAGGCAGATGGTAGAGGAACTGCAATCACAGAACCCATCTCACCTATTTAGACTATGAACACACCTCCTGTGTTGGGGAATAGGGTATGAGAATGTACATGCACAGGAATACCGCTCAGAATAAAATGTCTGTGATTTCAAGTGTTTCGGGGTGTTTTTGTGCATGTATGTACGTTTGTATGTATATGTACCCTAAGAAGATGTAGTAGTAGGAAGGAATATGAACACTTTGTTTTGCTACTAGTTCTTCCCTGGCAGTAACAGAAACAGCTAAAATAATTTATTAGAGGAAGTAGAGCCAAAAAACCAATATACCTTCAAAATGCAACTTGAAATATTGCAGAGAAAATGCAACATGAAATATTGCAGAGATAAAATAATGACAAATTACTACTCAACTGAAGCAGACAGAACTTGAGATAACTTCAGGATGTTGGACTTTCCTGTCTTCCATTTACAAACAAGCTCTGTTTTGCTCTCAAGTAGCAAAGAGATTGAACTAACCTCTGTAACAAACATTACAGGACGGTATCTGTAACATTTTTTATTTCAGTGCTTCCCTTTAATTAAAAGTAGTGTATCTTTGAGATACCAGTAATATGTGCAATAGGCTATTTTCAGCTTTCCATTGCTAAAATGACTTCATGCAGTTATCAATTACTTAATGCACATGCGTTATTTCTTGAATTGGTTAACCAATTAAATAATATTCTTCAAAGCATTATAAAGAAATGACCAGCGGCTATATATGACATCCCTCTGTGGTTATGAACATGCTTGGTTTCTCTGAAACCAAAAATGGTTCACATACAGTACAGCATTTACTATAAGCTCTGGCAGCATTTACAAGTTAAAATTGATTGAATGCAGTAAAAAAAAAATATCGTCTTATTTCCTCTGTATAAAGGTATATAACAAAACATATTATTCCCTGTAAGTGTTCAAATACTTGCTGGATAATGCTTCTGAATGTGGTTGTAGGAATATGAAGAAAACTTGCTGAAATAAATTCTTAGTCTACTTTACTGCTTGTTTTATGCCATTAGGCAAGGTAAAGTAATAAGACGACAGATATGAAACATGACAAGCATATGGCATTTGCATATAAATAACAACAAATGTAATTTAAATTTACTCTTCTACAGAAAAGACAAACTTTCCATCTTTTTGTATTACAAAAGCTATGAATTACAGTGCTAAGTTTATCCATCATTCCTCTGTATGTAGAATAACCTTGATTCAACTACATTTGTTTCTTACAAGAAATAACTTCAATTCAAGAGTAAAAACTCATTGATTAAAAACTGTCAAGCTTTGCACAGCTTCCTCTTAATGCAATATACAAAATGGATTATCAGCTTATACATACATCATATGAACCAAGTCCAACCAACCTCCACAGTGCCTTGCAAAATGTAGTGTCAGGCCTTTTTAAGAAGAAAGCTCATCGACCTATCTGCTTGGCATCAACCAAGAGAGAACTTGGACTGTTTGGCCTAGAGAAGAGAAAGCTCAGGGGCAATCTCATTAATGTATATAAATATCTGAAGGAAGGGTGTAAAGAAAACAGAGGCAGGCTCTTTTCAGAGCCCACTGACAGCACAAGAGGCAATGGGCACACCCTGAAACACAGGAGGGTCCATGTGAACAAAAGGAAACACTTTTACTGTGAGGGTGCCTGAGCATTGGCACACATTGACCAAGGAGGTTGTGGTCTCCATCCTTGGAGATATTCAAAAGCCATCTGGACATGGTTCTGGACAACCTGTTCTAGGTGGCCCTGCCTGAGCAGGAGGGTTGGACCACATGACCTCCAGAGGCCCCTTCCAGCCTCAGCCATTCTGTGGTTTATGAATCACTGCCACAGGGGACTACAGATCTGAAAACAGAGGAACAAAGACTACCTATTGGCTTACTCTTAAACACCATTAAACTAATTAACTTTAAATAAATTATTGTTTCAACAGTTACTCTGAGTTCTCTGATGTGCTTATTCAGCTGTGCTAGGTGGAAGGACTGTTTTCAGTGATGTAATACACTTTCTCCCACATATAATGTTCCTAAGTGTGTGGATTAAATTGTGTCTCTTATCTCATTAGTTTCAAAACATACAGACAGAATTCTCAAGTGTTTTGAGTTAAATATTTCTATTTTTGAAAAATGTTAATAGCTTAATATTACTCAGCAAACACACAGGGACATCCCAGTCCTCCTCCTCTATAATTTTCTGTTGCAGAAAGAAACATTAAAAAAATTCTGCTAAATGGTGTCTGTTCTTCTCATGTATATTTAAGCTCATGAAACATGAAGGCTCACTGTAAAGGGCAATGAGATTTACAAACTACAGAGAAAAGTTTTCAGGCAAACTAATGATAGCTAGACAGTATTTTTCACTGCCCTCTGATTTTAGAGACATGTTAAAGATCTATAGAAGCAAAGCGCAGAATAAAAAATAGCAATACTAAATTCTGGAAAATTCTGTTAACTCAAGCATTTATGAACACAGAATTTGTAATTGTGAAAATAAAGATGCTCCTTCTGTTTAATTAGTCAAATTGATTGAATATTTCTTTAAATTAAGAAAGAATATGGTCAGAAAGGATATGGCATGGATATGTGCATGTATGTGATGCTTGAGATAAATCAGAACAAGTTAATAGTTTTTAATGGATGTATATATTCACCGTCATCAAGTGAAATAAGTGAAAGCCATTTCTTTTTATACAAAACAAGAACTGTAAAAACATTTTTTCACATATATCTTGGTACTGAGATGCATACAGCTTCTCATGCAGCAAAGAAAAATGAAATGGAGTTAAGCTGCAAAAAATAAATTTTTTGCATTTAAAAAAACATATAAATGGAAAATTCTCAAGTTTGGAATGCTTGAGTCTAGATTATTGTGCCATAATTAACTTTTTACATTTCTTTGTAAAGAATACGCAAATTTTCAACCCCAGAGTTAATGATCTGGATCTAAAACCTTCCCCATTTTAAATTCTTGTTTAACAATGCATCCAAGTCGTTCAGTACATAGGATGATTGTTCTAAGAGGCAGAAGGAACTTAAAAGGGTAGTCTCCTTCTTCAGTCCACTATAAAATTGTATTAGAAAATACAATTTTGTTGACTGCATATACCTTTAACACTTGCAGCACGGAAATATTTACGTAGAAAGAAAACTTACTAGGAGATTTCTCTTCTTCCTCCTTAGGTTCTACTTTTTCTGCTTTTGGTGGACCTCTGATTTTGTACATTAATGAACGGAGTTTGCCAGTCAAGGAGGAATCTTCCTCTTCCTCTTCCTCCTCTTCTAGTGAAATACCTTAGCAGATAATAAAACTGTTTAGAAACAAAACTTAACCTTTGAAGATTAACTCCTTCAATATTTAAACAATACCAAAATATCTACAGGAATTTTTTGTAACCAGCAAATTTCACAAAGGAAAAAAAAATGTAGTAAGGCCAGCAGCTTTAACATGTTAGCTACAGTAGCACCCCTCAAATTATATTTATTTCAGTACACGTACTTCTTATATCCAAATTTATAGGGGTTTTTTTTCAGTATTATGACCATCCGTTGTCTCATGTTGCAGAATGTTAGCTAAAGAAAGAAATGTATGGCTGTATCTCACAATGTAGTGCAGTTTTTCAGTCGAGATATTTAGCAGTCATAAACAAACATATTAACTGAATTTAAAACTATAAGAAGGCAGATGTTCAGAGATTATACCGGTGATACGTGTTTTCATGAAAATGTGTATGATGAGATGGGATGTCATTTTACAAGGTAGCTTAATACAGTTCAGTTCACTACATTGCTTCACAACAATTCAAAGCATTTTCAAATCTTTCACACCTCTTATTGATGATCAGATACCACATGTGTGATGTGCAGAAGCTCAGAGCATCTAAGCAGATTCCCTTCATACCAGAGCTAACTGTGCCAAGATGAAATGTCAGCTTTTGCTGTTTGGCTGATGGTCAAAGTGAAACTGAGAAAAGGAAAAGATTTCCAGACAGAATACTAAAGAGATACAAACTGGAGCAGAGGGAAAAGAATAATCTGCAGAGGTTAAAACTGGTATTTCAAAAATAAACTAAGCAAAAAAGAACTGAAATGTGGTATTAGGTTGCAGAAATTTTGTCACTGGCAGCTACCAAAGGGAAGGAGTTAAAGTTATGACTAGGAGTGACTAAGTGACTAGGAAGAAAAAAATTCAGAGGCAGTGGGAGAGAATGAGAGAACCAGTAACTGAAATTGGAAACTACATATAGAATCTAAGGAATGTGAAAGGTGAGACTGGCTGGGCAAAATTAAAAGCTAAGAATGAAGGAAAGCTTCAGAGTCTGGAAAAAGTGAGAACACGAAATGTTGCCAATAAGGAGAGGAAAGGGAAAGCAGACAAGGATGTTAAAGAAAGCAAGAAACTAGCTGGCATTGAAAAAAAAGCCAGGCCCTGGAAGCAAGAGAGAAACACTGGGAGAAGAACTCTTGAGAAGCTGAAACGGACAGACAAGAAGAAATGCACTGAGATGATGAGTTAAGACAGTTGGACTGGAGGAGATGGGGTCTCATTCACTGCTCCATATCATTCATTATTCATTCTGCATCCTCTTAGAGTTGCAATCCATTCAGAAGGTGACCATCTCGTGTTGCTACTGGCTAATCACTTAATTCAAGTGGCAGAAGTCAGTGCGCTGAAACAGGTGGTTCCAACCCAGATAAGTGTCAATTTGATATTATGCAATAAAATCTGTTGTAAATTTGTTTTGTTTATAACCAAGAAATTACACACAAAAATTATGATAGAGGACTATTAGTTTGCTGGCAAAATGAACCACTCACAGTTAGGACATGCTAGGATTAAGACTGTGTATATTCATTATGAAGCAGCTGCCTTTAATTACTTGATTGCATACATATTTTTCCACTTAGACCACAAAGTATACTTAGTCTTAAAAAGCTGATTAAATATTCCAAGCACAACTATTCATTTTATCTGCAGCTGTGATTGCTTAGTACTGATTTTCAGGACTAAGTCAGCACACAGATAATGAGGAGCATTTATCCACAGCTACCACCTATGATAAATCTGTACAAAGTAATGAATATGGCTTTGTTTAGGATTCAGATGATCATTAAACTACTTTAATCATGAGACTGTACTTTCTCTATCTTCAATTCTCTCTCTCATTCAACATACACATTTCTAGTGTAGTAAACAGTAATAAAAGTACACCCCTAAGAAGAAAAAAACCCCCACAATCAGTAGGGTTTCACCTCTTGAAAAGATGAAGAGTGATCAGGAGCTAAGCTAACTCAATAATAATACCAGCAACAAGATTTCAAGGTAAAATAAATATATTGCAGAGTTAACACATTTCCAAGTAAATTGAGGGTCTTCCCTAATCTTCATCCTGGAGTCTCAGAGAACTCTCTGATGCCAAATAGGCATTATATTTGAAAATCAGGTCTGATCAAGTGCTAAGTGACTGAACAATGGAGATTACGATATTTATCTTAATAAAAATGGGGAGAAAGAGGAGGAGCTACAAGGATATTAACTATTTACTTTAACGCTTGGAAGAAAAATGCTGGAATGAAAGAAACTTCTAAGTAAGCACTTAGAAGCAAGGATGAATAACAATCAACACAGGATTGTCAAAGCCCAATTACATTAAACCAATTAAATTTCCACCTATAATGTAGCTAACCTTACAGATACAAATCTTGATTTTAAGGACTTCTAATACTGTCTTATACAATATCCTCAGAAATAAGGTGATGAAACACAACCTAGATACCCACTGACCTATTCATCTTTGGCTGAGGCTAAGGCTGAGGTAGTTGAAAAATGGTAATTGGCTTATCACGAAATCATAGCTTGATGGTTGCTGGAGATTCTAATAAGGTACTCTGAAATAGCAGCACAAGATGATAGCAGAAACCTTAACAATGCAAGTACAGAATGGCATGGGAGGCATCATGGCTACAAACAGAAATCAAAAACTGTTAATTACAGGTCATTAAAAGAATGCAATTCCATGAACTGGGTAAAACTGGTTTTAGGGATAATCAGTGAAGAAAGAACTAGCAGTAAGTAAGTATTTAACAGTGACCTCAAGCAAACAAAAGGAGGAAGAAACTATTAAGATTACAGTGGTCTTCTTGGGGAAGAACTTGAGATGCTGTCAGTTCACGGTAATGATCCTATCCCCTTCTTCTTGAACAACGTGGGTGTCATCAAACATAGGACCAAGAAATGCACTGGAAGAGTGACTACCAAGATATCTACCAAGCAGGTAGATATGAAAAAGCTTGTGTATATCAGTTTTAACTGCATAATTATTGGGAATGAGCAGTAATAACTGGATGACTCAGACTATAAATGTTAGTATCATTGTAAATGGACTAATAATGCCATGATTGTCTTGATTAGACTAGCATCTCAATAGACTAACCAAAGATTTTTGGCATCACATATAAAATGTGATTACTTAATCCACATGAATTGCACAGGGTATCTGATATAGCTCACCCTTAAGGATACCCTGAGGGAATTCAAATTCAATGACTGGGACAACTTGAGCTGTAATCTGCAGTGCAGTAGTGTTTTATAATGATTCACCATCACAGCTACGTTTACACCAGGAAACTAAGCTAAAGCAGCAGCAGCACCCCTTATCTAGTGTTTTTTATTCAATTTTCTACTGCTTAACTTCACAGCAACAATATTCTTTCAATACATTTTATCTGCTTGTACACATACACATGTCTATATAAACCTTTTATGGTAATCCAACTTGCTTGTTTGGATCATTTTTATTTTTTCTAATTAACTCTAAAATTCGTATATAAACAGAATAATACTTGATAGTATTTAATAGATACATAACAATGAAACTTAAAACCATGCATATCCCATATTTTTGTAATATGCACCAAAGTCCGTCAGGAAAGTCAACATGTAGACAGTAATACATCTAACAAAAAACCCTCATACTAGTATTTTTTTTAACTGATCCCTTCTTTTTTCATGTAAAGCGTCAAAAAGACAAACAAAAACCCTAACAAAACCTTGCCACTCACCACAGTGAAGTAGAAGATCATCATGAAATTCATATAACTCATCCCGGATCTCCTCTGGACAGGGACAATCCTCTCCCAGTTGAAAATTCAGCAACATATTAATCTTTAAGGAATTAAAACATAGTTAAAGAACTGAGATAGCCTAAGAAATATTCTAATATACAGCCATATTTTACCTGCTTAGAATCAAATTTATAATCAAATTAACATAAAACATATATTTCTAACACAGCTTAAAGGAAATACTAAAGCAATGGTACTTTGTAAGCTTTAATTACGATTAACATCAAAATAGAGTTCCACTTAATAATAAAGCTATTTCCTGGAGGTAGAAAAGACTATTTCCAACATAGAGATGTCAACACAACACTAACTTCATGCTAATTTTTAGCAACTACAATTATCAAATTATCATCATCTTGCAGAACTGGATGAATCTCAGCTCCTCAGCATTGGGCAGTAATGTTCAAATTTTCTATACTGTTGAGAAATCCTAAGTCAACTTTGGTTCAGAGCTTGAATTCTAGAGTACAGATATAAGCATTCCGACATGCAGTATTTTGTGGCATCTTAATAAATTTTATTTAAAATTCAATTTTGGTTCTCTAGCAGTGCCAATGGTAGTTTAGAAGTCAGAACTCTATTTCATCATCACAAGGAATTTTTTTTATTTTTAGATTCAACCATTTCATTAATATTACCTGTTCTTGAGGAGGAGACCGAAATTCTTTAGTCTTCTTGGCAGTCAAAGCAGCAGACATGTTCAAGGCTTGCATGAGTTCATTGTACCTGTGTTTCTGATTATATTGCAATTTTGATACGTATCGGTCTGCAAACGATACAATTGCTTCCACTCTATGTTGTAGCTCACAGTCACAGAAATAATTGAGTAAATGACACATCTAGGACAGAAAAAACAGACTTAAATTCAACAGTTTAACAAACTCTAATCGGGGAAGAACTGCAGTGGATATTATACACTGCAACAGACTGTAAAAATGAGAGATTTTTTTCCCATGCTTTTCTTTTAACACTGTAAAGGTGACAAATATATACAGTTTTATTATCTGATCGATAATACTATATTGCATTCACAGTCTTTCACTCCATGCACTCAAAACATGCAGAAATCATAGAATCGTTTGGGTTGGAAGGGTCCTTTAAAGATCACCTGGTCCAATCCTCCCTCTTTTAAAATACAACTATGAAATAAGTAAGTATTTGCATATCTATCTTGAGTGTAGATACATGTAGAAAGAATTGCATCACCATCAAATTTGGTTATTAATGTGAGGTTATAAGGCAAAGTGCAATAAAGATTTTCAGGTTTTCAAATCCTAGAAACTAGAGAACAGACAAAAAGCACTACCTTTCATTCATGAATAGTGGAACATATGTAATACATTTATATTAAATGGTCACCTGAAGCTTAACAGATTCTGGTAATCTTGTTTGCAACAAGCCCTTTGCAGGAGCTTTCATTTCTTTTATTGCTTTCTCCCCAGCTTCTACAGCTTTTTCTTCAACTTGTGTAACTTCTTCCTTCTCTGTCCTCTCTTCCGTTTCTTCCTTGTGATCTCCAAACACATTGGGATCAATGAGGAGTAACACCTGCTTCACATCATCATCATCAAAAACCCCCATTATGAGCAGTGTTGCTATCAGTTTAAGAACAGGGACGAACTGGAACGCAACCTGTCCTCCGACAGGGTCTCTTATATGAGAACCACTACACTGTACTGCCTCTGTTAGCATACTTATGGCCTTGGATTTAAGTGTATCAAGGGGTATCTCTGGGCTGGATGTCTGATGCTCTTCACTGGTCACAATAAAGCACGGAGTAGAAAAATTAAAGCCTGGTTTCAGACAAGTGCTAAGCCCTACTCCAGGTAAACCATGCTTCTTTGTTTCATCAGGATATAATTTAATAGTTCGAGTTTCATCTGTAACTGGAATGATAAATTCATTGTTCATCATGACCTTGGCTTGCTTGGCATGCTCCAAATGAATACTAATGAGCAAGTCGTAGAATCCAGAACGTAGGAGTCCAGGTAAGTATCGATTATCTATTGTATAAAACAGCTGAGATATGTCCACATGGCTACAAAGTGCATAAGCAACTCTAGTGTTACCTAGAGCACTAACTGAGCTATAGAGTTTTAAAGTGTGGTAGTGAAACTTCATCAAATCTTCTTGTTCACATAGTTCCAAAACATCAACGCATCTGTTATGAAATAAAGAAACAGAACACCAGTCAGTTTCATGAACAATAATTTTGTAAAAGAAAACTTTTATAATGTCTGCACATTTTGGTCAGTTACACTTTAAACCATTAATAGTAAGGTTGATACTGACTAATCTTAACATGTGCATCATTAAGCCACAGTAAATGGTGGTAATAATTTGACAAGATTATTTACAATTAGTACTCCATAGAACAAAAAAGGAAAAATGTAAGATATAGAAGTTTCTTTGGAAGCTATGGTGAAGTAGAGCTCGTTTTTAAAAGAAATATATTTGGAATGCTGAAATTCTGTGGTAATACTGTCACTAAACAGTGCTTTTATAGTCTATTGAGGATTACTGTTTCACTTTTTCCACAAAACAGAGTCTTTTTTACTCTTTTCTTGAATTAAGTTTTATTAATGATAAATAAAATCGGTTACTGAATTATTAAAAGAAGCTGCAAAATAACTGATAAAAGTACAGCAGTTAAAATATCTTTCTGCTATGCTTTAGCTGATAGTTTGATTTGTCACTGATTACAATATTTGATATTTGGCTACATCTTTATCATCCTCACTCTGAAGATAAACCGAATGAAAATCTAAGAAAGTCAGGATCTTGTCAATAAGAACATAGAAACATAATTCGTGTAAATTCAGAGCTGATGAAACAGGAACAGATTACATGTTTTTATTACAGAAAAAAAATCAGCGAAATAGTACTTGCATGTTCTTCATATTTGTTTTTCTTAAGCTGAGAAAGTATCTATGTTAAAAGATCTAGAGATTTAAGATATATTATTTTATAATTTAAATTAAATCAAATAGTTGTGTTTTCTATTATGTGTGCAAATGTCACCACATGGCACTAAAATTATTCAGCCTCTTGCATCTACTTCAATTTCATGAATATGATATTATAGCAGATAAGATCAGAAATTCTAAACAACTGTAGTGTAAATATTCTCCAAGGCAGGTTTAACTAATACCCAGATTTCAGCTTTCAATATATTTTGTCCACATCAAGTCACTGTAGTGCCTTCCATATGTACCTATTTTCTTCTGGGATGTGAAGTGCCATCATCTGCAGAGGTTCCAAACACTGCACAACCCAGCCATGACGTTCACTGACACGCTCAGTTTCTACTTTTAGAAAGCTGTTTGGCATCCTGCTCCATAAAACAGGTGTAATAGTTTGCACATCAAGGCGAGGGGGACACTGAGGAATGGGATTTCTTTCTTCACTTTTAAAAATTGCTGCTGATAAAGGCATGGTATTCTGAAACAAAAAAGTGTATTAAAATTATTTTTGTAACATCTAATTATGAATAAACCTATAATACCAAAAGCAATTATAATTTATTGATAGCAAAGAACTCAGAAATATATGTTATTGCAATTAACAAAATCATTTAAAAAACCCCCCAACATTAAGAGTGTTCTCTCCAAATAACTAGTTTGTTTTGCAAATGCAGTTTAGTTTTGTTGAACAATTAACTTAATCTAATAACTACATTTACAGAAGTAAATGTAGAAGTCAAATAAAAAGTCACACCATTGATTCAATCTTCCTAAACAAATTAAAATGAGCAGTAATTTCCATGGAAATAAACAGATTTAAAAGAGCACCTTTATAGAAAATATTTTGTACCTTTAATTTACCAAGTTCAAACTGAACCAAGTTAGTGCCCGTAGGCTGTACAAAAGTTGCTGGAAAAAGCTTTGTGTTTGGTTCAACCTAGAAGAGAAATAATATTTTAAAAATTTTAAAAATTAAAAAAGCAACAAGCATCTCCTCCCAGAACACGATACGATATAAAATTACTATACAGCTTACAATTCATTATCAAATAACTGCAGACACCATATTAAAGTGTTGATTAATGTCTACCTGTAGTTTACCTCTAATATAGTAAAGCATTTGCTGAGTTATTCTTATAGGCCCACCTAACTTTCAGGCAGGTGTGTCTGCTGCCTTATGCGCTGTCAACACCTTTAACAAGAACTTCGGCAACATTACATGTTGACTCTTCTCAAGCATATCCAAATCTGACACCCCATTCTAGAGCAGCTCCTTTGGCTCTCTCTCTGGGAAAAGCACCCCCAACACAGACAGAGGGTAGAAGACAGCGTTTTAGACCATTTTTTTTCACATTTTATGCTGGACAAAATAATTCACTACCAAAAAAGCTCAAAAACAAATTTCTAAGAGAGAAGGAACCAGAGGGGAATAAGAAGAAGGTGAGACCTCATCATTTGATCAGGGTAGTGCAAATCTTTATTTCCTATTAAGATTAGTGAATTTCTGATCTATACTCCAAAAGTAGAAGAATGTAATTTTTTTAAAGATCTCAAAGATGTCTTTATTTCCAGGCTTAGCATTTGACTGCAGTGTTATAAAATCACAGTGAATCACAATGAATCACAGTGCTGCAGTTTTAAAGTGTCTGGTTGGGTTTGGGATTTTTTTGACAGCTACGTTATCCTCATTTCCTCATTATAGCTGGACTCAAAGTGCATGTCAGACTAGTGAATGCCAGTTTATTCTGAAGAATTCTGTACACGAAAAAAAAGAATTAAAAAGATACTTATAGAATAGTAAATTACTAGAACTATTTCAGTGCTGCAGGGTGGCTGAAAAAAGGCACAACCAATTCAAGGTTTCAAGAGTTCAATTAAATATTTTAATCACATCATTGTGTATTTTGTGTACTATGCATACACGTTATGCATACTAAGTACAATTACAATACTCGTGCTGTGAAGCAGTGCAACTCCTAACTTTGAGGATAGCAAATTATCAAAAATTGCAAAACAAAAAACCGAGAGTCACAAAAAAGAAATAAAACATCCATGTTCTTTTAGATGAGAAAACAGCTCCAAAACACAATATAACTTAAACAGAATGTAAAATAATACCATATACTGAAAAATCTGTATGCAGATTAAAGTTTTTTCAGAACTATGACTATTGAGATAGACAAAATAATGTAGAGCCAGGTGTATACACTCTCATCTTTTGGATAAGGAAAAAAACACAAACCTAAAACCAGAAACAAAAGGTATCCTGGACTGAAAGACACCACTAATAAAATGTGTTTTATTTCATTAAAGCCTGAAAGTAACTGACTAAGACAATTTAACTCTCAGCCTCTGACCAAAGATAGATATTTCCTAATAACAATAATTGAATTTGTAATTTCTAATCTTGTTTGAAGGTCAGAAAACCGTTACTACCTCAGAATAAAATAAAACTTCTTGTAAACCAATAATTAAGACCTCCTTTCTGCTATTAATACCTTAACGTTGGCCTGACAACTAATGACAAAATCTCAAATATAGATGTATATACTATCTTTCATTTACTTTTCTATTATAGACATTTTTTTTTCTGAATACATCATGCCATTCAATAGTTAGATCAAGAACTACTGCAAAATTAATTTCTTCTCCTCAATATGTTGACCTGTAGGCCTTTTAGAATGAAAACAGCATACAAATATTGTCCCTCTATTTTAGTTAAGAAAACTGAAAAGTGCAAATGGTTACAAGGTTAGAATATTATCCTGCAGCCTCTAGACCAGACAAATATCAGTCATTTGCTGCAATTTGGGTGAGAGATTAGATTTACTAAAATATCTTAAAGATTTTATTTTATTGTAAAAATATTCAGGAAATGAAAATGAAAACTACATAAAACTATTTTCACTACTTTCAAAAATAGATTTAAATTACTAGAAATAAGCAGAAGTTGAAAAATATTTCACCCTCAGACGTAACACTCCTGTTGGAATATAACATTGTAACTTTACAGGAAGTGCTGGGTGTTCTCATTTTTCAATAGACCAAGTGCTAACAGGTTTATTGAAAAACATTTCCAAAAGCAACTCCAGGTATTTTTCCATAGAAAAGAGAAGACACAGAAGAGAAATAATTGTATTTTCTGAGATTATTTTAAATTTAGTACAAAGAATGTGGTTACATTAATTGCATGTCATAAGAGGAAAAACCTGAAAGTGTTTTTCACACTAAATGCAGTAACAGGCATCTTCTACATCTGTATTTTCCTAGTTTTCTTTGCAAAAAAAAAAACAGGTAAAGGCTATTCTGTGAAAAAAACATTCACCATACTTCCATGTTTGTTTTCAGAAGCTGCTATATTGATTAGTATCTAGCTAAAAAAAAAGCAAAGCATGTGGCTTAAGCTCTTTCATCTCCTGTTTTCTTTTCCCAGGATGTTGACATTTAATATCCTTCCAGCATGGCACTGAAGTCTCTGACCCTTCTTACGAAATACACCAAAATCATAGCTGCTACATCACCTCCTACTCCCATTTACAGGCTGTCTGCAACCCTGCTGTATTCATTTTCAATGGAGTCAGTATACAAAGCTCCATTAAATTTAGCTGAATAACATTTAAGTTTTATCTGTATTACAGATTTGTGGGGTTTTTGTTGACACGGGAGAGAGCGATGCATTGTTCCTAACACTAGATAATCTCTTCCACAGTGGATCCTCTACTATGGACAACCGACCTTACTAAGAGCAAATCTCATCAACCTGGTGCTGAAAACTTCTGTCAACTACTGATCCATTTGCATAACGACTCCACGTTTTGAGAACATTAACAGCATTTAGGGCCCACCCCATTTATTTTGGCTTTGCACATTAATGCATATTTGAATTTTCGGTTTTGCAACTTATCAGATCACAAGATCTTCAAATCATAGCTATTTGCAGAAGACACAAACCCTGGTAATAATAAACTAAATACACTTTCTCAATCCATACCAAAAATTACTACATCTAAAGTCAAATTTTGACCTTATGCTAATTTAAATAATTATTTCCCCTATATCGCGTAACAGATTTAGTTGACAAAAAAATATTTTAAAGAATAATTAATGTTAGAAACCAAGATTCTGAACCACAAGAACTGAAAGGTAAAAAAATATTTTTCTGAACATATCTACCAATAGTTCTTCCTTAGCATTTGAAACAACTGTAAGAAGTTGAAAAAAGAGAGAGAGAAAAAGAGGGATAAAAGAGAGTAATACGGGAAAACATGTTATTGTCACATGAATAGCGTTAAGTTAGATTTCTGAACAAGAAAAAACAATCTTCTAATAGCATCAAAACAACCAGCTTACTGGATAGCTTCTTGAAAATCTGATAATACCTGATAACAAGTGCCAAGCTCTTTTCCATTGGCTGTGAATGACAACATTCCGGTGGCCAGGTCAACAAAGCATCCAATTTCTAAATCAACATTACTGCGACTTGATCTCTGGGAATTAGCAATTACATCTCCTCCCCAAACCATATAGCAATTGCTGCGCTTCACACTGAAAGAACAGCAAGAAGAAAGAAAACAAATCATAAATCACATTGAACTTGACTAAGTGTTCAGTGAAAATGTACTTTTCAATAGAGTAATAGTTAGAGTTCCTTAAAGGCGCTTGTGCTGCTATTAGTTTTGTTTTCTCATTAACAAACTCCCTTTTTTTAATACAGTAAGCATTGTGGGTAAGGGATCAGACTAAGTGCACATTTTTTTCCCCTTTTTTTATAATTATTAAACAACTTCACATGCTTCTGTGTGCTTATGTAAGATATATTAAAACAAATAACAGGTTCATTCACAGTGACCAAATATGTTCAAAGAAAGTTAAAAGAAAGAAGCATCACAAAACATTGTTTCAAACAGAACATTAATGATAAATATACTCACTTTAACAAGTCTATGTAGAACACATTCATATATAAATGAGCACAGAACTCTCCTACTCCATGATCAATTTTCTTATTAGCTTAAATTAACATTTAAAATATCATCAAGCTTGTGAATAATTCACTTTTGAACAACAGTATTAAAATACAATCTTTAATAAGTGATAAATAAATCCATACCTTTCATGAACCCTGCCTCTCTCATCACCTAAAGTAACTGTCACTGTACAATTTTTATTTAGGTCAAAATCCTCACTGTAAAAATGATAGTCTGGTGTTACCCAGCCAACCCAGACAGAGGATGGGTCTTGGCCAGCAAATATCCGTACTGAATAAAAATACTGAAAAGAGAAAAAGAACATAGTACATACATTAGTAATAGAAATCGAAATGATTTTATCAAGGAATACTCAAATAGTGATTAAAAAACCCTCCTATATATCAAGCTTTAATAACAGTAATTCACATTCTCTTAATCAGTCATTTAAAATGCTCATAAATTAAAAAAACAGACTAGTGGTTTAAGACAGTGAGGTTTATGCCTTAAGTCATATAACTCTGGGCATTATTATTTATATACAGTATTATATCATAACAAATGATTACAAAGATCAACAGATCAATTTCTAATGAACGTGCTGCCACGACTAAATCTACTTCAAAAGGTAAGAAGAACTAAGCATCTCAACATATTTACTTACCGTAGTAGAAGGAGCAGCAATTTCTTGGCTGTGCTTTCTAAAGATAAAGGAACATCAGTAAATCAGTAAAAAAAGGTAATAAAAAAAGTACTCATTATTAAACTAAGTGTACTTACAGGCTAACTCATGTTTGCTGGGTACTGAGTATGCATGAGTAAATTAAGTACGCAAAGATAGTATAAGATACAAATATACACCCAAAATATTTGCTTGCAGTTAAGGCAGAGGCGGGGGGGAAAGATAGATTTACAGCAATTAACTAAAGATGAAGGCAATGCTTGAAGGTGCTGAACTCAGCAGTACCCGCTATCTTTAAAAATCTTTCCCACAATCTTTTTTTCTTTGCATGGACTAGTCACTTTTCCAATAACAACAAGCTATTGAACAATAATGTAGATGAGCATTAATCCAGTGGGAAAAGATTCTGAGCTGGTTTTCCAGCCTGGCTGAAGAGCTTTGCAAATCCCAATGACTGAAAGGATGGCAGCTGCTTAGCAATGAGTAACTATAAACCTTGTGATGCACCTCACAGAATCACAGAATCACAGAATGTTAGGGATTGGAAGGGACCTCGAAAGATCATCTAGTCCAATCCCCCTGCCGGAGCAGGATTACCTAGACCATATCACAGAGGAACGCGTCCAGGCGGGTTTTGAATGTCTGCAGAGAAGGAGACTCCACAACCTCTCTGGGCAGCCTGTTCCAGTGTTCGGTCACCCTCACTGTAAAGAAGTTTTTCTCATATTTATGTGGAACCTCCTGTGTTCCAGCTTGCACCCATTGCCCCTTGTCCTGTCAAGGGATGTCACTGAGAAGAGCCTGGCTCCATCCTCATGACACTTGCCCTTTACATATTTATAAACATTAATGAGGTCACCCCTCAGTCTCCTCTTCTCCAAGCTAAAGAGACCCAGCTCCCTCAGCCTCTCCTCATAAGGGAGATGTTCCACTCCCTTAATCATCTTCGTGGCTCTGCGCTGGACTCTCTCTAGCAGTTCCCTGTCCTTCTTGAACTGAGGGGCCCAGAACTGGACCCAATATTCCAGATGCGGCCTCACCAGGGCAGAGTAGAGGGGGAGGAGAACCTCTCTTGACCTGCTAACCACACCCCTTCTAATCCACCCCAGGATGCCATTGGCCTTCTTGGCCACAAGGGCACACTGCTGACTCTTCAGAGATGGTTCTCTCTTGTCTGGATATAGCATTCGGCAGCAAAGTTGTGGTACAAATTTCTTAAAACCACCAAGAACAAAAAAATCTTAGTAACATGCATCCTATGCTAGTGTGTGCGTAGTGTAAAAAGAAGTATGAAATCTTGAGTGTAAAATAATAAAGAATAATATAATTTATTACATTCACATTGAGACCATGAAACAGGATAACTAAAACCAAGCCTAACCGTTTTTGGAAAACATCAGATGAGGTATTTTCAACACCCATGCCGAAGTTGAATGATGAGCAGAACTCAATGGGCATACTCAAACGACAATATATCATGTCTGAATTGCTGTTCTGTGTGCCAAATGTTTTGTGAGTAACTTTTAACCGAGGTGGATTCTCAATGGTTCCATCAATTCTCCATATCTAAAAATAATAGAAATAATTTTAAAATAATATTTCAAGAAAAATGCTGAAAACTTTCATAAAGCAAATAGATGATGAGATAACTGAAAGAGTTAACTTAAATTTTTCAAAATTAATTTCAACTTTCAATATGCAACTTTCTTCTCTGAGAGGGAATTTAGCCTGAAGAGCAAGGGAAGCAACAGATTCAGTACATCCTGATTACAGTAAATATTTTCAAGTTGTTCCATACAGCATTTTTTTTAAAAAAAAAAAGGATAGATTTTATTAAGTTAACTCACTTTGAGTGCACAAGTCATTGAAAAATTGCTTCACAAGAATCAGTAGTTTTCTACCACAACGAGAAGAAATATCAGCTAGAATCCTTCAGATGACCGTTATGAAGTCTGAGTCTGATATTATTATTTTCCCTTGTGCTGAAAAAGTGAGTATGCTTTTAAACTCAGTGATAGGAACATTTCAAAAACTTTAAAAGATGAAAGAAAAAGTGCTGAGATCATTTAGTTAGAACTCAGTGAAGTGTATTTTGTTTAAGAAGGAAATGTTCAGAGAATAATTCAGGGAATAATTGGCTATACACCCAAATTAAACTAAATGGCCTAGGGATTTTAGTAAAAAAAACTGATCAGAATTCAAGTATATCATTGTGGAATATATTAATATGGAATATTTTATACAACAGGATATATTATTCTGCTCTAGAGTAGATTAGTTAGGGAGTTGTGGAATTCCTTTCACTGGTGCATCGTAAGAATGAATGAAACAGATATCATTCAGCGACACCACAGATACACTTAAATGTCCCTCAGATTAGTGAAGTGAATTAAATCAGTCTGTTTAGCTCACACTTCCATTACCTTAAGTGATGCTGATTTCACCTGAACAATTTTTAGATATTTAAGATTTAAAAAAATGAAAGCGAATGTAAGATAGAATATAAAAAATGTTTCTCATAAATCACAACTGACATGTTTCACGTAGCTAACCACTACAACATAAATTAGTAAGACATATAACAGATTGGTATATCCATATGAATGTTAATACTACCATAAATGAAGCTGGAGATAGACAAGATCATCTGGAATTATCTAAGAGTGACTTAATAGATTGTATTATGACAAACTATCTGATGACAGTAAGTATTAGTAAGGGTTTAATGTCTCAGCTTGCTAAACACAGTTGATAAACAGGTGTCTCCCTAACATGTAATGTTACCTCAATGTGAGGATGATTTTTTGGCACATTGACAAATGTTGGTAAGCGTTTACTAAACCACATAGCAACATCTCGGTTCATGTTGACAGCAAAAGGTTCAAAACCTTCTTGAAGGCCACACATTGTGTAAAACTTGAATGTACTGGCATCCATTCCAAGGTTCATACGACCGATCTGAGATAGACCCAGTGCACAAATTGGAACAAAACCTAAGAAAATGATACAACAAAGACAAAAAAAACCCCAGTAATTTATTTGGAGAACACAAGCATTCTATTTGGATCCATCTAATGTGAACTACACTTTAGCTCCTACAACTAATGCACATGAAGTTATGACAGTAGCAAGGATTTAAAGCCACCTTAAATACTAATGTCTAAGTTCAATACAATTGCTACCAAAACCCCTGAGGACTTAGCCAATGAATGGACATTACACGCACTATCCCATTTATTTAAACATTAAATCAGTTTAACAATGGTTATTTGTTATTGTGTGAAAAACAAACAAAAAACGTCAAGTCAAGAGGTAGTTTTGTGGACTATCAGATTTGAGAAACCAAGATTTGCTCAAGTTGGTTATTCATTTATTAGAAGAATCAGTTATCTTCTTCATTTTTAGACTAATAAACATGCCTTTATACAGTTTGTTGGACACTGGAAAAGAACCTTGGCTAGATCAAAGTTATTAACGTATGTTAACTGTGCTCTCTGAGGGCACTGAAGTTTCAAAAGGAATTTGAGATGAGGTTTAGGTATCTCAGTACATCTGTTTAAAATTTAGTTTGTTGTCAGTAGCTATAAATTTGTTGCCAGCCTTCATCCCTCCATCATTCATGATGGACAAATATACACCTCTTTAATGCTGGCTTTTTTTATGACTGAACTTTTTTGGTCTCCATATACCTGTACCAGCTGATAGACAGGGATGAAAGGTTGTTGAATTATTTCTCCATCTCTCAAGAAACAGAACTTGGAGCAACTTCAGGGAAAAGTCAGCAGTTCAACCTCTAAAGGAGAAATTTTCTCTCCTACACTTCAACTTTAAGCCTTCAGAAAAGCTCTCTTAAGGCAGTCCCTCATTCTCTACCATTAGAAAAACTGTATCAATGGTCAGACCAAAGAGGGGCAGTGAGCAACTGCAAAGCCTTCTGGCAATCCTAATGGGTATGAAGCTACTACTGGTTGGAGGAGATATGCTTCCAAAGAAAATGTCAACTAAAAAATAAAACAAAACAGTTTGAAAATATTCCCTGTCTCCTTCAATACAGTCATGTAGACACTACTGTTCAAAAAAACACCAAAGGCCAAAAACAGAAGAGGAAAAATAGCCCAGGAAAAGTAGAAATGCAGATAAGCTAAGAAAAGGGCGCAAAAAAAAAATTACAAATCAGACTCAATTTATGTTGCAAAGATTTGTTCTTTTGGTGCAGCCTCTCACCACATAGTACTCATTTAGTCCTTCAAGACAAGAAAAGAATATGTGTATGCTCCAGTGAGATAATCAGAGACTACATTTTCAGCTTCTGGGAATTTTTCAAGATGCTTATTGTTACCACTTCTTCTTAACGCTGAAGTTCAGTCCTGTGAGTAAGCCTAGCAACGCTCAAAGAAAATGTACCCATTCTTGTTGCTGAAATCCCATAATATCTACTTGTGGTTAAAGGAAAAAAAAGAAAATTTATGCCATGTAAGCGCTCTTAAATTTTTATGAAGTTAGTGTGTAGCACAGTTTGAAGGCTCACACCAGTGAAATATGATTTCTCAGCTCACTAAGCCATTATGACAGACTAGGTTTTCTGAATTTTGATTTGCATTCTCATAACCATGTAACTATAAGAAGAAAATTACCACTTTCTATTCCAAAGTCAGCAAATGCAAGTTCTGAACCTTTACTGGTTATAAGCAACTCTCCATTCAGAGTAAAGATAATTGATTTGTCATCCAAGTTTATCATACAACCAACCACATCTCCTGGTTGCCAGCTTCGTCCAAAGAATCCACTGCCTTGATGCCAACGCTGGCCCTAAACAAACAAAAAAGTAAATAAACACTGTGCTACAACTAAAAAATAAAACACAAAATAAATAAACTAAAACAAATAAATATTTCTCCTTCCAGAATCTCAAAGTAATTTGCAAACAGTACTGATCATGGCTTTCAGGTAACTAATTTAATTATTGTCTCAGTTATTTCACATAGAGAAACTAAGACACCCTAACTTAAGTAATACGCAAACAGCAATTTAGAACCTGGATGACAACCACTGTTCACTGGCTTCCAGTTCTCACATGTAGTGTCATTATCATCCTTCCTGTCCTTTAGGAGTCAAGTTTGGAAAGAAAGAACATGCAGAAAGCAGAAAAGACAGAAAAGGGAAAACAGAACTGTGGTTCTCCCTTCCAGTCATTGAAGAAAATTTGTTTTATTCTTGTAAAACACAACTTAGGAAAAAAAAGGAAGTGAATGCTGTACTTTGTTTATGCTTATGACAGACTTATTTACTCAGTTGGGTACATCCTAGGAAGATAGATATAAATCAACACCCCTTTGTTAGCATAATTTCAATGACCAGAACCAGAATGCAGATACTATCCAGCATGAAACAGAGTTCAGAGATATCTTTATACGAATCAAAAATATTCCAATAGTTGATCTGGAGTACACAGAGGAAACCTATACTGTAGTTCTCTGCCTAGCCTGTTCATAGGTCAAAAAAGATTAAGATGTACTGACTTTGCTTCCTTCAAATACAAATGCTTGGTCATCAGCTCCCAACTCTATGTCAGGTCGACAGCCCGGCCTGGCCCAGCCAACACGCATATCTCCACCTGTCACAGCTTCAAATTCAAAGTACCACTTTCCAGACTTCACTGCATAAGACTGTTCTACTCTGAAAAATCGTATCTTGTCAATGCTGACTTTTTCCACTGTTTGGTCAGCTGTAAAAATAAAGAGAGAGAAAAACCCCACCTTTTATATTTAGATGAAATTATAAATCCCTTCTAGCTTTTCATCTGTTCCCAGTATTTCCTGTCTCTGAAAACAGCAGTTATCTACTGTTGCATGTTTAAGAAGCTTTATAGTAAATGTCAAAAAAGAAGTAACAGTAATCAGTATAGAGAGGCTAGCACATTGTAATTCTATACAGAATGAGTGATTATCCACTATTTAGAATCAGAATATTTCAAAGTATCACTCGATGCAGAGCCCCAAACACAAAACTGACTAAAGGAAACCTCAGAAATGTAAGATTACTACATGCAATACAATACAATGCAATAATGCAGTATTACAATACAACAAAATGCTTTCCTACACAAGTCAATACATTTAGAACACTTTAAAAAAATTATCAAATAAGTTTTGTTTTGGTTTGGGTTTTTGTCAAAAAATTACAGTGATATAGCAAATATGAAGAAAAACTTCTAAACAAATTTCTGCTCCTCATTTCAATTTAAAAAAATTATTGAACTTGGTGCACTTTGACTAATTCTTAAGAACTGAGTCTGACTTGAAGTAGTCAAACCTAATCTGCATACCATGTAAAGAAACTATTTTAAATTAATCCCATATTATTTTCTTTCTTTCATTATTTCCAAATGAAAACCAGTATGTTCACTCACACTCCAGATTTTCTCCAATCTAAAAATCATGGAAATTAGAAATAACATACCATTAACAATCTTTCTAAAAAATATATGTAAGTAATATAGAAGTAATTTACAAAGTATAGTTGCACCTTTCATTAAAGTCCACTGCAAAAATACACTACTATTAATCTTATGTTTTCCCTATCTATTTCAGTGTTTTAGGTTTTTTTCCCAGCACTGAGGGAAAAAAAGGCCATGATTCCTGTTGTAAGTACATACCTATCTCTTGGTCAGGTGGTTCAATACTATAACCATAGCCTGCAAATGTTCTAACAGCTTCACGGAGGCTATCTCTGTTTGATTTTTTAGTACGTTCATCTAATAATGCATATGGCACTAGCCGAGGATTACGTTTGTTCTTAAGGTCCTAAAAGGGGTTATAAAAAAGAACAAGAAGAAAACGATGTTTAAACATCACAAAGATTTTATACAATGAGACAAAAGTGTATTCTGAAATACCGTTAAGATTATAGGAGAGAAACAATATTGATGAAGAACAGTTCTATGAATGCAAGCCCACTTGTTAATAATATTAAAAACCAAGAATGAAAGAGAAGTATGGAAATATATTTTCATACATCTTGCAGCTGCATCCATGCACGTCTGACAATCTACTCAGACTTGCATGGGCAAGGCTTCTTTTCCTGCTCCCCACCCCCTCTAACGTTTCCAGCCGTTACTCGACATTCAGTATTTATCCTCTTATTTAACACTCCCAACTAATGTTCTAGGAAATAAAATCTCAAGTTCTTTTTCTTTATTTACTCCAAATGCATCTAAAGAAGTCCTTACCTGCTGAATGCCATAGGTCCATCCTTGCTTTATTCTGTCTTTTGCCCAGACATTATGTGCATTTTCTGCTAGTTTGTCAACTAGACATTCTTGAGATGGGAGCAATTTCACTTCAGAAAGATCAAGAGGGGCAGGTTTATATCCATTTGACATCATGTAACTGTAAGTCAGCAAAGGAAAACAGAGAGTCAAGATACTCCACTGATGGTATTTAAAGTTTTCTATGTGGCATTCATAGGGTGGCATTCACTTTCTCTATCCACTTTTCAGTCTCCATTTCTTTGCAAAAATCCTTCATTGCATTTGGTCATTGACTAGGATATAAATTGCGTTCTAGCAGAGAGTCTCATTTTCCACCAACTTGCACCCTATATAATTAAATGTGACCCAGATCCATATGCACATGCCTAAATAGTTGCTACAAAACCCCAAAATTGTATTAATTGAGTACTCTTTATATTTTTTTATACTTGTCATTTAAACCTTTCAAGTAATTTCTATTTTAAAGATCTGCATGATGACTTCTTATGAACTTTTTTTAATGCATTATTAAGTATGGTATTTTTTATATACTAGTCTGTAAAGACTGCATTACCATTTTTCCAACAGAAAAAAACACATTTTAACTACTGTTCGTCCCACTTTTTCATTGAATAATAAGTTTAGTAGCTTTTCAGTAGTAGGTATTACCCTCTCCAACCCTTTCCACATAGTATAAAGATTTCTCTGATGTTTTAGACATATGCAGACTCTGTATTGCTCAAATCAGATAATTTCCATTTGTTAGGATGATTCACATAGGCAGCAGATATTTTAACAAGAGCAAGAAACTAAGATTTATTTGTTCTGTTATTGAAGACAATAGTATCAAAACAGTATTATGATACACTGCCTGCAGTATGAACCTTAGGAAAGGTTCTTTTTTTCCTTTTTTTTAATGAATGTCATCAACTGGATCAAGATTACCATCTCCCATATAATAAAACTATTTATTTTATTGCTCTCTTTAAAAACCTAACTTTGTTTCTCATGGATAAAGCCGTTTCAGGAAAAAAGACATCTTGTGGGTTGACAAACTGATGTAAAATGGCAAGTATCCACATCACTGTTTCTGTCTCCAATTTTTTTTGCAGCATAGGGCTTTAATCTGTCCCAGGAGGAGTACAGAATCCCCACAGACAGGGCTAAAATACAGATGTAATCCTTGACTAATCTTCGCCACTTTTTGAGTGATTACTACTGATGATTCAAAGATGTCTAAATAAAAAAGATTGTTCAACTATTTTAGCTCCAACTGCCATAGTTTAGCTACCAAATAAAAACTAAAGCAAAAACCCAATTGTATTTTATGCAATAATCTACATATGTGCATTTCCTAGAAATGTGCAACATTATAAGAACAGTAATTTTCTATTTTTTTCTCTTCTTTGAAGAAATGCATTAATAATGTCTCTGGAAATGTGTGTATGTTGAATAAACCTTTTCTGGTAGGGGAGGGAAGCAGAGGTGCAAATCGAAACAGGAGTTATGGCAAAATGGTATACCCTCTTTCAAATAGATCCTTTTACCATTATATACATATATTGTTCTTCTCTATGTGATAGAAAAGCACTGAAATGTTGCTTTTAACTTTGGAGGATCTATTCTGAGATCATGCAAAAGATATAGTTGCACGTGGTTTAAGCATGTGACTCTTTGTATCTCTGTGAATCACTCCACAAGGTGATGTAATGCAGCAGTATTCACAGTCAACCATCATCACAGGCAAGGTAACGGACCAACCATGTGCTCTATAAGTCCGTACCAGGTATGAGGTTCATATCAAGTATTTTTAAAATGACCTTACAATATTTTTGTTCAATTAATACCCTGTAGTTACAAATAATATATAATAGTTATCATAAGGTACATACTTTTTAGGAAGTTTGACTTTTTTAAGATCTTCCTCAGCTGCTGGATGAGCATGAACAATGTGACATCCAAGGGCCAAAAGGGTTCTGCCAACATAAAAAAATGGCAGTAGTGAAACACAACATTATAGTGCTCACCTACTTTATAAATTTCTTTTGGTTTTAGTATAAATACGCAGAACTAATGATATTTAAAAATCAGGGAAGTCATTCAAAATAATGGAATTTTAAAACCCAAATATTTTAACGTATCGAAAATCATAAATAAGACCTTCAAAGTCTAAAAAGGTACAAGTCTGTGGCTTGAAAGTTATGCCACTTTATTAAAACCAACAGGATTTGGTGTTGTTTTTTTCTTTGTGTCTCTACAAGAGACAAGATTTCTCTAAATTGCTCTGAGTGTGTTCCTGTAACTTCTAGTAAAGTTAGCAGAACACACTTTGAATTAAATATTCTAATGTTTTTATATCTTACAACAGTATGAAGTGCTTGAATAAAAAAAACCCCAACTTTATTTTCTTTTAAATTTAAAGCTCACTTGAGTGTTTCAGTGGACATTTGTAGATTGTAATTCTTCTCTGTCTCAGGTAATTTTGAGAATTCCACAAGACAAGGATGATGCCTTTTATTATCATCCCGTATCTGTAACAAAGCAACAGAAAAGAGTACTTTCCTGATAATAGATTCAAGCCAGAATCAGAGTAAAAAATCAGTTATTTCGTTGCAATAACGAAGACATCGTAAACAATACCATTTATCTTTGCTCAATGACAGTTACTCATCATTATATAAATGAACTTTCCCATTATTCATTTATAATGCACACTATAAGTACTCCTCCCCAACCAACAAAATCAGAAAAAATATGCCTATTTCATGTGTTCTGCATAAATACACGAAACACAAGAAAGCAAGCCTGTAAACTCAACAAACGCTTCTGCTGAATGCCTGAGCAATATATGCTCAATAGAGCACAATCTGTTCTATTCTACACATTCGGATTCAAAACCTTAAAGAATCATTTGGTAATGTTTTCCAAATTCTACTGGAGTAATAAAGCAGAGCATTCTTTTTCTGATATCGACACAAGTCTTTGAATACATATCAGACTCTTAGTTAAACAAACTCTCACTTAACGCCAAGTGTTTCTATCCTGATGGCAACCAAGTCATGACATTTCACATACAAAAACATTTTTCAATTGCCAAAGTTCAGAAACATTAAAAAGGTTAGTAAAGCTCAGAATTTCAATAGCAATGACATGTTAGCTGACAGTATGATAGAGTTACTGAACAAAAAGGTAAATCAAGTCCATAAATAAAAACAGTAGAAGGGAAGGAGAAAGATTGTTCAGAGGTAGGAGACAGTTGTAGGATAGATGGAGAACTACCCCAGTAAATCTGAATCTGAAAAGAAGCAAGATGAAATAATCTAAATTCAAGGCAGAATACAGCCTTTAGAATTTTATATTACTAGAAGAAGGTACCAATTTTAATATAATTGTTGAATTTAATATAATATTCTGAATATAATAGTCTTTTAACTGTTTTTCATTTGGTGACCTCCATTGGGCAGAGAATGCCTTCTCATATGCATTTAAATAATGTTGACCAGATGGCCTTACTCTCTTCAAGCTGTTATGTTATACCACATTATAAGGAATCATTATAATGATAGGTTTTAACTGTAACTAATTAAATAAAATACCTGAGCTTTGAGGAATCTGAATATTTATAAAAGTCACCAAAACCCTGTCTCCATTATCAACAGAAGCAAATTTCCACAATGGACTTTTTGTTTATTATCTCTGTGATCCCCAACACTAAAGTAACCAATGAGTTAGTTGAGGGGTTACTCACTACTGGTATGTTTTTCAGTAGAATTCCATCTTGGTATAGCTGGTATGCCTCTTGATTAAGATATTTTTTCAAAGGGTTAATTACCCATAGTGCTAAAATATGTACCTTGTTTATATTCCAAATTTGCCTTCTAATCTCTAGTTAATATCACTGTCTCCTGCCAGTTTACATCTTCATCTATTGTTAGTAATGTATAGACTACCATTAAATACCCTGTTCAGCTTCCAAGTCCAGGTTTTCTGGTAGAAGACAACTTAATATAGGTGACTGTACCCAGACAGGTCATTCAAAACATACCTTGCCATATGTCCAGCCCAGTTCTATTTTGTTCATTCCCCACAGTTCATGGATATTTTCAGCTAGTTTGTCCCTGATCTTTTCAAGATGAAAAGGAAGGGCAATCTAAGAAAAGAGCATAGCAATTCCACAAATAAGATAAGGTTCCAGTTACCACACTTTGTAGATCCAAGATCATCTAGTCCAGTTAAATACACCACAATACACAAATGATGAATTGCTAAGAAAGGGGGCAAGCTAGCTTAGTTTTTATATTGTGAATTTAAATTTTTTAAAGACATATTTTACAATCCCATTATTGCATACTTAACATACCTGACTGGTGTCTATTGGACAAGGGATAAAGGAAGCTTGGGAGAGGAATTGTGTTGTACCCAGCAAATCCCTCACTCCTTCAGAATCTCTCTTATATTCTTTCACTGGTTCCAGTTTCATCTTCTCTTTTGGAAGCAATGCTTCATAACAGGGAGCATAGCCAGCAGGAGGCAGAAATTTAAACTCTCCATGACGTCCACCCAATAAGAAACGAACTCTGCAATTTTCAGTGGAGAAATTATACTCTTAAATAGTCAGCATATACTAACATTACAAATAAATCATTTAGAAAATTAAACATTTATTTGAATAGCATTTACAAAAATGCAGGTGTATTTCATGCTTTGATAAACACCAAAGATTTACCAAGCATTAACACTAGCAGATACTATCAGTAACAACATTACCCACCCTCTATATTTTTGAAAATATTGGCCAAAGCAAAACTAATTATTCAACGTAGTAGCGTATTTTTTTTTAAAAAAAAAATGTTTCTAACTTAAAATCAAATGTTGTAAATGGTGAAATTTTTAATGTATTTAAATTATTTGGAAACACAAATCTAATTTAAATTGGACTGTTACTCCAGAAAACATCCCATAGGGACTATTTATATAGCACTTAAAAGTTTTAAAGTAACTTCTCAGTGCAGTCATGCAGGCAGTTGGTACATGAGAAAAAAACCTGAGGTTATGGTGGAAAAAACCCCACTATAATCATAACACATAAATCAAGCAAACAAAATTATACGAAATACTACAACTGGGAATGAGTTTCAGAAGTGTAACTCAGATTCCTATTAAATCCATAAAGTTTTCTGTTTCTCCTCAGATATATATTTTTCATATAAATGTAAAAGTATACCAGGAAAAACAACAAAGACAAAAACTATCCAACTTCATACTGTGGTCCTCATGTAGGCAAACTCTAGAGATAAACAACCACAGAAAATTAAAAACAATTGTTATCTCTAGGAAATAGCCCATACATTTGTTGTGATGGTGTGACCAGAAGAAGCCTATACCACTTTTTACTTACACTCTAGAAATGCTAGATCTAGAAATCAGATCAACATATTTCATTGACATTAAGAGACATTAATAATATAAAAAGAAGAGAAAAATTAAGACACACAAGTTTTCTCAAACAGGGTGTACATAAGCACAAGTCACAAATACGTGAAATGGTTCAATGCCCACAGGAAATATATTATTATTGATTACTTCTATTAAGTTTGAACTTTCTAATTTAATTTTTAAAATATATTGTTTAAAATATTTCAATGATCACAAGGCAGCTAAATATTTGAGATGACAAATTTGAGCTTAGACCTCTCTTTATGGCAAGCCCCCACACAGATCAAAATACTTTAAAAATGAAAAGGAGGTCAATTTTTTTTTAAGATCTACAAGTGTAACTTCTTAAATAGACAAAAGTCTAAGAAAGGACTAAAATGAGAAAACTCTCATGCAATTCTTCCCTTGCTGACCACACCCCCGTAAATAGCTCCTTGCTTCCTACCAACTTGGTAAATTTTTCTGAGTGGTTGTAAACCATTCAATCTCACCTGATTTTTATGATGTTTTCATTCCTTACGAGGCCTGTTTTCTCCCTGCTCTTCACTGCAGTATCTAATCCTTCACACAGGCTGTATCCTCCTAATGCTGCACACTCTCTTTTAAAAACCTGAACACTCCAAGAAGCTGTGGCTTTTTGTCTCGTTTTAAAAGAAATGTTCAGATCTTTTGATTTGAAAAACTTGTTTTAATTTGTCTGACCTTAACCTTAAAAATAACCCTCTTGAAAATGAAATATAAAGCAATATAACTCCTAAAAGACAGCTAGAAATAGTTAAAAAAGATTGATTTAGGTTTATTACTACTCCTTTTGCTTCATTCTGGAGTTGGTTGGTACATAGGCAACTGCGCCTACCATTCTTGCAATTTGCTAGCAGATATACTTAGTTTTCATAGCCGGAACGACAAGACTATGCCAAACAGTCTTGCTTACTGCAAAGGCTGTCTGTGAAAGACAAGACCCCCATGATAACAGCATTGAATGTACCTCGTGTTTAATTACTAAAAGCACCAGGCATTTACTTTTAAGAAGTTGACTTTTCATGTCAACACATCCAGACCCCTAACTTCCCTAAAATCATGTTGGATGGCTCATTTAAAGTTAATCTCATATTTCATTTCTTCATCTCTGTGTTTACACACATTTTAAGAAGAGGTTAAATAAATCTGACTAGAAGAAAAGAAAGAAGAAAATAAAATGAATTCTCAATACAGAGTTGCTGTTTAAATTCCTTCGGTATTTGAATGGCCATATTGTAGCACTACAAGCAGAGCTCATAGCACCATTGGTAAAAGGAGGGAAAAATGGATAGATAGCGAGAAAATGCCTACAGTAAAAAACAGAATAAGGGACAGTGTGGGTAAGCAGGTGCTTACAAGATTTTAGAGAGGAAAAACTGATAGTGGAATAATGAAGCAGTCCCAGAATCAGAGACTGAGAAAGTCACAGAAAGCAGAGGAAAAGTAGATAAGCCACAACAGAAGTAGAAACATAAGACTTTGTGCCCAGTGCAGAACACTCTCCTCCACTCATGAACTCAGGATTCCCCTGTAATAACATTTCTTTGATATTAACAGACACAGAAGATGACATATAACCTGCTACTGCTATCAGCTACTACTAACTACAAGGGAAAATGCTCTCACAAAATACACAGACGGCATCAAATAAGAATGAAGACAATAATTACACCAGTTTAGTCAGATTTCTTACAGAAAAAAGTAACGAACATTTTCAAAAGCTCTTGTACTAATGCAGCTACATAGTAGGGTCACTCCCAGAGAACAAATGAAAACTGATGTAATAAGCCCTTGCCAGGCCTCCTTTATTCTTTTTGGTCTCTGTTAGTATTCTCACCTGGGAGGTTCTCTTAAGCATGAGATGTTCAAAGTATTCATGTATTGGTCACAGAAGGAAAAGCGTACAGAGAACTAGTTATCTGATTTACTTCACCTCAGAGAAACAAAGATTTCTTTTTTCTTAATTGCTAAATGTATGAACCATTTATAACTGGAGCTTTCTTTCACTTATGAAAGCTATATACTGCCTATTCTGGCCATACCGAACCTTAATTTCTCAAAAATTACCACGTATAACAGAAATCCTCCTTTAAATAAAAGCCAGCCCTTTGCATCTTTTCACTCCTTCACCACAACCTCTTACTCTGCTCCTGATTATTTCTTCTAACTTTGGAAGTTTCTGGCAGTTATTGACATCTAGACTGTTAGCATTTTTTAATTGTGAAAAAACTTCATAACATCCATATTTGATGCAGAAATCATGCTCAGCCTACAAAAGACAGAAAAATCCCAACTTTTCTTACTGAAGAACTCACCTTAATTGTTTTTATGTCTTTCCTTCCTAGAATTGTTGCCTGTCAATACCAGCAATAAAGATGCTCTAAGATCAACTGAATAGAAATTGGTCATGTTATAACAACGGTGCAAGACCTAGTCTTTTGTTGTTGCGTCGGCTTTGTAATGTTAACACAGTATTTTGGCCACTTAAGTAGACTGACTTTTGCAGAAGATTTTCTGAATGAATTAAAGGTAAGATAACAATAGAAGCCTGAAAATGGCAAGTTCGAATCTCAGTATTTTAGCTACAAAACAGGTAGAAATGGGCAATATTAGTAACAGGATTCCAAAACTGCTTCTCATAGGTTCGTTTTTCCTACTATGGATATAGTAACAGTTTTCATGATGATTTAGTTTTTTTTACTTCCTGCTGAGAAAGCCAGTGAGAATTTTAATTAGTGCCAAATGTGGTGCTGTGTTTCTAATGTGCTTTTTTTTCACTGAGCATTGGAATGAGACAAAATTAATTTCCCCTAGGTCACCAACTACCCATAAAATAATAATTTACAGACACTGTGACTTGGTCAAATTGCTAACAGGCTCACATTTCACCCTTAACGAAATCATCACTAAGCAAATCAGTACTTTCCTGCCTCCCTTCCTCCCAGCTGCTGGCTGGGTAGAACCAAAACAACAAAACAGAACAAATCATACACGAATTTGGACAATGTTCTGTGTGACAAGACAGCAAAGAAAACAACAATTAAAATTAAGTTGCACTTACTTTACACCTGCTGATAAGCTTACAACAGGGAAGAAAAACCCTTCTGTACTGAAGTTCTCAAACATTCCTTGTACAGGCTGTCCATTAATGCGGAATGAAATGCTGGGTACACCTAAATCCAAGCAGCAGCTAACCACATCATCAGATGCTAATAAATGCTGATTGACAGATGCTACAGCTCTGGGTACTCGTCCTAGGACAAAAGCATTCAGCGATCAGAAGCTTTAAGCAGACTCTCAAAGGTTTAACAACGAAATTATTTCCTCAAAAAAACTATCAAGTGTTTTGTTCGTAGTCATGAAGACATGACCTTGCCTTCATCTGTTTTACGAATGGTTCTGCTTTTAGAGACAGACAGTGAGTCAACATTTTTCAAACTGATACGTGGCAGGAAAGTGCATTAACTGAGCAAGTCACTTGAGACCTTTGACACAGTTTGCAAGACAGAACATGCCCAGCTGAAATCATCCAAGTTCACACTGTAGCCTGAACCAAGAGTACTGAGGCACAGTAAATGATGCCCTCTTTATAAAGCTAACATTGATATATCCAATTTTTTTTTCTTTGGTTATTTGTGAAATACCAGATTCACATATGTCTGAATATTCAGTGGTGAGACACTGGAACAGGTTGCCCAGAGAAGCTGTGGATGCCCCGTCATTGGAAGTGTCCAAGGTCCAGTTGGATGGGGCTTTGAGCAACCTGGTCTAGTGAAAGACGTCCCTGCCCACGGCAGGGAGGTTGGACTAGATGGTTTTTAGAGGTCCCTTCCAACCCAAGCCATTCTGTAATTCTACTGGAGCTGTGATTATGAACAATATCCAGGTTTACAGTATTAAGAGGCAGAATGGTATATTCAGTTATCAAAAACTGTATCAAGAATCTAATGGACCAGGTTTTCTTTATCAGCTACAGCCATCCAATAAACAGAGGGAGCTTCATGTTCCCTACCTGGGAAGGTGGAACCTTACAGCCATGCACAGTACTCAGCAATTTTAATAACAATTAACCAGAGATAATATATCTGAAGTAATCTAACTACACACATTTACAGATAACCACAGTTTTTCAATCTCACTTGAGTATCTGAGTATATTTTTAGCCAAGGAATAACTCTTCAGAATTCCCTTGAAAACTTCGTACTTTAACTGTAAAGCAAGTCTAATTAAGCAGTTAAGCAGTATTCCAAATTATTGTGTTTGGAACCTCTTAAGACCAAGTCAACTGTTCAGGACAGTTTAAGTACCCTGAATTTTCCCTTATTGCAGGAGACGAGATTTAAGACGCTTTCCAGCGCTGTATTTCTGAGGTTCAATTAGTGTTTGATTTTGTATTAGTGATTTATTCAGCCATTTCTAATGAAGTATGTTACAGGTATCTGTCAGCCTACTCCCAAAAATCATTATTTCTGTCATTTGAGAATTGTTCAATAGTGCTGAAAAAAATAATATTGAACTCTGTGTGCACACACACACAGATATTTTATATACAAAATCCTATGCTAGAACAATACTAATATAATTGAGAAGTCCAACACAGCCAAATTAGGATATGTTAGAATTAAGGCCGTAAAATCAAATTCAGCATATTTATGTAGACTGTATTTACAATACACCTTTTAATTGCATAGCCCCACACTATTCTTTTCTGAGCAGTAACAAAAGAGTACTTAGCTATATATGGCATTTCAAGGCACTAAGAAATATAGGGAAATTAATGATTTTGCCTACTTGCCTTGAATAATGTACAGAAAATAAAACACAAGCCACAAACTGAACAAGCCAAAAGATAATCATCATTTACTGTATGCAAGAGAGATCTGGAAGGAAAAATAACATGCTACTTCATAATTAAAGACTGTACATACAAGGACTGAAATAATGTCTATTTTTTCTCCCCAAACTTCTGAATGCTCATGGATGGCTACACACTTGAGAAATAAAACCATTAAATTAAGGCAGATCAATAGAGTGTGCTGATACTGAAGTTTTTTCGAAGTCTTTTGAACAAATTTAGAAAGATATTTACAGGAGACATAGCTAAATTCCTGCTGCAGCAAATTGTTACAAAATGTCCTTTACAACAAAATGTTACGCTCCCAGCTCAACATTTGAACATTTCAGAGAAAATGTGGCCAGAACATTTGGAAAAAAATGTCCACATCTCATTCTGGAAAATGAACTCAATTTTCAACTCAATTGAGGCAGAGATGCAGCCAATAAAATTTGCTCTCAAACAAGATATGATTAACAAAGGTATAAGCCAGAGAAAATACAACTTTAAAACTTATTAATACAATGTTAATAAAAGTGATCTTCCAGTTTCATCTACATTCTTAACAAAATCTTCTATATGAACGAAAGACCTTTACCAATTAAGATTGATTGTTATACATTTTAGGTACAAAACCTAATTGCCAGAGCTCTGTTTTAAATATTTATGTAAGTAGAATACATATGTAAAACCTTCCAGAAATTTTAGCAACTGTTTTGCTTCCTACTGCTTTTCTTTCTCCTTTCACTACTTACTGATAGTTTGGTTAAGAATGATTTTACAAAGATAGCAGATGATGTAAAGGGTATACAACTTATTACCTAAATATTTTCTTATTTTATAGCCTTATGCATTATTTCTTCTCCGAAATGCTCCTTATTTAGAGAGTATTTAGGAACTTTAAGAAAACAAAACCAACCATCAGCATTTCCTGTGTTGCCATTTGATTCTTACAATTAGCCAATAGCACTTTCCTAGTTGTTTCTATAGGAACATACACTGACACGGTCAAAAGATATTCTGCTGTGACAAACCTGTCTGTTCACATAAAGTATATTATAGTTCCCTTTCTCTGGATATAGTATTGGGGGAGGGATAACCACACAGAAAAACAGCAGCCTTGTTCATAGCTCCAAAGTTGCTTTCCAGCTAACTATGCACCCCAGAGGGCTCTCACTAATCCCTCTCCAAAGCATCCTAATCAGATTCTTCTGTTTTCTCCTTTTTCCTCAGTGGTTATTCTTTAGAATACACTCATTATTACAACAATTATTTGAACTGCAACACTTCAGATGAGCCCTCCAGTAAACTCCTTTTACTCTGCTAGAACTCTTACTCAAATCTATCCAACTGCATGGGCAGTGACTTCCACTTTTTTGTTAACTTAACCCACTAACATCTTCAATTTGCTTGAAAAAAGAATGTTAAGATGACCACAAGTTTACCATCACTGATCCTTAAGTGACCACAAAATAGGCATTTGCTGCCATCCATTAACTTCCTTCTTTATAAACTGCAAGTGCAATCACCTCACTGCAGTACTAATTGAGAGTCTCCTAGATTACTACACACAACAAGAACCATTCCTAGAAAAATTCTATTTTACTCTACCAAGCCTGTTTTAGATAATAAGAAAAATATTTTTTTCAAACAGCATAGCAACTACAGGCTTTCAGTTTAATATTACACCACAGAAACTTATGTTCTAAAAACAACCAAAGTTGGTAATAGTGTAGCAATGCTTATTTCTAATTGCCAAAATTATCTTTTATGAAACTATTTATCAAAATTTAAATTCAATTTATTAAATCTATCAATAGGTGTGAGGATAATAAAGTCATTTTACTACAACTGTAGATACAAAGTGAAAGAATAATGCAAACTTACATCCATATACAATGAATTTATCTGAGATCAATACATCCATGATTTTGAACAGGTAGACTTAAGTCAGTATTTTTCTAGATCTGGAAAATGCCATTTTTTGATTAAAATCATGAAAATAGAAGCTATCTGCTAAAAAGCCTAATTGGTATAATTCAATGTTGACTAAAACCTCAGATAAGAAGTCTGATCTGAAATTCTTAGTATCTTCATGGTATCCTGGAGTTCTGAATGTAGCTCACTATAAAACAGCATGCTATATACAAGCAGGTACTGAAGTAAAGGTAGGTAACTCCTAAATGTAAGAATAAGTGAAAGTGAACAAAGTACTTACCAGACCACAGATGAAGGCCATCAAAACCATAAGAGTACAGGTCATCACCAACACCATTGCCTCCCCATCCTTCTCCACCTCCAGGATAGGGGGCATAACCTGAAGTAGAAGCCCATCCAACTCGTAAATGGGTGGGTTCTGCCGTCAAGAATGGATCAACCTGATCAATTATTAACTCAAAGTACCACTTCTTGTATTGTGCAGAGCCCTCAGCAACACCCAAAAATACGTTTGGCCTTATGCTAAGAAAGAAAATGTAAGCCAGTTAGTGTAAACACGAAATGCGACATATGAATTACATTGCTGTAAAATAGCCAAATTCACTTTGCAAATATGATAAGAATGTAGATGTTCACATTTTGCTTATAATATTTAAAATAGTGACTCATTTTATGACATTACAAAGCTGCTGTAGAATTATCTTCTAAGGTATAGGTTTCATGCTTTGAAAAACTTATAGTCAAAAGAGGAATAACAAGATCATTTCCTAAAATCAAAAAAACAGGAGTGAGGTTGTCAGGAAATCAAATCCCTCTTAAAACACACAAGTACTTCACAGTATGTTTACATACTCCAAAATAATTTTTAGGTAAAGCCATGCTCTGTTTTGAATGAGAAACAAGCAGCTTTTTTCTTTCCATTTCAGAACAGATCTTACTACTAATTAGCAATTTCTATTTGAGCACAGTTTCCATTACAATTGCTGTATTGTTAGTAAAAATGGCTTTTTCAGAAGTTAATACATATACACTTCCTAAAGTCTGTATCTCAATATTGAAAGCTGTGGAACATCTCTAAGTTACAGTATTTTCTTCAATTAATTATTGAAGAGGTGTAAGTTCCATTTTTTCTAATACAACAATAAAACATGTCACCATACCTTGTCACATCATTAATCAAACGTGTTTGCAACAGTAAGTCTCTTCTAGGCAGCAGATTGTCACTGATCAAATTTTGATTGGCACGAACTGCGATTCCATTACAGACACAGAGAGAGCAAAGCACATCGAGAACCTTAAAAAAACACCAAAAAAACCAGAAGAAAGTTGGGTAAAGGCAGCCACACATAATATTATTCAGTTGTTAGCTTAATTAACATTCAGAATAAACCTAAAGGAAGGAATATAATACACGTTATTGTTATTGTTTTCTAAATACTTTTCACATATATGGACTGAGTGCAGTCTGTACTACTGATAGAGGATATCAAACATTCATGGAACACAAATTCAGAACACAGGATTTGCAAAATGCCTCAAAAAAACATCCTTTGAGATTCCTTATTCTCATTTTGATTAGAAAAAAGCAAAAGCTACAACAGCTGTATGTCAGCTCTTTAAAATTTTTTAAATTACATTTCATTAAAAATTTGAAATGTAAAATGAAAGTCTTTGGGAAATTTACTGCAGTTTCTGAGCAAAATTAGTGGACAATTCTCAGCTGCAATTCCCAGACTGCTTATGAATCTGTTCTGAAAGCATGTTTTCAATATGAGAAGTAATCCATTTTTTTAAAATTAAAATAATTTAAAAGAACTCACTACAAAGCAAAACAGAGTTTCAGAAAGATCTTATTCTAAAATTTCAGCTTTCTCTTTTTTCGTCACAATCTGAAAAGTGAAAGAGATTGACATAATTCTCCCACATATTACTGGAGCAAAAGGTTTTGGAAGAGAGAACACAGTGACATAGTGTTGTTTAATGCTGAGGGACAAAGCTGCACACTTTTGCAAAAGACAGAGAAACTTAAAGATGCATTTGAGCTCTGACAAGGAATCATTGAGCAATAAGCCCAAATGGTCTAAACTCTTACAGACCATTGTCAAGACAAAGAACCATCCTCACACTGTTGATTACCATTCTGGAAACTGTTGTACAACACAAGGAGCAGCAGAACAGAACATTTATTTTAGCCACTCCTGTCCTCTGCCCAGTGGATTAGCACAAAACCACCCTCAACAGTAGTTTAAGCTAATATATTGTCAACTTTGCTACGTACCAGCCCATGCATTTTCCCTTCTATCATCTTTGTTATTGGGCAGAAACCTCTAGCAGGATAGAGGTAGTAACTTAACCACAGAAACTCTGACCATTATTCATCTGTAAAGTATCTTAATAACATTTAGGATTATTAGTAACTCAGGATTTACATATAAAATGTTTAAATAATCTCTATGCACTCGCTGACCATATTTCTCACACAAGGCTCTCTATTTAAAAAATCCTTCAAATCAACAATGTCCAAGACAATTTTGGTTAATAGTATTACTGTTTCTTATTTCCTAAATCACAACAGAATTTCTAATCTAGCAGGAGAACAAGAACCCCTGTTTTTGGGGTAACAAATAAATTCATTACTTCACATTATTTCATTACTTACTGATGTTTAGTCAAAGACATTACAAAAGGAAATGCACAAATCCATTACTCAGTCCATTTCTTCTCCTATGTACAACATTTTCCTTTTCTGCTCTAAGTTCTCACTATGAGGTCTACATTAAGATGCTCCAGTAGAAAGGTTTTCTTTGCAGGTGACTGGCACAGCACAATCATCTAAAAATAGTGAGCTAAACTTACCGCTGTAATTTCTACTTTTTTCTTATGCCTACTTATATCAGCTCATAGTCCTTAACCATGCTTAAAAATACTTCTCTCCTTTTCCGTATCTGTAATTGGTTAGGTTCTCCATATTACCTTCTCCTGTAAATCATAATTTCAGCTCACTAAAACTTTCTTTGTTCTTCCTCCAGGTTATCAGTCTTTCAAATAAAATTTTAATTGAGGAAGGAAACTCGCATCAGAAAATCACATATAAAACTATATCCTCCTCTGTGTTGTGATGTCATCCTGATCACAGTCAGAAACTGTGTTCACCTTCTTCTGCCATAATAAATTGCACATCGATGTCTAAGTTAATTTCCATCATTATTTCTTGTGGCATAACTCAGTTTTTTTTTCTTTCTTCTCAACACCTGTGTTTTCAGATATTTGGATTATTTTTCCAATTTCTCATTTTATTTTGTTCTTTTCTGCTACTATTATTATTACTTAAGCTAGGAATGACTTTGCAGGATTTAGTTCTGTCTTTCTGCAGATACAACAATGGTTTAAACAACGGTTTAAAGCTGGGCCGGCTATTAAACCTGCAGCAGATGCTCTCTGTTATCCCCCCTCCTCCCCGCAGAGGGAAAGGGAAAGGGAAAAGGGAGAGAGACTTCTGGGTTGGAAAGTTAAAACAGTTTTAATAAACTATAATAATGGAAAAAAAGTATAATAACAATAATAGAAATAATCAAATATATACAAATATATATACAAAACCAAGATTGAGCTCCCCTGAAGTCAGCCACGTCACCACCGGCACTGCAGGGCAGGCTCCGGGAAGGCCCAGGCTGGGCCTAGCGACGGTCGAGAGCTGGATTCAGGGATGCACGGATCGGGATTGGGGGCAGCAGGAAAACAGACGGAGTCCTCCTTGGACACCGGCCATAGCAGAAAAGAGAGCGAGACCCTCGTGATCCCCCCGCTTTATACTGAGAATGACGTGTATGGGATGGAATACCTTCGCTGGTCAATTTTGGGTCACCTGCCCTGTCCGCTCCCCCCTGCAGCTGCAACCCCCCTTCGGCTCTTCACTCGTAAGCAGTGAGGAATTCAGCAGTGACCTTGGTTTCTCTCAAGAATAAGTACAGCAAGAGCCTTTCTGCACAACATCCCTACCGGTGCCTCAGTGATAACTACAAACTTCGAGCGTTATCAGTCCTGGAAGCAGACACTGTCTGCGAAAACATGCAGTTAGTTTCAGAAAGTGCAGTTACTTAGAGGAGACTTAGCTGAAAGTAAAAATCACTGAAAGGAAAATCGGCCTGGTTTAGGCCAAACCAGGACAGTAGTTCACTGCTTCTGCAGAGCCCTGCACCACAAAGCAAGCTCCTCTGTCCATTTGCTTACAGCCACCAGAATGCTTCATTTTCTCAGCAAATTCAAAGTTCTGACTGGTTATCAATATTTCTTAACTGTTTGCTTGTCATACATATTTGCTGTATTTGAAACTGAAAAGCAATTATATATTACACAGTTTTTTAATCTCAACAAAGCAATTTTGCAGATATACTTCAAGGTTATTTTATTCCTTTAAATGTACTAGAATCACATATTTCCATGTAGACATTTCTCTGTTTTTTTCCCCACAAATAATTGTAAAATTATCGATACATCCTTAGTTTTCTCAAACGTACCTTGTAATTGCGCCCATGTTTATCCAGCAATGAAATAATGGATTTGATGTGCTCCTCAGATATTAGATTTAAAGCTTCTGGGCTTTCAATCAAGATGCAGTGCAACACTTCCAAAATACCTGTACGAAGGCCACAGAAGTAATGTTGTTAAATCATTTGCGCAACTGAACACAATCTAAAAGCTCAGAAAACAGCAAAGTATCTTAAGAGATGCTATCTTTTCTCCAGCCTAAAAAGAGAATGAAAACACTTTAAAGAGTATTGATACGACTATGGTGTGAGCCGCATCAGACATAAATGCATTATGAAGCTGTTAATTTCTGTTGTCTTTTGAAAATAGCCACAATTTTAAAACCACTTGAGAAAAATGCAAGTTTTGTTCGTTCTTTTCAATGAGAGTCATAAAGGTTTTAGTAGGGAGCATTGTACAGTATTTCGATATTTTGTTGAACACCCTACAGTGAAAAAAAAAAACTTCTCTCTCTATATATATATGTTATTTGTACTTGTGCCCACAAACAACTCTGGTGTTATTTGATAGCAATGGGACAGTAGTCTTGCTACTGTCTGATGCAATCCATTAATTCACCAAACTCACGTTCAATACTGATTGCATGTGGAATTGCACATACCAAATGTATGGAACCAAAAAATGCCACAAAAATATCTGTTTAAATGTAATATTTTGCTCAATTAAAAAAAATTCAGTGTATCTTTTTTTCTAACACATCTAGTTTTCAAGGAAATCTGCTTTGACATTTATAATGTAAGACAGCTGTGTATGGTATATGGATAGTTAATTTACATTGATAAAAGTGATTGTCACCTGAGGAAGATTCTAATCTGTCCAGTTTACTTATTAGCCAATCGAGGTTACTGGAAAACTGAGTACAATTGTTTCTGTTGCCACGAATGAGAGCAGCTGGAAAAAAACACAGGGTATATTTTATAACAGGAGGTTTCCTTTTTAAATCACCAATGACAATCATATATATTTTAACACAATTTTTATAATCGCTTCACAAAATAACAAACAGAAAAATTCTAAATACACATTATAGTAATAAAGAATTAAGATTTCCATTAATTTGAATATCAGCAACTGACATAACTTCTAAAGAGCATGTAGTTTTTGAAGTTGACAGGGGTCTACTGAATAAACAAGAATTTCAGCAAAAAATACATTTATGTCTTATTTTATTGTTAAATTTAAATAGAAATATCCATCACCCTTGTTTGATGCAAATGTCAAGCACTCTCATGATCAAAAGTCTGAAACACCTCTTTTTCTATTTCTTCCTACCAACGAGTGGAAAGTCATATGCAGAAGTTTAAGCTCAAGTGCAGGTTGGGTGTACTGCTCTTTAGCTCTAATTTCTGATTAAAACATGCTGTAGAATGGACAGCTTTTAGCCTTCAGCAGTGTAGAACACAATGTTACTTGACTGTACTTTGAAAGTTCATCAGCATTCAAGTGTTTCAAGCAATACTGATTTTTTTCCTTCCAGAAGTTATTACTGATCATAGGAAAAAAAAAAGCCTTTGGCATACAGTTGTCAAGGATTTTTATTATGAAGCATTAACTTAATATTTATTACATCAGAATAAGTTTGTTCGAGATGTACCTGCAGAAGAAAATCAAGACAAAATCTGATAAGGCCTACATAGCACTAAAGAGGTTTTTTTCATCCTTTTCTTTAAACTCATAAGACTATAGTAAAATGCAGGCAATGGTATCTCATTACTTTCTAAAGTAATAAGATTTCACCAGAAGCACCTGCATGTCTATGCTATGTGAATAACCTCATGGTTCCAAGCACTCCCCCTGGTTTGTTTTATGCTTGTCCTAACTCTCGACTTGCGTATTTTACTATGGTTCAGGACAAACTTTCTTTGAAATGAAATTAGAATGTATTTAAACTGCATCAGACGACAAGATTCTTCTATATGCAATTCAGGTATCAAATCAGTGATTTAAAGCAATACATATATACATACTTCTCCTACTCTATAATTTTGGCCCTACTACAACACAGAAGCTGTTTGATCTAGAAAGCATGGCATTGAAATTGAAAAAAATATTTTAATTTCTGTTTTATGTAACTATTTTTATTAACATTTAAACCTAAGCCTCAAGTGACAAACATGGATTCGGCAGACCTACAAGTTCTGACTATTACTTTTAGGCTTCATATATAAAGACTATTTTTTAGTTTTTCTAATTTAAAAAAAAATTCATACCTATTTGCATACCACAGGTACATTTCAATTTAAAAAACAAAGACACGAATTTGGCATGCTGCACCAATCATTTTCCTAGCTGAGATTTATTTTTCTGCTGTATCATTGCTCAATAAACTCTATTCTCTGTAATAAATATCAGTAGATATATGGAAGAAATTCTGTAATTTATATGACAGAATGAGTAACACACAAAGTCATCTTTGGCGGTGAAGAAGCAAGCAGAATATAAAGAATACAAATCTTGGTTTTTTACATTAGTAAATTATTGAAGAACTTACCTAACAATTTGTAAAGGAGATTCAAAATTTCTTTCCATGCTGTACCATGTTCTTCTCTTGTAATTCCTGCAAAATGAGCTGCGCTGTTGTACTCATTTAAGCGATCAATGCAATTCAAAACTAGTGCCAGCATTCCCTAAATGCATATGACAGAAAGGAAAGTGAACTGTACATGAAAAAGCATTTGTTGTTGTCTCTTTAAAAGATTTTTCCCTGTACACACTTAGAAGTTACATCATCTTAGATTAAAAAAAACCTATTGTGCTTACATGATTTGAATATGTATTTTTCTATATCAGAATCATCCATTTTAGAGAATGTTTCTATACTGTTCCTTACTCAGCTAAGTATTATAAAAAGTAAGGAATAAACAAAGCTGGCAATAAAGGGTTTTATAATTTTTGTGAACAGACTCTTTCTTATATAAAATCTTCCTTATATGGGAAAAAAACCCCACTTTAAAGTTATGTACAAATGAATTTTTGTTGATTAAATAAGGTGGAAATTTTACTATCCAACAAAGTATCTGTAAAACAAACAAGTTCAAATACTAGAATAGGTTTTCAACTTCAGTTTGATTGGAGACTAAAATGGTATTGAAAACCTGCAAATAATCGAAACACATCTAAAAACATGGTAAAATGTATTTCCTATTTATACAGAAGTGTAATATTCCATTTTCAGAGAGGAGCAATTATACAATTATGTAATACATATCCTTCTCTAAAACTAGCATTCTTCCAGTTTCTAGAGATAAGTAGTTCCTGTGGGCAGAAAAGACATCAGAAATAACATATATCATTGATCCAAGTTTTATTATTCATTTGGGATATCCAGAATGTATACCTTCATAAAGAGAAAAAGAACTTTCCTGTCACAATCATTTCTTTTAAAAATTACATCTGTTTAAAGATGCTTAGAAGTATTGAGACCGAATTTTATGAGAGAGAGCTTGTGGCTTGTGACAAATGAGGAAGTGAAAAATACCTAACAGCAAGTTATCATATGGCATTACAGTCTATTTTATATATATATATGTCAGCTATGGAACTTTACATTATAAATCATATGCATGCATCTAGATGATAATGTTCAGGTTCTTCTCAATGTTTGTGACATGATACACTTGAAATTAACATAATGTAATGATTCCTCTCTCTGTACCTCTTCTTTGAATAGATTTTGTCTGTTTTTGAGTGACCGAAGCCTGTTTTGCTTATCTTCATGTTCCAGGTCTTCTTTGGGAAGCTGGAAGTAAGTAATCAGGTCTTGCAGAGTCTGAGCCATCTCCTCAATAGGCAGGGCAGTGGGTGGTAATGTTCTGTTGTTTCCACTATGGAAAACAGAGAAACAATGAGAAAGACTGGCAGCATTATTCATTTTCCCACTGCAATTTACAGTATTATGTAGCAGCCTATTTTCTGTTGGTATCTAAATCAAGTCTTGTTATACATATGACATATGTATATAAGCAACAGCTGATCTGAATTGCAAATCATTCAAGCATCTATTGTTTGGGTGTCCAGCACTCAGAGCTTCCTGAAGAGGAACCACGTTTCCCTTCCTGCACTGATGTAAAGAGAGAGAATGATTTAAAAAATTGAAAAAATGAGCAGAAGAAACGATAAAGTCAGTAAAAAGATGAAACAGAGATGAAAGATGTACCGAAGTCCTTTCTTACAGTAACTGATTTTGTTTAGATACTTTAAATCCTATTGGTGATATAGGCATAATGTGCAGATGGACTAAAATGGTAGCAGTTATTGAGGCTGTACACCCCCAGTCTTCTAGACAAAGAACACAAAAATAACAGGTAATCCTAACCATTAATTAGGTCTTCTGTATCAACTCTATATAGGAAATAAAGAAGGGTGGGATTTAAAACTATAAAGCATTTCAAGGAATCTAAGTTGTTAATAAAATAATGTCTCTTTCCTGCTCAAGCATTTGCTCAATCCTGGGTGACAAGACAATTTTTCAGGGTCTGACTCACTATTATAAATAGTATAATCTAGGAGGAGCTGATTGCTGGCAGAGGTGGCTCTGTTTTTATATCCTGAGCATAAGAAATACAAAGGAGTAGTGTAGTCCCTTGTGATACTGAAGTAGTAATGTTTTAAATGCATTCTCATATGGTGGGTTCTGTGGAAGCAAATTCTGAATTATAAAATAATTTTTCTTTATTTTTTCATCTATTAGGCAGTAATTCAAGGATGAGCACTTGATCATCATAATTAAAACTTCTGCTAAGTACTTTGAAGAAATAGTTTCTTCAGTACTACATACATTCTTAGCGATTTCATTGTGTATTCTTATACGTTGATCTCAGCAACTATAAATGAATATGCATTGACACAGGACTGTATTTTACCCTAAAAATCTTCAGACAAAAACATATCCTACAGAAGAGCTATAGTGAAGGAAACATGCAACTTCCCCTGAATTGAAGATCTTTGTCTTGCTGCTTGTTAAAGAGCTATTATCATGTAAGTTTAGTAAAGTAAGATAGATGTCATGAACAATTTACTCTAAAGGACGAGGGAAGGGAAGGGGAACAAAAGTAACAAAAGAAATAGAATAATAAAATTATGCTTCAAAATGCCCCATATTTTCAAACTAACATAGCTAAAGATATTATTCAAAAAGTCAAATACAACCACATAATATAAGGCAGTTTTCATGATACTTCACTATCCGAATACTAAAGCCCTCATCAGAACAATCGGTTTACAACTATTTCCATGTGAACTCTCAAACTTATTGGTAATAAAGGTCTGTCAAAATTAAGCTAAACTGATAAGTGACAGAAAACATTCTGAATAGTTTTGTGCAAATTGACAAGCCAGATGATATAAAGCAGAAGAATAAACCTTTTTAAGTACAATATATACTTCAAGAGGACTGGAAAAATTTAAGCTGAAGTGAGTGCATTAATACGGCAAAAGCAAGTCAGATTTTGATTCAGAAAATCTATTTCATAAATAATAATGTTTAAATACAGGCTTGAATCCAGAAAACCAAACTAGGACTAAGTGACAAACAGTAACTTTTCATGCTCGTTTTGTCGACAGTTCATTAAGATTCACCATCTCCCGAGGACATAAAGGCTCTTCAGTCAGCAACATACAAATTTAGATAAACTGCTTTAAATTATACTCGCGTCCGACACATTTGTTTTGCTATTGGCCAAGATTGTATTTTTCCACGAAAAGAAAGGTATTATGTTGCCACATGTGTGGCGAGCATATTAGGCAACTACTTAGAAAGTACAGCTCTTTATATAACCTTCTCAATAAATCAAGATTATGACAGAGCAAGTCTGGTGTCGTATTAAATTGTTTAAATTTGACTTTCTAATGTCCTTTGTAGCATTGACTCCATGCTTAGGGTACTCGTATATTGCATGTTTCACAACGCCCAGCTAGCTATCCAAGGGCTTTGGTGTTTTGATCTGTGGAAATAGCCATCACGGTTTCCACATTAGTTTTTGAGTTGTATTATACAGTTAGCGGGACAGCCCAATCTCAGATAATTTTTACTGAGGTATAATTACAATGCCCTCTAGTACAGCAAAGATTTGGAAGATAAATACTATTCAGAAGGTAATCCTATTGATTCTATTCTAAAGTCTTAGAATCACAACTTGAATATGTTGTGTGTGACAGATATAGGCACTGTCTCTCTCCTGAGATGTTGTTACTGACTTTGAATACTCATAAATCCATTAAACTGCAAATAAACACGTTGGTTTAAACAGGAGATTTAGGAATACTAACATAATAATTTACCTGAGAGAGAGAGAAATGAAGTTGTTCCTTTCACCTTCTCAGCTGACAGTTAGCCTTCTGCCCTAATCGTTGTTACTGCATATAATTTGTTATACTGCATACAGTTCACCAGAGAGAATGGCCTCTCCTCTGATCTCTAAATCTTCCAGATATGATCAGAGGGAGGACAAAGAAGTAGGAGGATCAACAGGATGGGTGATTAAAAAGGTACAGGTAAAATGCTTCAGCCTGGATTTTGAAGGCAGTAAATCGGTATTCTCCTCCAAAACAAGTAGAGATCTATTTTGTACTTCCTTCTATTGTTTATTTGCATGGAATTGGGGCTTCTATGGTTTCTTATCCTATTTTTGATCTAAACAGTATTAGGCATTAATATTCCTTTCAATTAGTTTGACAAATTCGAATAGAATTAGCGATAATATTTGGTCTACCAACTAAACCAAAAAAAAAGAACCCTTTTATGAATACTGTGAAGTTCTAGCTGCTGTAGAATACTTCTTAATGGATTTACACCAAGATCATTTAGCACGTTTTCTTCAATCTGGATTATGATCCAGTTTGCTTCTGGCTTCAAGGTATTAGATACATGTAAATAATCTTAAATAAGCTGTTTTATCTATTTAATGGCATTACTCATCAAAATTACAAACTTAAGTCAGTAAAAATATATTGCTAATAGCTTCTAAATACAAACACTTGAAAGCAAGAAATAAGGATTCTGTTAGAGAAATTCTTATCATTTCAAAACACTTTAAAAAACAAACAAACATAAAATGATTGTATATAAGATGGTAACAATTACCTTATAAACTGGCTGAATAAGCTTGTAGTATTGCGAATGATTCGAGCAGCCTGGGATTCCTCGTGCTGACATCTTTGTAAGGTCAGACCGTCATCCATATGGCCTTCTTGGTGTAGTATAACCTATTGAAAGTCAGTAATTATCACAATAATTACTTAAAAAACCTTTGTGCTTTTAAATATTTTGTAACTTATTTCAACACTGCACTGAACACAGTAATTGCATATATACTGAGCTACTACTTGTTAATCACTTTATCTGAACACTTGTTTATTAATGAATTACAAATTTGTCAGTCTCACATAAACATTATTCAGATAAGACATTTTAATGTACCTTTATTCTCCCACAATTCATTAAACATATACGGTTATAAAATATTTTCCAATTGAAACAAAAAAATGTCATTCTCTCTATATTCCGGCTGACAGGGAAAGACAATCTTCACTATCTTAAGCATCATTTACTAAAGGATTCGTGCATGAAAAGACTACTGACAAGCAAATCAAGCTGGAGTGACAAACATCAGAAAAATTACAATGCAGCTAAAAGAGCAACAACATTTATGAGTAACTTCTGACTCATTTAACTATTCTCTACACATTACATTAGAGTCTTATCAGAACCAGATGTGAACATCATATGAACTTCAAGCATTAACAGAGGTCCTTTGATGAGTTTTAATTTTTCCCTTTAAATAAATACGCAATTTCACAAAAAGCCAGAATAATTTTTAGGCATCATAAAAACAAGTCTTGATCATTTTGAGTCATCAAAATCCTACAGCACTTTTGTAAGAATTAAATGTGAGTTATCCTGCTTCATTGCCCAAGATGTAACCTATTGAATTCTCCACTGAAAAACATATTTTTTTTTACCTCTGAGACAGTAAAAATTTGCTGCCCAACTTCCCAGATATCTGAGTAATTCTGAAGGCACTAAATAGTTAACAAAGAAACTAATAATGTTATACAAGTGGCTACTGCCACAAATGGGAAGGTTATTTACCAAGAGCTTTTTGTGCATACTGGCGTATAGGTATACCAAAGCATTGGAAAGTGATAGTTTTCTATGCATGGCAGAATCCAAAGTACACATGTGCTCTGTTCCTTCCAATATGCTCAGAAAGTACTTTGAAAAGAGGCAAATGTCACCCTATGAGTTTATTTGGACCCCAGCGTCCATGGAAATGTGATGGAGAAGACTAGGAAGACATTTTTGAATGAGTATATTGATAATATTATCTTAAAGGAGACTAGTTTACATATTGGTCATCTTTTCTCTTTGTTCAAGTACTTCTTTATATAGATTCACACTGTGGGTGACTGTTAGCTGAAATATCACTGTTTCCAAGTGTCCTGGAGTCTCTTAACTGAACAATAACTAAAGAACTATTCTTCCCATCACAAAACTAGTAAGAAAATATTTGACAATCAGATAATGTTTCCTCAGGCCATCGCATGCAGCTCCAGATTTTGGAACTACAGGAATGAAAACATTTGACAGATAGGATATTAAAGCTGCCATGTCTTTCAAAGTAATTGCACCTTCACCGTTGTGTAACAGATATACAGTCTTCTCCTTAAGTGTGCAATAGAACAGGGAAGAGAGGAGTCTTTTAGAAAGACCTAACCTTCCTTATTTCTCTGGCCAAAAACCAAAACCCCAAAGCCTCAGCTACATCATCCAGAAACACAACAATGACAGGAAAGTGCTATTTAGAACTCCAGTAAGTAGATCATGGCCAGAAGCATCCAGCAGTGCCTACTCCAGTTCCTCAGATTAACCACTTCCCTGCATATGAAAGGCGTTTGGCACTGCCTTGCTTGCTGAGGTACAGCAGGGCATTGGTATTGACAAACACCTTGAGCAATGGTCTCCAGGACGTGAATCCAAAACATGTAGCATATGTTTCTCTGTTCTCTGAGCTCTAGCGTTCGAGCTCTGCAGTAGTTCATAGCTTGCACAGAAGCAAGCTCTCAAACTGAAAATGTTAGGCATCCAGCACTAACGTTGGATGGTAGAGGAATGTTGAATAGAATATTGATGAAAATATCATCACTATCTGGCAAAGTCTTGAACCCTTGGTTACCAAGATCTCAGAGACAGAGGGATGCAACAGATCAAAATTCTGGCAGAAATCGTGCAACAGAAGCCTCATAAAATGACGACAGAATTTCTTACATATTTGTGTCTTGCAAAGACAGTATGATAACTAGAGACATGAAACTACACCAAAGCCAAACAATGGAAAATTTTACTTGGCATTTTGAGTATTTTATAACAGAACTAATCCCACAGTTGTTTTCTCCTCTCTATAGATTTGCAGCAGCTGTCAGTGATAATAGCTAGGTTACGTGAAAAAAACCACCCTTGGCTTCTTGCAAAAATAAGGTATTTCTCAATCCTGCTAGGGCTACCGAGGCATGTTACAAGTGCAGGTCAGCTTGAGAAACATTACAGTGACTAAAAGTGAAAATCTGACAAAATGATGGTGGAGGATGCATACAAAGGTATGACTTCACTTTTACTGTAGAAAAATAAATTTGATATGAAATTTAAAGGAATGTATATATCTAAACTTGCTTACAAAATTATAGTCTAGTACTGTATTTTGCAGAGGATGAAAAACTGTTTCTTGCCTCCACAGGAATATCAATTACAGGAAGCAAGAAGGTTTGGGTTTTCTTCTGTTTGAAGACACATAAGAGGAGAGAATTCTCCAGGTGAGAGGGCAACAAAAGATTTGGAGTCTTTGAACATGAATGAAACAGTTTGAAAGGAGAATAAAAGTGACAGGCAATTATGGAGGTTCTTTTAGTCTTTTGCTGCTAAGCAGAAAACTGGGAAAAAAAATACTAAACTTCACAGGAAGCTATTGCAAAATTCTTCACTGAATACACAGGAAGAATCTACATGTTGCCTTTTCAAGAAGTAAAATCGGACCCCCGGAGGAAACAGAATCCCATAGCCAATACTGACATGGGAAATGAAGAGGCCATTATTGTGTGATTAAATCTCTTATCAAGAAAATACTGAATGACTGGCATACAAAGAAGAATTTCTCTGATCAGCCAGGTTGCTGAGAAGTGAAGGGGTTGGGCACTCACTGCCTGTTTATGGCCACATGTGCTGCAGGACCTCATTTTTCGTATACAGTGCTTGTATACGGCTATCTTCTTGTGAATGTACATACATACAAGTAATTAAAGAAGAATTCCAATCTTTGTTCAGTAATGAACTTTTTTTCTTTTTCATGTTCTACCAATAAGTTCAAGTTGTAAAAATCAATGAACACAGAATCAAAGAATCATCTGGTAATGATGCAGTTATGCGAAGCTAGTACTAAACCCCTTAATTCTGATTGAAATTTAAGTACAATTTGAAGAGATAACAGGGCATATGCCCCTAATTAAGAATATACTCAGACCCTATAATTGAAAGGCTGAGAGAAAGACCTTCTCAATGCTACATCACAATTACATCTAACATTTTGGCAGGAAATAGTTCGTTAATATCCCTTAAGAAACTTGAGGAGTTTCTAGGGCCATCTCTTAAGTAGCAAATTTAATTGCCATTTCATACAATATACTCAATTAAGACATCTAAAACACCAGTGAATGTAAGATGACTTACAAGTTTATGCCCTTAAACAGTTAAATGTAGATTTTCAAAAAAGCGATTTGACCATCCAAATCAGGAATTTCCATATTTTACTGAAGTGTCAAAAATAAAAACTGAGTCCAAATTAATAATTGCTGCTGGCCAGAAAAATAGCTAAATACATTTCTTAGTGGCGAAGTTTTTCTTCAGTTACATATTTATGTTAATATCAACCATTGTTTTCATTTTTAGAATGAAACAGTCACAGTGTTTTCAATAAAACAGCACAAAACAATTAAACCCATAATTGCCACATTGAATGGCAAAAAAACAGGACAGAGAAAAACTGTTACACAACTAACATTCATTTTACAAGTAATTAAAAAAAATGTCAAACATTACCTTTCTTTTCAAGGGACCTAAACGTGCTGGTTTAGCATCTTGTGCTTTGTAAGTCAACCATAAGGCACTGGCCACATGTTGGACAAAACAGACTGAATCACCGTACTTTATTTCTGGGACTCCCATTCCATCAATTTCACGTTTAAGACTAGAATCCTGCTTTTCTTTTAGCTCCTAAGAAGATGAAATAAAAGCTAGCATTTAATCTCTGTACTGGAACAGGATAAAACATTGAATTCTACACTGAAACACATTCCAATACTGAGCAATATTTATGCTACTAATGTTGTTAAGATGCAGCTAAATTTCATTTCTGTTTCTATCCAATTAATAAGTCAGATTCTGATGAAAAATAATGTCTTTTTCATATTTAAGCTAAAATTTGAAAATTTTAGTAATATAGAGTTCTACAGACTACTAAATTGAAACTTTAATTACATCAGTAACTCAATTATTGATTAGGTTAGGTTAAATATTTAAAGATTTTTTTTAACATATCTTTACATGCAATCGATTTTACTTGATTTTTCTTCAGTGAAAATGATGCTTCAGATTTGAAATTATTTTTCATTAGAATCTGACATTGAGCAGAAATGTATTTTGAAATTTAGTTAAAATATTTTTATAATAAAGAATTTTTTGCTTATAAATAGTATATGCAGATAAAAACTTAACTTGGAATAATGTCTCTGTATTGCAACAACCAGCAAAGAAGGAAATACTAATTTTTACAATAAGTACAATTTGACTTTTACATTTATTTTACTTTTGCATTTCTTAATTTTTTACAGTTATTTTATTTTTCCATTTATCCTCTTTGTAAGACAAATTAGATTCTTTCAAATCACTTTAAAAAACATTGCTCAATGCTTGGCTGGAACACCCAGTACAATTTTTAAGACCATCCTATTTCTTAATCCCATTATTCTTCATCCACAACCAGTGGATTTTAAGTCTCCAGCACAAAAACAAGTATCTTTTTGTTTAAAATAAAATCATTTTCCTTTCAAAGTTGAATTCAGGAATAAGAACAGAATTATGCAGCAAATTCTGCAACAGCAAATTATGGATGCATGTGCATGTGTGTGACAACAAAAAACTCTAAATAAAGTAATTAGATTATATTATTTTTCTATGATTTCAAATGCTGATGGACTTAAGTGTACACAGTTGCTCATTTGTTGCTAAGCCAACAAAATATGTTAGATATTGATACACAGTTTAAATTACTACGTGTAACAGGTTTTCTTGTTTCATTTCAGCTTACTGAATGTTCAACATCTGTGGAGTAAAGAGAAGTTCTATTTTAACTATGCTAATCTACTTTCATTTATATGGAATTTAGCTGTCACATTTCAACAATAATTTTAGTTGAAACGGATAGCCAAGATGAAGTAGAACGAAATTACAAGACATTCCTTGGGGACAGCACTACAACATCAAGACTATGGGGAAATCATGTCACATCATATTTGTGTGGACTGCATTATTACGTACAGATAAAGATGAACTCTTTCAATACACATTTATGGTGAGGCCATTAAATGAAAAATACAATAAAATAGCAAAAATTCATTAACTGTCAGCAATCAATTATTTGGCTTTACATAGCACCCTAAAGATTAAAGCATTTTTCTCAAATATCACGTCTGCGGCAAGAATCAAACATTAATGAAAATTTCAATGAAAGAAATCATGATGTGGTAGCAAGTGATCCTAATTAAGCTACTGTTTTAAAAAAATTAAGTGATATCAATCATTCTTGTCAACGTTAAACATAAAGAAAAAACAAGATTTTTCGAATTTCAGAAATAAAGCTTTAGAATTATTTTGGGGGCCTGAAGGCTGTTCTCACTGTAAGCAATACAGAATAAATTCCTCTTCGTGATGTTTTGCTCTTTGTGCTCTGTCCAGTTTCTCTAGGACTTCAGCCAAGTCATTTGATAGCAGTGTGTAAAGAGAGGGTGTATTTTCTAACAGCCGAAAAGTATAGTCAGATAAAGATTATCAGGGGAGAAAGGGAAAAAATATCACTTTTCTAGATATTTGTATGTATCTTAGCAGCAAAATATCCAAACACTTTCTCCTTCAAAACCCTCTCTTCACAACCTATTCTCAGTTTAACTCCCTCAGGCCATAAATGAATCAAATTGAATAAAACAAATCACATCATGGGTCTGGAAGATGGCAAAGGAAAAATAACAGTAACAAAAACTAGAAAAAGACAGAAGGAATGAACAAAGGAATTTGAGGCCAAAGCTGTCAAAGATGTAATTTTCAAAAGACATCTAATATACTAGAAGGGCAAGATTAGAAAATGAGGGAATTCATACAATCATAGATTTCTACATGACAGAAGGAAGGTAATGAATGGCAGTGTGAACAGGACAAATAAATCCAACTGTCTACTATGATTTTTCAACAGTCTTCTTGTAAAAACAGTAGGGAAAAAGCTCTTGATATCTTAAGGGCTTGTTTACGTACCTCTAAGAATGGTAAGACAACCTGACTGCTGAACTCTTACTAAATCTAACCTACACAAGCTAATTAAAATTGTATCTTTTGCTGTTGCACACTGTTATTGCTTTAAAAGTAGTGCCATAGGCTACCCCAATTTCACAAAAAAAGATAACAGGTCTACAAATATAAGAGCAGAGGACTGATACATTGAGTTTACCTGTCTTGCTAGTGTGCTTAGTGTACTCTATACTTTTCTGTATACATTTCTACACCCCAGTAGGCAAGGAAAACAAAAGTGATTTTAATTTTACCTTCTACTTTATCCTCCCATATAAAATAAGTAGAAAAATTAGCTTAAAACTGTATTTGAAATGCAGTGCTTAGTGGGAAATGATGATTGTAAAATATGATTGTAAAATATTTGAACTTTTAGAGACAACTGTAGGTAAAGGACTCTGTAATACCTATCACCTTATTCCAAAAACAGCTTAAACTTTATGATTACTACTAAACTATTACGACACCCTAATGCCATGTTAAGCCCCTAAGATAGCTACATGCTGGCAGTAATATTAAAATGATATCAAATCCTCTGCATGAGTCATCTGTGACTTTTGAATGTGTCAGAATGTTACTTACTCAGACTACACCAATAACTTCTTCATTGTCAGTTGTATATACCATCGTGAAAATAAAATACGAAATCTCAAATATTAATTCTGGGCTACAACAATTTTTAAGTAAACAAATATTTTAAAATATGCTCTTGTTCTTTACCATGTTTATTCTCAAAAAAATTTATAAGTAGAATCAAGGTTCTGCTCAGCAGAGTACACTGAGCCAAGTACTGTGCTGGAACGAGAACACCCCATTTCAAAACAGGATTCCATCTGCTGTAGGGAAACTGCTGTCTTCGTGGTCACAAGGCATTACAGAACTGTTGCCTTAAAATATAAAGGTTGACATTTTAAAACTTTGTTAAAAGTAAGCTCCATATTGAACCCAATAAAATGCATCATTTTGGGGGTTTTCTGTCAGTTTCTGATGCTTATAAGCTTACTTTGCAGTAATTTGCAGTAAATAGACATATATTGCACATGCTGTTTTCATTGAAATCAGCACCATAATGTTCTTTAGCATATTCTTTCACTTTTTTAAAAGCTCCCTTCTATTCTTATTTATGTAGGATGTATTAAGGAAAACTGTAATTTGAATTTTATAATTTAAAATATCTATTTCCAGTGTTACCCAGCAAAAGGAAACAAAACAGTCGAAGTAAATACATTATGAATGCAATCACAGGTTTTTGAAAAGCAAGGAACACACGAGACTGCTCAAGTGGTATGTAACAATACTGAGGATGAAGGTGTGCTTTTTCAACAAGAGGGTCTTTATAACAACTGTTGGAAAAATAAGACTAAGTCATGCGTTACAGGCTCCTGGGAAGCCTTGGGGATTTGGTATACTTCACATATTGCTGCGTACTGGCAACGATAATCTCTTTTTATCCACAAAACCCTTTTGCTGTCTTCCAAACTGGAAAGAATACCTCAATGGAGAAATGCTTTATTTCCTTTTGGATACTCCACAGCAATGTATATTCTGAGCAATCGAGTCTGAATTCAGTGTTGACCCCACCTGGAGCAGAAGGCTGGACTAGATGACTTCCCAAGGTCCTTTCCCATCAGAATTATTCTATAATTCTAAAGGACAGGAGTGCTGTAAACAGCCAGGTATTCTAGCAGCCTATTTTTAAGGATCTGTACACAGCTGGACACATATGTTGAAATTTCCCTTAATTCATGCCATATTAAAGTCCAGGCAAGTGAAAATATTTCTTCATTGAGAAAATGAACAAGAGAAAACAAAGTTTACAAATACATATGTGCAGAAATTAAGTTAATCACACTTGCATATATCTAGTCTAACTATTAGTTCTACAGTTCTTTTTCCCCTCAATCTGTATGCAATCAGCACTCGGATTTAAGAGCACTTTCCTTCTTACTGTCCAGGTCAATCTTTGGGGTTTATTCGCTTCCAAAACCTCACCTTTCCCTTTTCAGGAAAAGTTATCACTGCTTGTTCCCCTCACCTTTGGAAACACTGATGTCTCTACCCATGGGCCAGTGCAGCTGTCACCTGCCCAGACAATAAACAACTATTCTTATTCTTGGCACAGGCAAAAGCAAATTTATAACCTATTGTGAGATAAAAATATTCTTTTTGATAAAGGACAGCACAAATCCTAGGATGATGAGACACTGAACTTGTAGTTCATATAAAAATGTACATTAACAACCATACTACATACACACACATTAGAAGGGATGAATGCATTACGCAATCATTATTGACTTCTGCATAATTAGTTCAATTTGGGGATTGTAACAAATTTCACTGATTTGCCTTTGAGGCACACCTAAACAGAGAGTAAGAAAATAGGGCATATTTATTCAATGTAACAGAAGTTATTTATTTTATACGTATGCATACATAAACACAAAATTTCTATACTTAAAATGTATATATTTATATGCATAGATTAAAATATTAAGAAATTGCAGGACAGCTGGTGTCGAATTAGGCAGTGAGTATGTTATAGGAATTTGAAAACAATGTTAAACCAGTAACTGCGGCATTCCTGGCATGCTCACCATCCTTACCAGGGTGCCGTGATTTGCCATAAATGGGAAAAAATTACAGCTGTAATAAATGCCCCTGCACAACATCATACGTATAATCTACACTGCACAGCCTTTACTCTGAAGAAAGAACCAAAAAATATTTGGTGAGCATCTAGCAATCTTATGAAATTTCCTGATAGTTTTGCAATTATTTTGATTGGTTAAAATAAAAATTCTCAACATACCATATGCAGTCACACTAATAAAAACAACATTGTTATTTTAAACATGCTAAAAAGAAGTATTTGCTTTATTATACTAACATAAGTCTAGTATCTGTCAAGACACTTACTGCGACATTTTATCTAGTATATATCTAACTTTAAAGATTCTTTTTCATGGCCCCTCAGGGACCATACAGCATTCAGAATTACATGCAACATTTAACTTCTCCTACTTAATAAAAAACTCTATTGTAGCAGCTATAGCAACTATTTATAAGTAATACCATGAAAGCATGTAAAAACTTTCCAACATCTTTGGTGTATAAACCTTTCACTTTCTGGAAAAAAAGTTATTAATTTCACCTATTCACTCATTCTTCATTCTCTCTCACTTGTACTTTTTTTCTCAGCTGGAAACGATGAAAAAGCTACTAACATGCAATTAGCAGCTCACTAAAGAGCACAGTTTGAAAACATTGTTTAGAAATCACTGAGTACATTTTCCTTGCAATTCACCTATCAACACACTGCACAAAGAACAGCAAGGGCAGAATTTTGCCCAACTGAACCGAATTCAATTGAATTCAATTATGACAGATAGAGCTGGAATGAATAACATTCTAATGAGATTCTGTCCAACTAAAATGACCCTATAATGATTAAAGCGTTCATATTAAACCACTGTATCTTGCATCATATTAGTTTTCAATCTTGTTTTTTTAACCTGTTAACAGTTTAGTTTACTCTAAAATTTATTCATCATCCCTATTTTTTATCAAGGAAGCCTTTGCTACTCTTGACTCAGGTTGTTTACTTTTGTATTTAAATGCATAATCCCTGTGAATTGCTTCAATTTAGAAATTACAAACGATTTATAAAGTTGTTGAACCAACTCAGATCTAGTATTTGAGTGCTCCACATTTAAGATAAATTTGCATTGATGCTATTTACCTTGGATGCTCTAAAACAAAAGGCAGTAGATGTTGTGTCCGACTTTTCTCTGTCTAACATTGCAAGTCCTTCATCTTCATTCAGAGCCAAGTACTTTCCTGTTGTAATATGTCGAAGACGGAAAGGCTGTCCCCATCTGATATTACTTCCACTCCAGCTAAATATGAGAGACATCAAAAAATAATTTATGAAGTAAGCAAGCCTAATATTTCTATTTTCAGCTTTAAAGGATGTTCAGAATATAGAATGTGCTATATATATTCCTTTTGGCTTTTGATTTCAATATTTGCATTAAAACACATGCAAAACAATACGGTCACAAAAGGAACTTCGGAAAGGGGCATAGCTTAATTTTCTTGTTTCTATACCCTCTCTCTGTCTTATTAGGGTGTTACCTACGGTGTCCATAAAAAAATCCTACATGTTTCTGAAAAACAGTAAAGTATAATTTAACTACTGTAATTCAATTGACTGTCTAAACAAACTAATTAAACATAAGTAAGGACTCAACATTCCAAAGAACTATCCTACATCTCTATTAGTTATGAGGGCATTTCATTTGCAATCACAAATACACCAAGAGCAAAACAAACATACAGTTCAGAAGGCCATCCATGTTAAAACATATACCCTTATGGTATATACTGAAATTTCACTTGCAACAAGTTAACAGATAACTCATCTCCGGGGAGGGAAACAGAGTCTTAAAAGAAACCCCAAAAAAAACACCCATGAGGGATATTACTGTTCTGAGTTCCACCCATGCTCCTAAAATTCCAAGAGAAAACTAGCAAAGTATTTTACTTCTGGACAGAAGCAATGTCTCAAGCAGGCAGAGCTCATAAGCAACACTGCTTTTGATATGGGACACAGACAAAAAAAAAGAGTCTTAAAATACTGTCATTGCCTCTATGATTATGTCATGGTAGATTACTTTTTATTATTGACAATAAACATACTAACATATATCATATAGTAGGACAAATATATCACTCCTGTCCTGCCTTAAGGGTCTGTAACAATCGAATTGCTGTTAACATAACGAGTTGCTAACAAAAAAGTTCCAAAAATATCAGTACCTTATTCGAAGGGGTTCTACTCTCCACAAAGACCTTGCTCGAACGCCAGCTCCTCCAGTTTCATAAAGTACTTTCCTACAGAAAAGATTCAGAAGATCATCCTCTTGTGTTTATTTGTGCTACATAGTATTTACAACTTACTCCTCTGTAAACTGTGTAAGACTCACTACTTCTCCCCAGCTAAACAGATTGAGTTGAATGAACAGAAAATTCCAACTCATCAATGAGAGCAATAGACACAATCTGCATGTCCCAGGTAAGTCAGGCTATTTACATTAAGCTATTCTCTCTCAGGAACTGATAAAATATTTTGCCTTCAATGTGGTTGAGAAACTTTTGCTATTACTTAATCAGTCATAAAAATATGTAATTCATACTGTTCCCAAGAGATTAATCTATATTACTAATATTCTTAAATACATATAAACACAATATTAAAATAAGTATACACATTTGCATACATTAATGATTATCTGCATGAATACGACATCAGAGACTTCATTCCTAGAATTACTTCTAACATTCTTATTAAAAGACAGAAATGGTGGTGATAAAACAAAAGATTTGTATGATAATCCTTGCAAAACAGATAACACAGATAAAATTATATATTAGTTTTAGGAAACTCAGAGAGAAAAAAAAACAGGAAGTGAAGAGATTCAGCCTTTAATATAATCCAGTTTTATATAATATATCAGTTAATATAATAATAATATACCAGTTTAATATAATCACTGGCTGGGGCTTAGTGACACATTTAGTGCGGAAACTAAGATCCTACTCAATAATCAAATACAAACACAAACTACAGTGGATTAGTCCTGTTCACAGGAATACGTGCAAGAAAGTCATTCATGTCTTGTCATCTAAGCACCAGAATTTGTAAAACCTTTCTCATATATATTGGGAATAGGAAATACAATGGATAATAGGAAAGGTCTTGTTCTGAAACTCAGGATACATAGAACCCTCTTTTTTAAAAATAATAATTTTAAATAATAATTTTAAAATAATAATTGTATTTGTTACATTCTGCAACAGTAAAAATTTAGGAAATAATAAACTTACAATCAAATACTTTATTTAATTATAATAATAATTTGGGAAGTTTGATGTGCACCTTACCTATTTTAAAATATTTTAAGAATCTCTTACCTAAGTAAACTTAATTTCTTTTACACATTTTTAGGCTACTATCTGCAACATTACTGCTATTGGGAAACTGTATTAGAGTAAAGGCCTTGCTTTCACAAGTGACTCCCAAGCAGTCCTCCATACTGTACTATGTCAAGGTTTATTGCACCACCATTATACAATAAATTGAAATGTTCTGTTACTGGTAGCAAATGCTCAGTGGACACTCTAACTGAACAGATATAGTACGACAGGATGACACAATTATTTTTTGCTATGCCTACTTCTTCATTTGAAAGAGTTCCATGACAACACCTGTGTAAACTGTGAGTGTGGTCAGAAACTGAGCCCTCCACGCAGAAACCAATAAGAAAATAATATTCTTAATAAATGTAATATACTGCAGTACATTCGTTCATATTTTGAGCACGAGAGAAAGGTTCAGACAGACAAGCAAAATTATTCTAGATGCAAACCAAACTGATTCACTAGCTGCTTTTCAAAAGCACAACAAATTTCCAGAAGTTTGTTGGGTTCTTTAATTTTTCTTAGAGCAATATAAACAGACAGCCTTTTTTGTATTTCTAAACTTTTCTGGCAGTGGTTCTTTGTGTTCGTATATTTATTTATTGATACCTAAAGGACAGGTTGATTGAACCTTTCAGCAAGATCATTTCATTCACACTTATTCCTAAATGTTTTCATCAATTTCTAATGATAAATTTTGTTGTAGCTTTGTCAGAGGTAAGAAGGGTAATTCATATAAACTGTTCTTCCCTTTCCCAAATGAAAGAAGGGGTGAAGAAAAATGAAAAAACCAGTGCCGCTGTTCCTTTTTGTCACGGTTTAAAGCTGGGCTGGCTATTAAATGAATGGCCGATGCTCTCTGTTAACCCTTTCCTCCTCCCTAGATGGAGAAGGAAAAGAGAAAAGGGAGAGAGACTTACAGGTTGGAAAGTTAAAACAGTTTTAATATACCACAACAATGAAAAATACTATAATAATAATAACAATGGTAATAATTAAATATGTACAAATATATACAAAACCAAGATCAAGCTCCCCCAATGACGGTCACATCACCACTGGCGCTACAGGGCAGGCTTTGGGAAGGCCCAGACTGGACTCTGAAGCAGACGGGAACTGGATTCAAGAACGCACGGATTGGGATCAAAGGCAGGAGGAAAATGGACAGAGTCCTCTTTGAACACTGTAATCGCTCAGCGAGACCCCTGTAATCCCTCAGCTTTAAACTGAGAATGACACATATGGGATGGAACACTTCATTGGTCAATTTTGGATCACCTGTCCTGTCTGCTCCTCCCTGGAGGTGCAACCCTTCTACAGCTCTTCACTTGTAGTTAGTGAGGAATTTAGCAGTGACCTTGGTTTCTATATGAATAAGTCTAAGCAAGAGCCTTTCTGCATACCATTCCTACCGTTACCTTGGTAATAACTACAAACTTCGAGCGTTATCAGTCCTAGAAGCAGACACTGTCTGCAAAACACGCAGTTAGTTTCAGAAAGCACAGTTACTTAGAAGAAACTTAGCTGAAGGGAAGAATCACTGAAAAGAAAATTGGTTCTGTTTTCATCCAAACCAGGATGCTTGTTTAATTAAAACAACTGGAACTGACCCCAAATCATAAAGGCAGTCAAAGTGAAAAACACAGAATAATGCAGAATGAAAAATAACTGTATCATAATGTGATTAAGGTACAAAATAAAGTGTTCAAACTGTAATTTGGTTCTTAAGAAAGGATTTTGTTTACACCTCACAAAAAAACCCAACCAAACAAAAAAATCTAGTAGCACAGCAGAGAAAGTTGGGGTTTTTTTTAAATAAGAAAAGCAAGTTCTATGTATCCTGAGTTTCAGATCAAGACCTTTCCTATTATCCATTGTATTTCCTATACCTATTATATATGAGAAAGTTTATACAAATTCTGGTGCTTGGATGACAAAACATGAATGATTACTGAACGATGAAAAACTTTCTTGCATCTATTCCTGTGAACAGGACTAATCCACTCTAGCATTCACGGGAGCTGGACCCTCTATTGTACTTACGTATCTGAAAAAATATGCAGCAAGGAAATTTAAAATCCGCCTTCCTGCTCTGGCAACCTTGACTGAATGCTGCACATGCATAAATAAAAATTTCACAATTTAGCTGTTATACAGTCTGTTCTGAATTAAAGTAGCATTTTGAAATGTAGAATTTTAATTGGTTTTTTAGATTGTCAGATTCTTTTCCTTATTCGACAGTTAACTGGACAGAAAAATACATCTCTTTAGCATTGTTCTCTTGCAACTATGGGATCTGGAACTCAACTTGTGAAATGAAAATTGTGTTTTTCTCATCATCTGAGCAACTGTTTCCACAACTTTTCTTCTGTTGAGAACACTTAAGGTTTTAATTTATCTGATTTTCTGCTTCTTGATCAACACCAATACATTGCAGGAAGAATCTATATATTAACATGAAGTATACTGGAGTGTGACAAACCGTTTGCATCCAGTATCTTCGTAAGATGATGGATTTGTAGATCTACACCTGTATTTAGGAGTCACATTTAAGAACATACATGCGATTTCAAAAATTTTGAAATGATAGTGCACTGTAAGAGTAAGAATATATACTCCTCATAGTAAAGGTAGTAGTATTTCCTACACACGTTGTCTTCCATAATAATGTTTTTGATACTCTAGAATCAAAATACAAGACAACAAAAAACCTTCATCTTCATTTCCAGACTCTATGAATGTGATCTTTCGAGGTTCCTTCCAACATGGGCTGTTCTATGATTCTGTGAATATACTGAATGCACAGTAACTGTTTGGAGTTATTCTTTTCCATTTTTAACCTAGATCCTCTTTGGTCCCATTCACCTTACTGATTTTACTGTTGGCAGACTGCAATGTCATCTTCCTCGCTAAGCTCAAAACTAATAATTCATTTCTATTCTCTTTGACCTCCTTCATTTCTCCTTGGCCCAACTCAACCATTCCTTCACTGAAGGAATACCATAGATATGTCTCTGTTCACTTTTTATACTTCTTAAATTCCTATACTACCTAAATTCTCTATCCATTTTTCAGCTTTTTCTATATGCAACACTGTACTAGAGTTAGTGACCTCCTCTTACAGTAACAAAACTGCAATTAAAAGAGAATTGCTGCTTTTTCACAACAGCATCCACATAACATTTTCTTCATCTTCTTGATTCCATCCATCCATCCATTCATCTTATTCTGAGTTTTTGCCAAGCCTGCCTTTTTGATGTTCAATGAGTCCATCCCTTGTATTTTCACTTGGTCTGTAATAAAAGACCTTAAGATTCTTGGCAGAGAATTGTCACTGTGTGAATTATTAGGGAGCATTCTCTACCGAAACCTTCAGAAAATTAAATGTCTGCTCCATGAAAAGAGACATTATCACTCTTGTCTAACTTGGCTTATTTAACAGTCCTAATGGAATGCATAGAACTGATTAAATAAAGAGATGGAAATAAACACAACTACTTTCTACAGCTCTTTCTCCTGCTCCTATTGCTATTTTTTATTGTATCGCTATTAGATATTTGAAAATGTTTAATATAGCATTATTCTCCTATTTTAGGAATATATATACATAGATTTCATTCAGAAAAATAAACATTTTTTAATTTTACCCTTTTATTACATAGTTGTAAAAAAATGGAAGCAGAGCTTAAGGCAGTAACAATACACACCAAACATATATTAAGAAGAACATACAAGGCAATACGACTCCACAATTAGTTTTGGTTTTAACTACATCTGACTTCTAGATAAGTAACAACAATAGCAAAGCACAGCATTTCACAGAATCACAGAATCACAGAATGTTAGGGATTGGAAGGGACCTCGAAAGATCATCCAGTCCAATCCCCCTGCTGGAGCAGGATTGCCTAGACCATATCACACAGGAACGCGTCCAGGCGGGTTTTGGATGTCTCCAGAGAAGGAGACTCCACAACCTCTCTGGGCAGCCTATTCCAGTGTTCGGTCACCCTCACCATAAAGAAGTTTTTCCGCATATTTAAGTGGAACCTCCTGTGTTCCAGCTTGCACCCATTGCCCCTTGTCCTGTCAAGGGATGTCACTGACAAGAGCCTGGCTCCATCCTCATGACACTTGCCCTTTACATATTTATAAACATTAATGAGGTCACCCCTCAGTCTCCTCTTCTCCAAGCTAAAGAGACCCAGCTCCCTCAGCCTCTCCTCACAAGGGAGATGTTCCACTCCCTTAATCATCTTCGTGGCTCTGCGCTGGACTCTCTCTAGCAGTTCTCTGTCCTTCTTGAACTGAGGGGCCCAGAACTGGACACAGTATTCCAGATGTGGCCTCACCAGGGCAGAGTAGAGGGGGAGGAGAACCTCTCTTGACCTGCTAACCACACCCCTTCTAATACAGCCCAGGATGCCATTGGCCTTCTTGGCCACAAGGGCACACTGCTGCCTCATGGTCATCCTGCTGTCCACTAGGACCCCCAGGTCCCTTTCCCCTACGCTGCTCTCCAACAGGTCTGCCCCCAACTTGTACTGGTACATGGGGTTGTTCTTGCCCAGATGCAGGACTCTACACTTGCCCTTGTTATATTTCATGAAGTTTCTCCCCGCCCAACTCTCCAGCCTGTCCAGGTCTCTCTGAATGGCTGCGCAGCCTTCCGTTGTGTCAGCCACTCCTCCCAGTTTTGTGTCATCAGCGAACTTGCTGACAGCGCACTCTAATCCCTCATCCAAGTCATTAATGAATATATTGAATAGAACTGGTCCCAGAACCGACCCTTGCGGGACTCCGCTAGACACAGACCTCCAACTGGACTCTGTCCCATTGACTACCACTCTCTGGCTTCTTTCCTTCAGCCAGTTCACAATCCACCTCACTACCCGATCATCCAGACCACACTTCCTCAGTTTAGCTGCGAGGATGCTGTGGGAGACAGTGTCAAACGCTTTACTGAAATCGAGATAGACCACATCCACAGCTTTACCATCATCTATCCACCGGGTAACATCCTCATAAAAGGCTATCAAGTTGGTTGAGCATGACTTCCCCTTGGTGAAGCCATGCTGAGTGCCCCTAATGATGCTCCTATCCTTGATGTGCCTAGAGACAGCATCAAGAACAAGTTGCTCCATCACCTTTCCGGGGATGGAGGTGAGGCTGACCGGTCTATAGTTACCCGGGTCCTCCTTCTTGCCCTTTTTGAAGACTGGAGCGACATTCGCTTTCCTCCAGTCCTCAGGCACCTCTCCTGTTGCCCACGACTTAGCAAAGATGATGGAGAGTGGCCTAGCAATGACTTCCGCCAGCTCCCTCAGCACCCGCGGGTGCATCCCATCAGGGCCCATGGATTTATGGACATCCAGATTGCTTAATTGGTCCCTGACCCAGCCCTCATCAACCAAGACAGATTCCTCCTCTATCCTGACTTCTTCTGGGGCCGCAGGAGTCCGGGGCTCCTCAGGACAGCCTCCAACAATATAGACAGAGGCAAAGAAGGCATTCAGTAACTCCGCCTTCTTTTTATCCTCTGTCTCCAGGGCCCCCGCCTCATTCATCAGTGGGCCTACATTGCCTCTAGTGTTGGCTTTACCTGCAATGTATTTGAAGAAGCCCTTTCTGTTGTCCTTGACCTCTCTTGCCAGGTTTAATTCCAAGGAGGCCTTAGCTTTCCTAGTTGCCTCCCTACATCCTCTGACAACAGACTTATATTCCTCCCAAGTGGCCAGCCCCTCCTTCCACGATCTGTACACCCTCTTCTTCCACTTGAGTTTGCCCAGCAGTTCCCTGTTTAACCATGCAGGTCTCCTGGTACCCTTCCTTGACTTCCTACCTGCTGGGATGCTCTGATCTTGAGCTCGGAAGAAGCAGTCCTTGAATGCTAACCAACTATCTTGGGCCCCCTTACCTTCTAGTACTCTGTCCCATGGGATTTCCCCTAGCAATTGCTTGAAAAGGCCAAAGTTGGCCCTCCTGAAGTCCAGGGTTGTGATTCTGCTAGCTATTCTGTTCCTGCCACATGAGATCCTGAACTCTACCATCTCATGGTCACTACAACCAAGGCTGCCCTCAACCTTCACCGCTTCAACCAGACCCTCCTTGTTAGTGAGGATAAGATCCAGCAGCGCTCCTCTCCTAGTTGGCTCATCCACCATTTGCATCAGAAAGTTATCATCAATGCACTGGAGGAACCTCCTGGACTGAGGATGGCTGGCTGAGTAGGCCTCCCAGCAAATATCAGGGTAGCTGAAATCCCCCACAACAACCAGACCCTGTAATTGCAAAACTGCTCTCAGCTGCCTGTAGAAGGCCTCATCACCCTCCTCATCCTGATCCGGTGGCCTGTAATAGACACCCACAACAGTATCACCCCTGCCAGCCTGCCCCTTAATTCGCACCCACAAACTCTCAACTCGCTCCTGATCCGCCTCTGGACAGAACTCAATACATTCTAGCTGCTCACTCACATAAAGAGTAACTCCACCACCTCTCCTTAGTGGCCTGTCTTTCCTGAACAAGACATAGCCATCCATGACCACATTCCAGTCATGTGAGGCGTCCCACCAAGTCTCTGTAATTGCCACTAGATCATAGCCCCCCGACCGAACACGGATTTCTAACTCCTCCTGCTTATTCCCCATGCTGCGTGCATTGGTGTACAGGCATTTCAGGGAGCGAGCTGAGCACACCGATTTCACCCCAGGGGGATGGGAGGCCTCCTGGTCTACCTCAACACTAGAGCGTTGCCCCAGTGGTGCAAGCCTAGCTACTACCCCATCCCCCTTTGAATCTAGTTTAAAGCTCTCCGAATGAGCCCTGCTAATTCCTGTCCCAGAACCCTTTTGCCCCTACGACATAAGCCTTTCCCCTGTATTACTGTCACGCTTGGTTTCTTATAAAACCAGCCATTATCAAAGAACCCAAAGCCCTGCCTGTAGCACCAGTCTCGTAGCCAGGCATTAATAGAGAGAATCCTACTATTCCATCCCACGTCATCACCTGAAAATGGAAGGAGGGAGGAGAAAACAACTTGTGCCCCAGACTCTTTCACCAACAGTCCTAGGGCCTTGTAGTCTTTCTTCATCCCCCTCAGACTACGGGATGCAGCTTCTTCCCCACCTGTGTGGAAGATCAGCAGGGGGTAGTAGTCTGTGGCCTTCACCAGGTTGGGGAGTTTCCTGGTGATATCCGTGATTCGGGCTCCAGGCAGGCTGCAGACCTCCCTGTGATGGGGGTCAGCTCTGCATATTGGGCCCTCAGATCCCTTTAGGAAGGAGTCTCCAACCACTATTTCTGAATATACCGAAAAGGCTTGACACCTATTCTAACCCTATTAAGGCAAGAACCTGCAAAGAGGTGTACAACATATAAACTATGTACATCATCGTAGAGGCTGAACTTTCAGAGATTTTTTTAGGGCTTTTTTTTTTAAATTACCATCTTTTCTGCTAATGCGTGCTTACCTCTGCTTACAGTAGTACACATTAAAGGCAAACAACACAACAGGCTGAAATCCCAGTGGAAAACTGCTTGAATTTCAGCAATAAAAGAACTCCTGATTGATTTTCTGCTTAGTAGGTCTCAACTTCTTGTAACAATGTCATTACCTAATTAAAGGTTGCTGTAAAGAGTGTTTAACCTATCTAACCTCAAATTCAACTGACAACCAAAAATCTATTTCTTTTTTGAGAGAAGGAAATGTACAAAAATGCACAGCCACTTACTTGTGCTGTGAATCATTCTGATCTGTAGATGGAATTGTCAAACACTCATCATGGCCATGGAAAAGACGTACTACATGCCCACCAAGAAGATATCCTGTAGAAGAAGCACATTTACTCATTAGGTTAAACATTGACAATGCAAAAATAAAAACCTTAAAAAATTTAAAAATTCAAAAGACCTAGCTGAAATCTGTTTTCCAAATTTTCACTCATAACTGAAATTAAACAACAAATTTAGTATGACAACATATTATTTTTTAGTATCTTTTCAGTTAAAAATATTTCTCCTGAAAATGAAGACAAAAAGAAAGCAATCTCTTAACATTTAAAAATCAAATTAGGATTCCGGGACAGAAAAGGACAATAAAAACTTCTGCAACAATTACTGTTTTGAAAATTGAATGCTTTAGGTAAAAGCCAACTCAAATATTCATACCACAGTTTCCTCCCCCTTAATACAATTTAAATGTTCTCAATACAAAATAATTTGATGAGTTCACCAGTTTGTTCTGACATTTATAATTTGTGTCAAAATCAAAACCGCACAGCAGCAGCAGGAGACAGAGGACAGAAGAACACTTAGCAGTTCTGAAGGTTAAGTTTAATGGAAGCTAACTTTCCAACCCATTTAACACAAAGACTACAGGTCAAAACCAGGCACTTTGCCTCACAGAAAAAAAAAGAAAAGAAAAAAATGGTATAGGAGGAGAATGATTCATCAGACCCTCAGTCCAAACTGTTCTGACCTTGCAAGTGAAATTAATGCCTTTTAAAAGAACACACACATAAAGGAGGAACACACACATAAAGAAGAAAACTTTCATGCTGTGCAGCCAATTCAATATAAATTTGTGAATTAGGAAAATGGTAACTGGCAATTATCCTGTTGCCAATTAATACAAAGGTAAAAGCAACAAAATAATGTGAAAAAAATAACTTTCCTGATATTTATGTTCCATGAAAAGTACTTCAAACATCACAAAAAGTATGTTGTCCAACTTCCAGTTCAATTTTAGACTCAGGAAATCCCACTTTCTCAGTCTGTCCATTCAACTCGAGCTAGGCTGCTAAGTCATTTGACATATGATCATCCCTCATGTAAACCATTTTGAGAAGTGTATATACAGCTAAATCTAAACCTAAGTCATTGGGAAAAAACTGACACACACAAAACCTACTTCTCTGCTTACCCCATCCTGTCCTTTTTTTTTTTTTTTGGATTATGCGATTTTGGATTATGTGTCCAATTCTGAGCTACACAGTACAAGGGTTCCAAGTACAGCAAGAGTGCCACTAAGATGATTAAGAGACTGGTGCACCTTGCACATGAGGAAAGGTTGAGAGAACTGGGAGTGTTTGACCTAGAGAAGACTCTGGGGTATTGCATCAATGTAAAGAGGATGGAGTCAGACTCTCCTCAGTGGTGCCCAGCGACAGGACCAGAGGCTATGGGCACACACTGAAGCACTGGACAGTCCATCTAAACATCAGGAAACACTTCTTCACTGTGAGGGTGCCTGAGCACTGGCACAGGTTGCCCAGGGAGGTTGTGTAGTCTCCATCCTTGGAGGTATTCAAAAACTGTCTAGATAAAGCCCTGGGCAACCTGTTCTAGGTGGCCCTGCTTGAGCAGGGGATTGGACTGGATGTCTTCCGAGCTCAACCACTCTGTGATTCTGTAAGCACTTAGGAAATTTAGCTGCCAAATCCCTGCTGTTACAGAAATTTAATACATATCACTGATCTTCCATTATCTCTCTGTGTAGCAAATTGTTTGTCATCTGTTACAAGTTTTTAATTCTACTATAGGATGGCTTTTCTGTTCACTTGGTTTTGTTTTACCTGTGAAACCTGAGAACATGGAGACTTTTCCAGAGTTAACCTCTATTCTATTTATGACCCATGATGGTAGGGGACCAGACAGCCATTTATAAATACACAGCTCCAGCATAATACACATCTTGCAACAGAAAGCAATCAGAAAGTATTACAAGGAAAATCCATATCCCATATCTCTTAAAATGAAAACCTACAAACATTCTGAGAGAAGTATCTTATGGGCCAGTGCACAGAAACACTGTGGGATGCTGATTTATACCACTTCGGCTTAGGAGGACCTGACCATAGTCCAGATAAGCCTAGTGACTGTTAGTCTTTAGCACCAGGGTAGTCTACTTCTATCAAGACTTAGTATAGCTGATCCCAGGGAAAGGCAATGTCTCTTTCAGGTCCCTCATAGCTCCATTTTTTTTCCTGTGATCCTGTATATTATTATATCATAAGTAATTAGTTTTAGGTTAAGTGATACAAAATGACCCTGACTTAAAGACATCTACCATTCATGAGGAGGGCTGATACTTCAAACAGAGAACAGCAGAGGTAAGCACAATGTTCGTTATGACAGTGTTAATGACAGAGTATGGCATTGAAACAAGGAGCGATATTGAGTGGATGAGCCTTTAATTACAGAACAAGACATTTCTCAAACAGAATAAGGTGATGCTTCTCAAACATGGTTGTAAAGCACAGTCAAGTACTTAGAAAGAAATCCTCACCCTGTGGTGTGGGATTTAAGGCTGATTAAGAGGATGTGTTTAGAGCTCATTTTCATTGACTATGACAGAGAGACAATAAGGAAGCATGGCTGTGGGATCCAGAAAGGATATTAAGCAAATATCCTTAAAAAACCCAACTAAGAGACTGAAATAGGAACTATGAGAAATCTGCTTTCCATTTTGCATGTATTTTTATCTCTCTTCTGTTATCTCTGTTACAGGGTGATTGAGAATCCCATACAAAATGTAAGTTTACTGGCTTTAGTTATTCTGCAGCTCCCACTCCCCAAAATTAAACTGAAGACAATAAACTCATCTGTTGCTCTCTGAGTCTTCATTTCTTATGCAGCTTTCTATGCTCTGCTATTCTAAAGTTACAGCACTTACTTGGCATTTTTTCAGTTAATCTAGCTGATGTTTCCATATTTCCCCGTTTTCCCTTCTGTTATTCTTCTCTCCTATGCTCATTTTCTTTATTTTCATTAAGCTCTTTGGTCTGATGTTCTGAGGGTGGTTTTTTTTTTTTTCATTTTCACTCTTTATGAAAAGCAATACAAAGTCATCTAAAGTATATACATTTCTAAATTAATAAAATGACAAACCTTCTGTAATATTGCTTCCTGAGCATGTAGGATGTACATTCCATAGCGTCTGCATAAAGGAGGCATCCACCTGAATACTTCCATTTGACATGGACAGATGCTGAAATAAGAGGACGGTGACAGGAAACAGTGAAATTTATGCACTTAAAAATATTTAGTATATTAGTTTCTCAACAAAATAGAAATGCATAATAAAGAAAATATACAAATATTCTTCAAAAATTAGTAGTCATTTGCTTTTAAAATGTTTCTAAATATAATCAGCAGACTCTTAACTGCAGCTTAGGAATCTTCCACAATTACAGAAATTAAAACTTTCCCAGATGGAGAATGCTAAAGTACACCTCGGGATAAAGGCATGCAAAAAGACTTGTTCTCGTCCGGGGGGAACCTTTCACTGGGGAAAAAAAAAAGTGCATCACAACCAGGCATTATTTCCTAGTTTAGAAAAAATTTCATTCATAAGAATCCCAACCATTTTGCCCAACTCCTCACAGCACTTTGTATTTTCCCACCATATGTCCACTTGCTAAACTAACAAACATACCAGGTATCTTTCAGAGGACACACTGACCAGGATAAGATCATCACCTATTCGAACTTTTTCTCCTTCTGACCTTTGTTTAGAAGCAGGGTGTATTGTCCACCAGCATGCCTCACCTAAAAGACAGAGATACTTATCAAGGGTATACAAAACAGACAACTCCCAAGAAATTTAAGGATATCTTTATACAACATTGAAATAACATAATAAAGATGTGTCTTATAAGACACTCACCATATAAAACCGCCTCATTCCTCTTTTCAATACATCTGAATTTTTTTCTTTTTCCTTGAAACATTTTGTCAACCAATCTTTGTCATCACCGCAGCTGATATTTCTCTTTTCATGTTTTTTTAAAGCAACTAACCACTTAGAAAACACTGCTCAGAACTGCCCTCCCTTCAAGGCTCTCACTGCCAGTAAATTGCTGACAGCTACCTCAGCCTTAATTATCACCTTTTGTGTCTTTTTCTTAATGTTCATATTTAATTCACAATCTTCTGTATAATTTCCACACTAAGCTACATTTATGTTGTAGGATACAGAATTTTGAAACAAATACCCCATAACTTTACAATATTGCTACACTAGAAGCATCAGTTCTGGGAGCAGGCTAAGGGTGACAACGTAGAACATCTCCTACACATTAAATGTTTAAGTTTCCAGATAAATTTGCAAACACCCCCATCCCCCTACCCCTGATCCTGATTCTCAGAAGATTACCTAATTCATTCCACAATTTCACACCCTTCAGGATTTAGCTAAGACCCTGAAGAAAATTAGTTCAATACAGGTTTCTCACTGGGCAAAGCAAGGTGGGAGAAAACTACACAAAGGCAAAATTGGTAGCATAAGACAAAGCACAAAAATCTGTTTGATCAACTAAGGAGTTTCATGTAAAACCTCCTTAAAACAAAATTTAAAGGTTATGAAACTACTCACAAAGAAGACAATAAATAAAAGTTACAACCTTAAAAGTAAAAGTATGAAGTTCTAAATCTTTAGAAGAGAAAAAATTTAAATATCCAGTGGCTTTTCACTCAATACCTGATAGGTGAGGAATATTTCCTGCAGCTGAAATTGATTCAATAGGACAGTTTAATGGGTGGGGGAGTAAGGTAAAGGGAAGTGATATTATGGTGTTCAGTAATCATCAACTAGTCTATTTTGATTTTAGTTTATTTTCAAAATAATGAAAAAACAATAGAAAACACAGGTTTATATCAATACAACTGGCATTTCTTTATTTGAAGCTTCACATTAATGAGGTGTGTATACAGGTACTTAGATTTTCCCTTCAAGGTATATGTCTGGGCCTGGGTACTACAGGGTCACCTGTTACTTTCTGATAAGTATTCATCACTTTCAGTAACCATTAACACTATGTATACAGCAGCACATAAACCTATTTGTGACTCTTCATGGCTGAGCTGCTTTTAAATTCATTTAACATAGCTCCCAGTGCCACCTCATAATTTATGTGTGATTTCATGGTAGCACAATTTTTTTTTACTATATTTCTGTCAGCAGCACTGTTACTGGCAGCACTCCCAGAAATCTATTAATTAGATTTTAAAGCTTTCTCGTCATTTCTTGTTTGTGTCTTATCTCTTCCACTATGTCTCATTATTATTTTGGTCCATTTTATGCTTTTATTTTCCTTCAGCTCTTTTAGCAATGTACTCATTACATTTTTTTCTGCTTTCCTGTATTACAAGTTGCATACTTCTTTTGTCACATGGTTACAATGTATATTGTGAGTGCACCGATACATGGCTTTTCTGTACTCTAATTCTATTGAAAGCACCAAACCATACAAATAGAAAACAAATGCATCAAATTTATTTTATTCCACGGAAATTTTTTACTTTGACCATTATCATCAGTGTTATTGCAGTTGTGGTAATCCAGTTTAATTGCAAGGCACTCTCACATTCTTGCACAAAGTCAGTTAATTTACTGAAAGTCATCAGTATTGTCAGTCATCATTTACTTTCAGTCATCTTTTTTCTAATAAATACATAAACTTGACATTCATAAGCTTACAGTGCCATTAATCTCAATGCCTCTTCTAAAACTAGGAACGTGTGACATTTTCCTTCAAAATTAACTTGTCATACCTGCTGCATTTTCTCGTAGTCCCACATCAAATGCAAGTTTATCCGTCTGGGATCTTGATGATGTTAAACATGTCAAATACTGCAAAACAGTGAAGGTATTGAAAACAAAAATGAACAGTACCCATTAACACATATGCCAAATTAATACATTATTCATGTTACTCCATCTTACTACCAACCTGGCTTCATTTTTTAAAATTAGTTAAGCATGATGTTATTTGACTACAAGCTCTTCCTGACTTTAAAACATCAAAAACCTTTTCCAATTCAGTACATATTTCTCTTTGCAATTTAGCTCCTACCTTCCAAAGTTTCACGTAGTTCACCGGATATGAACTGGCAAACATCTTATTACAGCATTACTGTAATAAGTTTGCTTAATGACAACACAGCAAACATGCCAAAAGGCAGTAATCGTACTTGCAACTCTGGTATATCAAGGCAACTACAATTTGTATGGTTCATAAACATAAGTAACAGAATTTAAAGACTAATGTAGAGTCTTCTAATACAGGAAAAGGGAGGAAAGATGTTTTCTTGACTTCTCATTTCTTCAGCCTCCTATTAGGTATACTTTCATGGGCCCTAGTAAGTCAAAGATTCAGAACAGTTAAAATTTTCCAGTTGTAAAATGTAGTGAAACAAAATTTATACAGGGTAGGCTGAAGACAGCAAGTTCGTGGGCATAGTCTCTGGTAACTATGGGATGTTGAAAGGAACACCTTATCTTATAAAATATGATGGGAAAAATAACACATATCACAACAAATTCATTTCTGATAGCAGCAACTTGCTAATGGAATTATCATTAAAACAAATTCCTTAAGGACACAGAAACAACCCACGGCTAAAGGAGCTTTTCAGCTACATTTCAGAGTAAAACGGATTGAAGAATCTGAATTTAAAATATAAGGGCCACTTCCATTGTTTTGAGACACCATAAGCTATTCAAATTTTTTTATCTAGCACGGAAGAGAACTTAGAACATTCTTCCAAATCTATATATTTTTTATTTTGATAAAAAGACATTTATTTGAGTTTCATGTTACTCATTCTGTGCAAGTGCTCTTTCACTTACCATTTCACTAAACGAATGTCGAAGTAGTATAGCATGGCCATACAGCAGGGTTCTGTGACCACCCCCTTGAGCTGCCTACAGAACATGACAGAGAAGGTCAGAACTCCACTGCATTGCATGGACTATGATCAGAAGTATGTAACAACATGAAGAGCTACTACAGTTCAAGTAATAAGTGCAAATATTCAAGCAAATTATGAAATGTGTATGCTGGGCAAAAGTCATAATAATGAAGTAGCTACAGCAACAGCCAAATATCTGCCAAGGGAACAAATGTTGTTCTTGGTCAAAGACTCTTATTGTGATCTAATTTTTATTAGAATTAAGTAAAAACACAGCATCTTCAAAAAAAGATGTTTTAAATTAAATAAGGTACTACTTACCTTTCTTATAAACTTCCCAGAGGCATTAAAAAAAAAAAAAAAGTATATATACACATACACAAACTGAAATCTGAAAGAGGAAAAACACACCTATTGCCCAGAATACTTTAAGCACATACGAAGGATATCTACTTGCTAGGATTAATGTTATCTTAAGCATTTACCAGATTCATTAAAGCAACTGCATCTATAATTTCAACCAAGCACAGTTATTAATTTTGAATATGGAAACTTATGACAAGATCAGGGAGAGGCAAAACTGGATTTTTCATACGCTTCCTTTAGAGAATTTAACACACATGTTTTGAGCTCCTTTTGGTGACCAGAAGAAAATAAATTCCAAAGGAAGAATCTTAACAAGAAAGTTACCTATGGAGCAACAGATAACAAGCTTTACAGGTTTTCAAGTCTGCCTTTCTCAGCCTTTTTCTGCATCTACCATCTTATTTCCTAGTTATTTATAAATAACAAGCCTATTCAAACTTAAATAAAATAATATGACCAAAAAAATTAAATTCTTGATTTATTGTGGTGCTTTCCACTGAAACTAAGATTTTTTTTTTTTGCAGATCCTCGACCCCAGATTGTATGAAGCACTTTTTTAGGAAAGTGATCTCAAAATTTTGTAGAATTATGGGTATCGTGATTAACATTAATACTAATTATACTATGGTGGGCAACATTATACTTCATTTTTTTCTCTCAGTCCAGATCATAACATTTGCACCTGGTAAGTCTTGAGTAATTAATAAAAGGTCTAACATCAGGATCCTGATAACAAGTTAGAAATTGCTGATTTAAGAATATCTAACCTCTCATGTAACTGCTTGAAACTGTTCTCACACACACAGAAAGCTTTTTTTCCATTTAAAAGTGTTTACTTTATGGTCTTCTTGTTTCATGTATATTTAGGCAATCATTAAACACGAAAGATGATTCCCCAAAATATAACTTTAGGACAGGTATTGTCTCTAGTACGTTACATGTTGCTAGAAAGGACTGCCTTTAAGGTCAGTTCTTTTCCTTGGATTCATGTGGAAAGGACCAAGATAATTAAAGGTAGTTCCAGGAACTCAAGTAACAGTTATACATGGGTAGGCAAGTGATTTTGCATTCTATGAACAATACATTAGTTAAATTACCAACTAGGTCAATAGGTTTACAACCTATGTACAACTTGTGTTCTACAGAACCCCAACTCAGAAGACATCAAGCTGAGGAAACTACTACATTTTATAGCTCGACATATAGAATACTTAATACTAATTTCAAAGGATTGAAAATGAAATGTTGTTTGTCCAAACAGAAGGAATAAAAATCTAAAAGCAATTCAGCAGAGATCTTTTATTACAACTGCAATAAAATAAAAATCCTACTTCTATTTTTCTAGCTAATAACAAAGACATTACAAATAGGGATTTGGGACCTGGTTACTCTGGAATGTAATGTTAACAGATAGTAGCCAGTCTTATGTAATTTGATGCAGTAAATTGTATTGAGAAATTTCTCAGAATTATATGGACACTATGTGTAATCTTTTTCATGATATGATCCATATAATTATGTAAAATTTCTCAGCACTCTCAGGAGCAAACTAAAAAAAAAACCAAACTCCTGGATAATGATTCTTGGACCCATATAGAAAATGTGTTAGGTTATTGGAAAAAAATTGAGACAAATATAAGACAGTTATCGCTGGTCATTCAGAGAACATAGTATACTTTTAGATATCATTATAAAAGGCTGATCAGAAACAATAAATAAAAAAATTCCAAGAGATCCTCCAAAATATGTCATCCATAAAAAATGGTTTCAATAATATATCCTGCAGGAACTTATCACTGCTTGGGGAAGAAAACCAGAAAAACATCAGGTAACAGTATGTAATACTTCTTTCATAAATTACAACTTTTTTTTTAATCAACAAGGAAAGCCTTAACAGTAAAATCAACTGCAATTACAGACAGATTGTCAGAAGAAAATTACATGTAGTCAGTTTGTAACAAATATCTGAATACTAAGAACAAGCAATAAAACACCTCATGCTATTTTTTTACTGAAAGTTTTTAAGGGAATCACTTGTAATTTTAAGGCTGACTCATTAAAGAAAAAAAAAAAAAACACAACAAAACCCCCAAATCAAGTAAGCTATGTTCTTCCTCTAGAAAAATCTGAAACTAACACCAGAACTCTATTCTAAACTAAATTTAATATGGAAACCAAACGACTCAAGGGAATGATATACTGGTGGCACCAATAAAAGATTAATGTTAATTATATGAGGCCAAATTCTATTCTTAGCAATGCCTTTGCATTGAGAACAGAATGTAAATGAACATTTTAAGATGTGCATTCCTACATTTCATGCTGTCATTTTTCCCTACATGTACATTTTTCCCTAACAACTATTAAAAGACAGCACTTTGTATTATTCAACTCAAAAATAGCTTTTTCTGAAATCTAGTTTAGAAATTACTTATTACCATATCAATTTGCCCTTCATGGGTGCTAAAGATAGTGCCTCATAATACAAAATATTTAACTTGATTGGTAGTTATGACACATCTCAAAACAGAATCAGTTAATTGTTAACTTAAAAAATAACCCATCCATTTTACCAACATCTTGACAGAACCTAATTAAGAGTCCACCTTCTCTGAATGTAACAAATCCTTGTGGTCCAGAAAGAAAGTTTCTTGCATTATTGTTCAGGCTTTCATTTTTGATTTCACCCTTGACATTTACATGAACTGCTGTGCTCCTACTACAATTTCCCCAATGGATGGTACCCAGCTTCAAAATAAATGCAGCACAAGGTAGTTTCGAAATAAATATGGCACAACAGACAACAGTTTCTTTTTATTGTCCACTGCCTGCAAAGCAACAGTATGATCATTTTTATTGAAGAGATTATTAGTCCTCTACTGCAAATCCAAACATAAATATTCATATATTACTAGTAATCTCAGTTTAAAACTTTTGGCTAAGTTTTTGGTTAAATATTTTGGAAACACTAAAAACTGTGGTATTGCTTAGGAGTCTTATTTACAAGTGTTTAAACCAATCTTACTTTCCCTAAGCAAATGTTTTTTTTCATCAAGAGTTCCATTTTCTAGAAAGCAATGTAACTGCAAAAAACAAAAATTACACTTGAAACTGGACAAAACAGTGGAAAACAAGAGGTCAATAACAATGAGGTCTGAAAATTTGTATGCAAAGGCTGACATTGCAAGATCAGAGGTGACAGATCAGAACTCCAGCTTCCCTGAGCTGTGCCATGACATCGACCAGTTAAAGATCTGGAGTGCAGAACAAGCCAATATGTTGTGGTTATCCTGACACTAAGTTACAGAGATAAATAGACGCTCTTCTACTTCTCAAAAGTAAAAATGAAGGAAGAATTTAACACCTGTGAATCAAATAGCAGCATGTGATGAGAAAATGTTAACTGAAATACTGAACTCTGAGTACCTAAAATACACAGTCTTTCTATAGCACATCTCATCCCCATGCAATCTAAACAAAAAAGATGGCTACGAGAATGACAAATGAATACAGAATTAAAATAATGAGTGATCAGAAGACATCAATTCCCTTTCTCTTTTCAAGCTGACATATTTTTGAAATAGAATCCATATTTGATATTTCACTACCATATTTCTCTCTTAATTTGTAAGATATAAAAAAGATAGAAAATATTTAAGGGATTTTGATTTATAGAGTATAATAATAACTGTTTATTATGGTAAAGGCCAAAATTTGTATCCAATAATTTCATGGTTATATCATTTAGTCTATACACTATTTAGATGCTTTCCCAATTTGGTACAGAAGAGTTAATTCCTGATATGTATTCAAGAACTCCTCAATATACAAAGTTACTCTATATTGCTATTTATGCTGCTGTATCATTTACTAGTATAGTTTAATTTTAATACTGTACTATGAAAGAAATTTTTTAAATAGTAAATAAAATAATAAAATTATTAGTTTCATGCATTTGAAACAACAACCTGATGGAGGTCTACTGGACTACTATCACTGAAGTTTTGAGTATTAAATGTATAAATCTGCAAAAATTCTCTCAACTTTATTACATCATGTATACTATGCAAACAGTGTTCACAATATATACAATACCTTAGGGCATTTTAAGAAACTTTCTGTAGTTTATCCTAAACTGCACTCCTATAGACTTGTGGCCACTATCCATTGATTATAACACAAAATGAATCTCATGATTTTAGCCTGCTGAACTGCCCCTAATTTAGAGGATTAAAAGAGCATAAAACAGACAGTAATAATGCTCCCTCTATGTGTGCATACATACATTTCTATATGAATATGGTTTACATACCTTGGTGCTACCTGTCCTAATTGAACTGATATGATTTCCACACATAAAGTACAACAGAAGCAAGCTTACAGAGAAAAAAAAAATGAATATTCTTCAATAGAATGAAAGGTAGGCACTGAAGATGGCATTGCAAAATTGTGAAAGCATAAAACTGTAGTTTCACTCTTTCTTGTCAACCATTCTTAAATAGCAACCTTCTCTTCATTTTTTAAAATTTAACTTCTGCAGCTGTGTTATTCAGATAAAAACAAATCCTAATTTTGAGTGATTTAATATTTGCTGATCTGCATGAAATCATGAGGAGTTTTAATCCAGAAGCATTCTAAAAAGAACTTTGGAATTTTATATAATTAAGAAGTCATCTTGCAAAGTGAAATTTCTTCCTTCAGAAATAAGAGACTCCACAGCTCACCTTGAATGCTTGCAGCAATTAACTATTTTTTTTAAAAAAACCAAACAAGTTCCATGATTAGTGTTAGTTTCTTTGGGATGATATAAAGCTTCGGCAAATTGTTTGATTTCAAATGAAAATTTTATAAATTAAGATATATATTTGGCCACCTTTACTTTTATCTTCTTGAAAAAAATGTTTTCAAACACTTTTTTTTTTCCTTCCTTATTACCTAGAGCATACAGTCTATTAAAAGTTTCAATAAGCAATCATTGCACAGCCAGCCACAGCTAGAGTAACACTTAGATTTCCTGTGAAAAGCAAGACTCTTTGTTGGGTAACGAATGCTTAAGGAGTGCTTTGATGCATTTGATTTGCAAATAGATAAAACTGAAAAGTGTTTTAAAATGGTGAATTGTTGCACAACAATGAAGAGACTGCAGAATGAATGGCAATTTATAATTTAAGAGAAAAAATATGAAAAAATTATTCTACAGCCATTTTCATCTTTAGAAAAATAATATGCATTTTGAATGTATCATTTCTGCATAGATGGATATGACATTCAAAAAAAATAGCCTCAAGTAAATAAAACACCCTTTTGATTCTCCCTTCTAGGATATTTACTTAAATCACAAAATTCCCCTCCTCCCACATATTATTCTATTTTATTTTCTAAGATTGTACTAAAAAAGGAAGAAAACACTAAAACTGCACCATGCACAGTATATGAATCACAGAAAGAAATCAAAAGAAATCTCTCACCATGAAACAAATTCAGCATAAATTCATATTTGACCAAAAAAAATATATTATAGTGAAATGTTATCTTTAAGTAAATTTCTTTAGATAATACTGAGATTACTTGTATTTTTATGTTTATTTTCTTCCTCGGACATCCATTTTTCCTTTTACTTAATGTGACAGAGTCTTAACTCTGTAAGTACAATACAAGGAAAACTACAACTCAAAGAAAATAAGAGTTTTCTGGTTCTACATAAAATAAAAATGAAAAGTAACAGACTATCTAGCTCTGCAGATTATTTGCATCATAATTAGTTGCCATGTAGTCTCACAAAATAAGTAAACATCAATGCACTGAGGTTGCATGCAACAATTCAAGAGTTTAGTCAACTTTAAGAGACATACATCAGACTACTACCAAATTTAACTCTAAGTGAGAGTGAAATGCAGAAGATTTTTATTTACACAAGTTTTGTGGTTTTCATGGTGCCAGAAAGCAGTTATGGAATCTGTCATAACAAATAAACATTGTAGTCTTATTTAATATTAATTTGTTAACAATACTTCACCCCATACATTAAGAAGTTGCATTTCCAGTTTTTTTCAGATTTCAGTTGTTCACTGAATAGAAGAAAACAATAAAGGTGATGTCACGTTTTATTTTAAATTCCTCAAACTTATATGCATGAAGATAACAGAGCAGTGACCAAATAAGTGGAGACCATAGGTCAATTTCATATACTTTCAGAGAAGCACAAGCTCTACCTAAGTATATAGAACTAGACAATTTACCTCAATTACCTACTTGCAAGCAATTCACAGCTACAGCAGCAAGTATAACTTCTAAAACTTCCAGAAGTATTAGTGCATAGATGAAAAGTAAGTTTGTCTCATCTCAACAACTAGCAATGAGGTTCAGCTGATCATCAAAAAATGATGATAGTTCATGCAGATCATTGAAAACACAGGCAAATCTGTATCTGAGGTTTGGATTAGGATTAATTTTTACTCATGACATCATCACCTTTTGCCATACAAATAGCTTAGAAGTTCTATGAAAAACACAGTTCTTAACTAACTTTGCCAATAATAAATAATATATAATAAAGTGCATGGCGGGGTTTTGGCATCCTGATTGCTCCAGTGTGGAAGTCCTCTTTCAGTCATTCTTAGTATATCTTAGATTTGAAGTGATAATTCAATTGAAACTTTAGTAATATGAAATGCAAGCATAGTTGCAACATTTCACTTTACTGCAAAGTTACTTTACACTATACTGTATGCATTCCAGTAAGTATGCTTATGCTAATACAGTACAAGATTAAGAAACCCAAAGAAGAGAATTTTGAAATAACTATTTCTATCCAACAGTTCTTGCTTGTTACCGCCAATTAAATAACTTGAAATTATACTGGAATAGTTTATTTACTCAACTACAAAAAAAAGACTGTATTTTTATATCTGAACTAAAATAGATTGAAATTTGTCACTTTTTTTCATTGATAGGACTTCAATTTCTAGCTGTTAATTTCATGTGAGGATAAATCAAATTAAATGTAAATATCTGAAATACTTTCTCAGTTCAGTGAAATGAGATAGAATATTTACTTGATGCGAAAATTATTTTGCTTTCCCCATAAATAGCAATATAATACAATAATGCTTTTATGGCAATGATTTATGTTTCAGACAAAACCTATCTCATATACTCTCCTCAGGTTCACAAAAGCCAGACTCAGTCCAAGGGTTCTCTTCTTCCTTTTTCAGTATCCAGTTCTGGACTGACGGTAATAAATGATCTCTGAAGATGATGTTTCTGGGTTTTGTAAATATTTCAAAATACTAACTGCACCTGCTTCTCAATGCTAAAGAGAAATGAATATGATTATAGTAGTGGAGCAATAATATCCCAGGGAAACAGGAAAACTGAAGAATCTGCTATGACATGAGAAAATCCTGGAGCAAGGAAAGACATGGGAACAATCTATATTCAGAAATTTAATATTCTTTTATGTCAATTAACTTACCCCTTCACCAGCATTATCCCTTGTGTTGGCCAGCATTTCTTGAAGGGCTCTGACAGACAGGGACTGTTCAAGGACAAAATTACAGATGCAAAGGTCCGGAGGAACATACTGTAAAAATAAATTAAAACAGTGTAAGAACAGATCAGCAGAGCAGGTGAAACAGGATGAAAAGTGTTGGAACGCACATGTATTTTAATTTTTAAATCCATACTTAATGTTTACTCATTTGTTTTTGAGACACGTGCTACTTCCCTGCATGAAAATAGTGTAAATCCATTCTTCGTAACTTGTCAGTGCAGTAACTTTACTTTTCCTAGAGCTGTATTCCTCGTAAGACAACAAAACATCTTCAGGTTCAAAAGCGAAAAGTTTTTGTCTACATATCTTTGCTTTCCTGTCTTTTAGAATTACACAATGAACATTGTATTTGTTCTCTAACATCATTGACAAAACAGAAGAGAAGCTGTATGATCTTATTTGACATATAAGATTGATGGTCTGAACATAGTTATAGCTGTCACTAAATGGCAAAGATTCAGAATCTTATGATATAATAATATGAATTATTTTAGGAGATCATCTCAACTGTTGGATCAATATGTCTGCTGGTTTTGAAACATGAAACTTATATTCACTTCAAGAACACCAGACTATTTTTTTCCATTTATTGGCATTGATGTGTCCAAGAAAAAAAGTCTCAAGGGGAATCATCAACATATATAAAATACATGACAGGAAAGTACAAAGAAGACAGAGCCAGACTCTATGCAGTGGTACCCAGTGAAAGGACAAGAGGAAATTGACACAAATTGAAATACAGGAAATTCTAGTTAAACATAAGGAAAAAAACTTTTTTTATATAAGCGTGGTAAGCACTGGAACAGGTTGCCCAGAGAGAATGCGGAGTCTCGGTCCTTGGAGATATTCAGACCCTGTCTGGACAGTGTCCTGAGCAATCTGGTCTGGCTGAACCTGCTCTGAGAAGAGGGGTTGGACTTGATGATCTCCACAGGTCCTTTCCAACCTCAGTGATTCAGTATTCTGTGATTTATGATATAGATCATGGCTATGAATGAGCTTTGAAGTGGATATACACTCCTTTTTCTTTTTTAAATCAGTCTGACAGGAGGGAATAAAATTCTTGATAATGCTCTTTTAAGGTGGTGAAAAGGGAAATGATACAATTAAGATATTTCTAAACTTGCTGAAGTCTTTATAGCAAGCTAATCAAGTACAGTCTTGGAATTCCCACCTTTTGATCTCTACTATAGACTCTAGGTTGGGGTTTTTTTTGTGTTTTCAAACACATTTTGGAAAAGACTTTTAGGCCAAAGACTTGACGTTGAAATTGCATACATTAGAGAAATATAATTGTTACATATATTATTGAAGTAAAGTGAACTCTTGCATCTTTCTTACATGACTAAATAATTGTAAATGGTAAGTAGTTCATAATTTCCTTAACTGCAACATGAACAACTTAAACAACTTAATACTTGTCATTACTCATGTCCACTATGGGGTACTATTTTTTTTTAGCATTCATTAACTGCATCTCTGTACATATACACACACATATAACATACTCTGTTATATAAACTCATACTATATATGTATGTGTGTGTGTGCATGTGTGTATGTAGCATCCATATACATGCACACATGTGTACACGTTGTAACTGGAAGTCTGCTCTTTAACAGGTCACATTGAAGGCCTCTCATATAACCAGACACAGAAAGATAGTGTCATTTCTCAGTGAAATTAATTACAAATGAAACTAGGTTAGATTTTGTGTCATATTTTTTAGCAAAGTCTGGAAAGACTTATCTAGAATATTTTATTGCTATGAACATAAAATTCTATACAACATTAAGTAGTCTCTACTTCCCAATGAACCAGACCGGTAAACAAAACCTGAGTAATACTTCACCCATTACTTTCCTGCCTTTAATTCATAGAATCACAGAACGGTTTGGGTTGGAAGGGACTTTAAAGATCATCTCGTTCCAGCTCCCCTGCCACAGGCAGGGACACCTTTCCACTAGACCAGGTTGCACCTAGAAGGCAAATAAGCTACATCATTATTTAAAAAAAAAAATCAAAGCATACACAAAAAAAAAAAAGCAAAAAACCCAGATATTTCTCTGTTGTCATGCTGGGGCAGCTTTCAGATTATGCAGCATTCATTTTATTAAAACATTTTGAGTATGTATTAAACCACGCTGTCCTTGAAGTACAACAATCCTTATAATGTCTTTCTATTTTTAACATGAAACTTCAATTCAGAAACTAAATTGGAATTTTACAATTTTTACAACTGGGAAAAAATAACATAGCTGGTAATATAGTTTTAATCAGCATCAGACTACCTCTGGCACTTAATTCCACTCCAAACTGAATATGGCATAATCAGTATGATCCAACACCTACCAACTGAACAAAACAACTCGCACCTGTTTCACTAGCCACTGGTCTTGTGCCACATAGGCTGCATTTTGATTTGAAAATTGTTGCAGCCCTTACTTTAGTGATATATTCATGAAAGACACACTCTAAAACAATGTACTCCTAGTCACAGTTTGTATAAAATATACATGTTAGGTTAATTAAATTTTCACTTACTATTTTTCACAGCCTATAGAGCATTCAGCTTTCTTTAGGAATATTGACAGTGAGAACTACGAAATTCATGATTTTTCCCCCCATGACTTTGAGCAGCTAACCACTCTTTCAAACTTGCAGTGTTACGCAATAAGCTAACACATGCATGCTATCACATACCCCATTTCTGCAGTTGGATGGCAACAAATTCTTTTTTAAATTCCACTGACCTGAGAAATACCAGTGAAAGGTAATTTATGTGGATGGTACATGACCTAAGTAGCAACAGACCTCCTTAATTAGTCTAGATTGCTTCTTTTTTTTTTAAAAAAAAAAGAAAAAAAAAGATTAATTATTGAATCTGTCAAGGCTCATTTGTTTTCTGGTCTTTTTGCAAATGATACCGTTTCATAAGTTTGATATTCAACAACCTCTGTTGGCAGACCATTTTACACTCTTAATAATTACACAGCTAAAAAGGATTTAAGAAAATCTTGACCATCTGCTAATCTATGCTTTTTTTTTTTATTTTACAGGCGTTTAAAGATATGCCAAGGAAGCATTACTGTAAGTGAATTTGTGTAGCAGAACAAGTAGACTGATGTATATGACAAAAGAAAGCAAGGATTTGGAATAAATAGTTCTTCAAAGTCAGTGAGAGTTTTTGGGAGTTCTTCCACCACACCTCTGCACAATCTTGTCCAAACATACAGGAGGATAAACAAAAAGACAAATTTGATATAGGAAACCTACACAAATTTGCAAAGTAAATCTGAAGAAACAATTACCAGTTCTACCCTGACAGCTGCACTTTTTATAAGAAGAAAATGTTTATTTCTGAGACTATTTCCAAACAGGTCTTTCATATAGAGTTACCAGTTTTCCATCAAGACACTCATAACACTGAATATACCTCATTTTTCTGAATGAGGTGTTCAGATAAATAAGACAGGCTACTGAACTGGAAATGTTCAACAGATATGCAAAAAACTTGAGTCTTAAAATAACTCTATTTTCTCACAGAAATGAATCAGAGTCCAGGTCAAATGACTTTGTTTTCATCTAAACTGATTTCTGGAGGAAGAGGAAAGAGGAAGTAAAGTGTATCAATAGGTCAAAGCTGACAGGAGAGGTGACATGAAGAAACAGATACAAGCTACACAGTAGACAGGAGCAACACAAGCAGTTATAGAAAAAATGAAGACCTATAGCAGTGAAAAGAGGCCATGCTTTGTAATAAATTTAAAAACTACATATCTATCAGTCCGTAGGATTTCTCTCTCAAACAGCTGAAAATACTTTATAGAAATTACAGAATAGAACAACACACCACCATTTTCACAGACTTCAATTGACCATAGATACACTCATCTGCCTTAGTTTTACATTTAAAAGGGAGACACCAGAGAAAAATTTTCTCCTGTAAGGTACATTGCGATTTACTGATAAAACATAGTATATTCACAATTTCGTATTAGCATTGTAAAGGTATGTGCATACCGAATAATCAGTAGCGAAGGAGAGCTACCCATCCTAAGCCAGACAGTAACACACACTGGTCTAATTTTCACTCATAGTTTCTTAGGATAGACAGCAAAATGCAGCAAGACAAAAAATAAGGCCACAAGAATAACCATTGGTAAAGTCACACCTGGAATACTGTGACCAGATCTGGGCTCCCCAGTACAAAAGCGGTATGAAGCTACTGGAAAGAGTCCAGCAAAAGGCCACCAGGATGATTAAGCGACCTAAGTCTCTCTCATATGAGGAAGAGACGAGATGATGATCAATGTGTATAAATACCTGAAGTGGCAAAGAGAACGGAGCCAGGCTCTTCTCAGTGTTGCCCAGTGACAGGACAAGAGGCAATGGGCACACACTGAAACACAGGAGGGTCCATCTGAACAAAAGGAAACACTTTTTCACTTGAGGGTGCCTGAGCACTGGCACAGGTTTCCCAGAGAGGTTGTGCAGTCTCCATCCTTGGAGGTATTCAAAAGCCATCTGGACATGGTCCTGGGCACCCTGTTCTAAATGGCCCTGCTTGAGCAGGGGCTTGGGCAAGATGACCTCCAGAGGCCCCTTCCAACTTCAGACATTCTGTGATTCTCTGAAGAGTAAATTGTAATGAAGTTTCTAATACCAGGCTTCTACATACATGCCCGAGGTGGATAATAGATTGACTCAATGCATGCAGTTAATGCCGGCTGAAACTTCCTTATAAGAGCATTCTGATGAAGAGCGCTTCATACCAAAAGATTTCAAGGAAATACTTTCTACGTAAAAGAGACACAGCCAGGCAAGTACACAGTGGCAGTGGAGGGAGCACTGAGATTAAGTTCTATGGTGAAGTTGAGACTTGTTTCTCGTCAGTTTTATGTCTGTTTTGTCAGCCTACTATTATTTCAATATGAAATAATTATTATTTATTATAAAAATAATAGCTGTGCAAATAGCTGTAGGGCAGTTTTAACCATTTTGTATACAATTATGCTAAGTTTGTGCTGGGTTACATAGGGTGAAATGGAGGCCCATAAAATAGCTAATAGGAAAACCCAGCTCCCACATTACACTTTGAATGCAATTCAGTCTTCCAGATTCCTCCAGGCACTATCATAACATTAAATTTTTGTAGGTGATATGCTTACTAATCAAATCTTTGCCCACAGTTTCTGGTCTCCGGTGTAAAAAACACTGACATAATCTGGCAGAGGTTACTGATTGACATGGTTTACTTTTACCAGACCTGTAAACTATTACATTCTGTCATTAGGACAGAAATCTTATCTTAAATAGTTGTAATTCCCTTCAGGCATTCAAGCTTACTTGACAATTTTGCTACTAAAAGAGATGCTAGCATATTGCAATTGGAACAGGCTGCCCAGGAAAGTGGTGGAGTCACCATCCCTGGAGGTATTTAAAAGACGAGTAGATGTGGTGCTTAGGGATATTATTTAGGGATATTGTTTATTGGTTGACTTGGTAGTGTTGGGTTGATGGTTGGACTCAATGATCTTAAAGGTCCTTTCTAACCAAGACGATTCTGTGATTCTGTGAATTACTTTTGAGGTATATTTTTCTTACGTACCAGTAGAAGTTAGCCTTGCTGCACCAGACTATCAGCTTTGAAATACCTAATGTTTTAAAGTACCACTTTAAAAACAAGGAAAACAGCAAAAGGTAATATAATTAGATGACATCATTCAACAATTCTGTTATTTCTTGTTTAGTATTAAAAAAATATAATTTTTCACCTCTAGATAATTAGATTTTTCCCCTTATATTTATCAGACATTATTTAGGCAAGCATCTTCTGATAATTCAAAAAGGAGCCATACAGACAGGAGGAACATAATTTCATACTACTGAATTTATGCAAAAGTGCTTTTAAAAAATGCATTTTAAACTCAGTCTCCATAATACAAATTATTAGGAAACCAACACTGTAATAATAGTTTGTAATAATAAATTGTAAAGAAATGACATGCAAGTTGCTTACGGATTTATAGTAAAAGTTGAATGGAAGTATCTCATAATTGTTATTCCCTTCAACATGTGACAAAAATTCCCAAAACAGCTAATGGCCAACCATAGAAAACCCATTTTTTCCTCTCTAAATTTCTAAGAACTTTTTTTTTTTTTTAAGAAATATGCCTTCTCTTTCCTTGCCTCCCTTTCCTTTTAGCTACTTCTGTCTTCTGACTTTTACTACATACAACTCAGATTAAAAAATTAATCATGAAGTTACTCCTTTTCATTCTGGAATTAACAGATACACTGAGTTTCTTTCCTGTCCATCTTGTTATCTTTTCCAGAATTACTTGAATGGAAAAGCATTTATTTTCTTGATTTAACAATATTTAGCCAAAGTTTAATGAGTGAAGAAGCTGTCACATACACTGCAAATAGATTTTGGCTTTGGTAAAGTAGTCAGCTGGAGAAGAGAAGGTATCACTGTGATTTTCTGCTCTGGACTTCTGTTGATAAACATGACTTGAATCTTCTTTAAAGCAATTTCTTCTTAATACACAGAAGAAACTTAGCTTTATAAAGTAATTTCCAGGGATAAGGAATCCATCGCAGGTAAACAGCACCATTTTAACAGGGAGGACAGTGTTCTGCAGTCTAAAATAAAAGGACTCCTGTTATCAACTTTCCCATTTTAGACGCTTATGGGCAGTGTCCATACTTTTCTTTTTTTAAACCGAACAGACTGTGTCCTCCTCCAATCATGATTCTCACAGCACTTCCTGAAGCAATCTCCATTTTATCAATATTCTTATGAATTTGATGCCGTGACTATATTCCAGCAGCGTTGCCACAGAGGTAATAAAAAAAACTTCCCATCTCCTACCAAGTTTCTTTTGATTATACCTAATAAAAAAACTTCCCATCTCCTACCAAGTTTCTTTTGATTATACCTCTAAAGACTATGCTAGATCCCTTGAACACATCATCACTCAGGAAACTTATGACTGTGTAATATCCACTATGACCTTCACATTCCTTACAGGGGAGAATAGTTTCCCATTTTGTAAGCATATTTACACGCTCAGTTATTAGACTTTAAACTGGCAGCACTGAAATATACCTCTACTTTCTATTAATATACAAGGCACTGCAGATCTTCCTGTGTGGCATGACTTCACCAATTGCCAGTTCCCCAATGTTTTTATCATCTGAAAAAATTGCATATGTTAATTTAAATGATGTCTTAATTAACAAAAATGCTCAACAGCATAGCAGTGGGAACAGAACCCTGAAGGATTTGATTAGAAACACATCTATTCAATAACTACTACTTAGTCCACTGGATGTGTGCCATTTTGGTTTTCTCTTTCTTATTTCGTAACCAAAATTTTGTCCAAATGTAAATGAAAGCAAGCGTCATCACTAAAAGTGGCTGGTAAGTATTGTACTCTCTAATCATCCAGGTCTACCTTCTACACTTCTTATTTTTCAAAAACATGCATTTACATGCCTCTCTGCAAAATTCTTCACTGTTCTCAGTCAAGACCAGCAGTTTAGAAAGCTCCTTGGTAAGCTCTTTTAAAGCAGTTACATACAAGTTTTCCGAACCTCTTAATTTTAAACAAACTTCAGAAGCTTCTGTAGTATTATCTGCTACTAAGACACAAAGTGTAAAGTAGATCTGTGGCATTCTACAGTAATGCATACCATTCCACCTTTTCTTATAATAAGATGAGCAACGTGCTGTCTTACAGATTGAGATGGCCACCGTCAGTACTAGACAGATCACATTGCAGTTGAGCTGATGATTAATAAAAAATTCCCAATCACTGTTGAAGACTTTAAGACAATAGTTGAAAATACATATGTGAAAACTAACTGCTTTTACTTAAGCATGTGAAAATATTATTGGTGATTTGTAAAGTACACCAGAGATAAATTATCTGACTGAACTCTTGGAATGCAAAGAAATGCAAATTTAGAAGAAGCATAATTTTTTTACCTTAGAGATGAACAAGGACCTCTCATACTGCATGAAAAAACACTGCGGATGTAACATGGTCATAATACCTACACTAAAAATAGGACCACATGGCAACATTTCAACAGAAAAGACAGAAAAATCCCACTAAAAAGAAAATCAGAAGGAGAAATAAATTATCAGGAAGAAAAAAAGACAAAACAAAGAAAAAGAAAATGATGCAGAGAGAGCAAAGAAGAGAGGGAGGAGGTCCTCCTCCATTTGCCTTTATTCTTAACATTCTGCTTTAGTACAGTCTAGAGTTTTATCTCTTCTCTCCCTTCTCCTCTCAAGCTCCTCTTACTATTCTGTTTTCTTTTATTTCTATTCACAGCTCTCTAGCTTCTTTTTCCCATTTGCCACTTGTTATCTTTAAAACTTTCCAATTACTTAAGAATTCTGTTCCCTGTACTCTCAACTTTGGGATTAATCAACACAGAAGCAACACTTAACACCAGTAACTAACAGGTGACAATGCTTCTAAAATTATCAATCCAGTATATCAAGATATTTGAACCTACAGCAGTAATAGGAATAAGTTTTTTTAGTTAACTTAAATCTTAATAACAGTCACGAGACTTAGTCTTGAAAATATGAAGTATTTCAGTTACAGGAATTATTTTAAAGAATAGTGGCTTTTGACTGTTAACAGGTATGCCTCATTATATTTAGAATCTCTGAGAAATCTCATGTTGCAGTCACAGAAAGAAAAGCGCACAAAAGGTGCATCTAGCATCACATTAAAGAAACCGTAATTAAATGTATTCATGGATAATAAGCAGGTTAACATTCACTGATCAGTTACACCAGTTGAGAGTATCGACTTCTTACTTTAGCTTCTGATGTTGGTTCCAAAAAGCACAGGCGATTCCCAAGTCCCTCAGCTGCCAAGCAAAACTTCCTTTGTTCTTTGTGAATATTGGCAATGCACTGAAGTACTACTTCATCATCCTGTCACAAAACAAGGCACAAGAAAAAAAGTAAATATTTGGAAGTTACATACACACTATAAAGCTAAGAAATCCTGGAACACGGAATCTGTTGAAAATGAACACATTATACTCCTATAACCGCTGTCATGCACATATGCAGAGATTCTTCTGATGTGTATGCAAACAGATGTTTTTGTATAGATCTATATTCAAGACTATATCAAAATGACAAAGACTACGTGTGGTCTCCAGGGCTTTCACAAGTGTTGTGTCCTTCTGTTGCTTTAGCAGTGGCTTGCTATGGTGCCATAAAAAACCTGTAAGTACACTGTTACTCGGTTTTACTCAGTAAAACATGTTTAATGTTTATAGTAAAAGCCTGTTACTGTGATTTTGCAAACAACAGTAACCTAAATATAAACAAACCTATTTTGTTAGCACAGTAAGCCCTCAATACAAGTCCTCTGAATGCACGATCTTAACTTTTAAGTCCTCGTTTAATTTAGAAGCCTCTGAGTACAACCAAAGATCCAAGAGGCATTTTTCAAGTAACAGTTCAGATAAGTCATAAGAACTTGCTCCTCAAACGACATATTCCAAGAATAAGAACACTCTGGAAAAGTGACATGAAACAGCCCTATTGCTTAGTTATCCTAATTATTCTAAAAGCTCTCTTACAAATTGTTGCATAATGCAATGCCAAAGACACACTTATAAAGTGCCAAGCCCTTGTTCACCTCTTAACATGTGATACTAAAGCTGATATAAGCAAGCCAAAACAGATTATTTTTAGTGTTCAACTGTGTCAAAGGTATCACCAGAATTAAAAATCATTTTACTTTCCAAAACTTGTCCACTAACCAAGAAAAACACCACTGGCAGACTAGCACGTAGAACTTATTTTTACACAGGTATGTAACTGTTCACCAAAAGACACTGCCTTAGAAGTTTTTAAGGGGGCGGAAGCTGATAAAACAAGAGCAATACGATATGACAGTGCCCCATCCAGCTATGAAGTTATACTGGTGTCAATTATTATTGTCAGAGCAGATACACAACAGCCGCCAGTACTGAACTCAGATCACTTGAACGATTACGTTCTAAAAGCAGCATTGCTTTTTCCAGTCCCCTTATGCAACTGCAATACTATGACAGCAGCACAGCTACTGGCAATTGAAATAAAAGCTGTGAGGGACAAAGTGATTTTCACCAAAGGAATTAAGTGACACACCCTTTCAAATGGGAATTCCAAAGCCATTTTTTCACTTGTGTGATTTTGCAAGTGTGTGTAAATTATATGGCTTTCTTTTAGGTGACACTTCACTGCCTACTTACTACTACTAAAATGGACAGCTATTATATTTCAGACCGATCAGTAGTTACACACAGTGTTTTCCTCCTCTAGCTTTACATAACAATCAAGAGTGTTTTTAACAGTACAGAATGGGAATTCAAGAAATCTTTATAAACAATTCTAAGATGTACAGTCAAGTAGGAGGTAGACAGAATCAGCTAATTAATGCTAAACAAACTCATTTTCTTTTTCCCTTGCTGTTTCTGCTTCCATTTCTGTAAAATGTTCTCTGAAATTCTCAGCTTTCAAACTCATTAGTAAAAACATTTCTGCTTTTTAAACTTCAGTGTAATAAATTGCAAAATATAAATAATACAATTAAGCACTGTTCATGAATTTTTAAAAATTGGCATAAGCAGCTTATCTATTTTGGGGGAAAAAATCAGAACATGTATAAGATTAAAATAAAGATATTTAAAATATTTGACATCATCTGGTTCTGTACCAATCTTTGAACATTTCAGATAACATATTTCAGAGATTTAAAAAGAAGAAAATACTAAAACATGAATTAATAAATACCAAGATTTAAAACAAAATTGCGATTTGCCACTTAGCTTGCACTTATCAGTGGATTACATTAAACTACTTAAGTATAGCTGAAATCATATTTATTCTCCCTACTACAGTATTCATCATTCCATAGAGGCATATACATAGTATCTATTGTAATTCATAGTTTTCTAAAAAATAAAATTATGCCTTCAGACAACATACATAAAAACTTACTTAAAATGAGAATTACTCAAATAAATAAACTATTTTCTTTTTAAATCCACAGGCATACAAGGGCAAGAGTTTCTAGCATAATGAAATGAATATTTTAATTTTCTAGAATTCAAAAAATAAGCATTTCTTTTTAGAATTTACACCGGTGTCACAAAGTCTTGATCAATCATTAAATGCGTAACCTCAAAATTCAAACACTGACAATGTCTTAAGTAAGGTCTGTATGCAGCGTTCAACATCAATGTTAAACATCACTCCCCTAAATTTCCAATGTACCCTTTCATTTGTGCTACAACATTTAACAAACGATGTATTTGCTACATAGGCCGAACAACTTTAATAAGGTTTCTAAAAAGTGGCAATAATGGTGTATTTCAGAGTGTTTTGGAGCAGAGTTTTAAAGTTTATCATTCAGGTGCTTGTGGACTGAGCACAAGGAATTAGTGGAATCTATATAATCTGCAAATAAGATAACGATTCGCTGTTAAGATGACTCAGTATTATAATGTACTTACTGAAGTAAGATCATTCTGGCTGAGGTCTGAATTGCCTTTCTGGCCTGAAGACACTAACAGAAGTAAGTTTTATGGAGTTGTTATCCTACAATGAAATTGCAGACCATGTCTCAGCAGTATCTTGTTTTCTTGAGTCTTCTCTCACACAAATTCTGGTATTCTAAACATTTTTCCTAGTAAACTCATTTTCTTCTTCCCTTAGTTTTTAAGTACACATGGTGCCAGAGCCTTTTAACCTTGATCTTCACTTCTCTTTTATACAGAATTTCATCCACTTACTTCAATATACCTTTTTTAGCATGACAAGGAGAAACCTGCATGCCCAATGAGACATGGAGACTCATAAGAGGAGCAGTGATGAGTTGTTAGTTAAGATAACCAAAAGCAAAGCAAAAGAAAAAAAAAACCCACACAACTTCCTTGAGATCCACTCTGTCAAACAGGAATTTAACGCTGTCAGCTGACAGCGGCGACAGCAGCGAAAGCGGCGGCAGCAGCGAAAGCGGCGGCAGCGACTTGAGGTTAGTGCGGGGGCGGGGGCGACAGCGGGCTTAACCGGGCGGTTTTTCGTGCTCTGGGCCCCCCCTGAGCCCCCCGCGAGCATCAGCCCCGAGCTGCTTCCCTCTGACCCCGGACCCGGACCCGGAGGTTCCCGGCAACGAATTAGGAGAGGAGGGGGCGTAGCCGGAGGCACCGCGGAGGCACCGCGGGCGATTTAAACGCTCCACCCCCTGTTATCGTTGATAAAGAGCCTCCTGGAGGACAGGGACTAGTCCCTGCCCAGAAGGGAGTGGGAGAGGGAGACTCAGCAGTGCCTGTGTGAATCTGCAGTGACTGGGTGTGTCCCAGGGCAGGAGAGGCTGCAGTTGTTTGCAGCTCGTTGGGGAGGGCGCTGACTCCCTCCCAGTGCACAAGGCGAGGAAGGTGCCAAGGAGCTGTGAACCAGGGGTGTCACCAACAGGTATTTCCCAGTTCAGTGAAAGAACAATGGTATCTATGCGGTGGAAGAAGACCAAAATGGATGTGGGAACCCAGACAGAGCTCCCACGGAAGGAGGCAATGGTGCAGGTTGCGGGCTGCAGGGAATGCTACACTGTCTCTGTGGTGTCAGGGGGCTGTGTGCGCTGTGAGCAAGTAGATGATCTGCTTGGCCGAGCGGCACAGCTGCAAAGCCAGGTTGAAAGGCTTCAAGCCGAAGTAGAAAGGCTTAGGAGCATTCGGGAGGCTGAAATGGAGATAGACTGGTGGAGCCAGGCTCTGCCTTCCCTGCAACAAAAATGGGAGCACCTGCCGGAGAGCTCCCAGGATCGAGGGACCCCTGTACTCTGCCCCTCTCAGGTGGAAAACGATAACCTAGAGGAGAGGAGTGAGTGGAGGCAAGTCTATGGCCGTGGCAAAAGGCGAGTGCCCTCCTTGCCTACCTTGCCTCCACAGGTGCCTCTGAGCAATAGATATGAAGCCCTAGTGGAATACAGCCGGTCCAATGGGGATGTGGTGGAGAGGCAACCTATATCAGAGGTCCCACCACAGTCAGAAAAACCTGACGGGCGTATAGCTACCTCCTCCACAAGGAGGAAGAGAAGAGTTTTAGTGGTTGGAGACTCCTTCCTAAAGGGATCTGAGGGCCCAATATGCAGAGCTGACCCCCATCACAGGGAGGTCTGCAGCCTGCCTGGAGCCTGAATCAGGGATATCACCAGGAAACTCCCCAACCTGGTGAAGGCCACAGACTACTACCCCCTGCTGATCTTCCACACAGGTGGGGAAGAAGCTGCATCCCGTAGTCTGAGGGGGATGAAGAAAGACTACAAGGCCCTAGGGCGGTTGGTGAAAGAGTCTGGAGCACAAGTTGTTTTCTCCTCCCTCCTTCCATTTTCAGGTGATGACGTGGGATGGAATAGTAGGATTCTCTCTATGAATGCCTGGCTACGAGACTGGTGCTACAGGCAGGGCTTTGGGTTCTTTGATAATGGCTGGTTTTATAAGAAACCAAGCGTGACAGTAATACAGGGGAAAGGCTTATGTCGTAGGGGCAAAAGGGTTCTGGGACAGGAATTAGCAGGGCTCATTCGGAGAGCTTTAAACTAGATTCGAAGGGGGATGGGGTGGTAGCTGGGCTTGCACCACTGGGGCAATGCTCTAGTGTTGAGGTAGACCAGGAGGCCCCCCATCCCCCTGGGGTGAAATCAGGGGGTGAATCTGGGATGAAATCGGTGTGCCCAGCTCGCTCCCTGAAATGCCTGTACACCAATGCACGCAGCATGGGGAATAAGCAGGAGGAGTTAGAAATCCGTGTTCGGTCGGGGGGCTATGATCTAGTGGCAATTACAGAGACTTGGTGGGACGCCTCGCATGACTGGAATGCGGTCATGGATGGCTATGTCCTGTTCAGGAAAGACAGGCCGCTAAGGAGAGGTGGTGGAGTTGCTCTTTATGTGAGTGAGCAGCTAGAATGTATTGAGTTCTGTCCAGAGGCGGATCAGGAGCGAGTTGAGAGTTTGTGGGTGCGAATTAAGGGGCAGGCTGGCAGGGGTGATACTGTTGTGGGTGTCTATTACAGGCCACCGGATCAGGATGAGGAGGGTGATGAGGCCTTCTACAGGCAGCTGAGAGCAGTCTTGCAATTACAGGGTCTGGTTGTTGTGGGGGATTTCAACTACCCTGATATTTGCTGGGAGGCCTACTCAGCCAGCCATCCTCAGTCCAGGAGGTTCCTCCAGTGTGTTGATGATAACTTTCTGATGCAAATGGTGGATGAGCCAACTAGGAGAGGAGCGCTGCTGGATCTGATCCTCACTAACAAGGAGGGTCTGGTTGAAGAGGTGAAGGTTGAGGGCAGCCTTGGTTGTAGTGACCATGAGATGGTAGAGTTCAGGATCTCATGTGGCAGGAACAGAATAGCTAGCAGAATCACAACCCTGAACTTCAGGAGGGCCAACTTTGGCCTTTTCAAGCAATTGCTAGGGGAAATCCCATGGGACAGGGTACTAGAAGGTAAGGGGGCCCAAGATAGTTGGTTAGCATTCAAGGACTGCTTCTTCCGAGCTCAAGATCAGAGCATCCCAACAGGTAGGAAGTCAAGGAAGGGTACCAGGAGACCTGCATGGTTGAACAGGGAACTGCTGGGCAAACTCAAGTGGAAGAAGAGGGTGTACAGATCGTGGAAGGAGGGGCTGGCCACTTGGGAGGAATATAAGTCTGTTGTCAGAGGATGTAGGGAGGCAACTAGGAAAGCTAAGGCCTCCATGGAATTAAACCTTGCAAGAGAGGTCAAGGACAACAGAAAGGGCTTCTTCAAATACATTGCAGGTAAAGCCAACACTAGAGGCAATGTAGGCCCACTGATGAATGAGGCGGGGGCCCTGGAGACAGAGGATAAAAAGAAGGCGGAGTTACTGAATGCCTTCTTTGCCTCTGTCTATACTGTTGGAGGCTGTCCTGAGGAGCCCCGGACCCCTGCGGCCCCAGAAGAAGTCAGGATAGAGGAGGAATCTGTCTTGGTTGATGAGGGCTGGGTCAGGGACCAATTAAGCAACCTGGACGTCCATAAATCCATGGGCCCTGATGGGATGCACCCGCGGGTGCTGAGGGAGCTGGCAGAAGTCATTGCTAGGCCACTCTCCATCATCTTTGCTAAGTCGTGGGCAACGGGAGAGGTGCCTGAGGACTGGAGGAAAGCGAATGTCACTCCAGTCTTCAAAAAGGGCAGGAAGGAGGACCCAGGTAACTATAGACCGGTCAGCCTCACCTCCATCCCCGGAAAGGTGATGGAGCAACTTGTTCTTGGTGCTGTCTCTAGGCACATCAAGGATAGGGGGATCATTAGGGGCACTCAGCATGGCTTCACCAACGGGAAGTCTTGCTCAACCAACTTGATAGCCTTTTATGAGGATGTTACCCGGTGGATAGATGATGGTAAAGCTGTGGATGTGGTCTATCTCGATTTCAGTAAAGCGTTTGACACTGTCTCCCACAGCATCCTCGCAGCTAAACTGGGGAAGTGTGGTCTGGATGATCGGGTAGTGAGGTGGATTGTGAACTGGCTGAAGGAAAGAAGCCAGAGAGTGGTGGTCAACGGGACAGAGTCCAGTTGGAGGTCTGTGTCTAGCGGAGTTCCGCAAGGGTCGGTTCTGGGACCAGTTCTATTCAATATATTCATTAATGACTTGGATGAGGGATTAGAGTGCGCTGTCAGCAAGTTCGCTGATGACACAAAACTGGGAGGAGTGGCTGATGTGCCGGAAGGCTGCGCAGCCATTCAGAGAGACCTGGACAGGCTGGAGAGTTGGGCGGGGAGAAATTTAATGAAATATAACAAGGGCAAGTGTAGAGTCCTGCATCTGGGCAAGAACAACCCCATGTACCAGTACAAGTTGGGGACAGAGCTGTTGGAGAGCAGCGTAGGGGAAAGGGACCTGGGGGTCCTAGTGGACAACAGGATGACCATGAGTCAGCAGTGTGCCCTTGTGGCCAAGAAGGCCAGTGGCATCCTGGGGTGTATTAGAAGGGGTGTGGTCAGCAGGTCGAGAGAGGTTCTCCTCCCCCTCTACTCTGCCCTGGTGAGGCCGCATCTGGAGTATTGTGTCCAGTTCTGGGCCCCTCAGTTCAAGAAGGACAGGGAACTGCTAGAGAGAGTCCAGCGCAGAGCCACGAAGATGATTAAGGGAGTGGAACATCTCCCTTATGAGGAGAGGCTGAGGGAGCTGGGTCTCTTTAGCTTAGAGAAGAGAAGACTGAGGGGTGACCTCATTAATGTTTATAAATATGTAAAGGGCAAGTGTCAAGAGGATGGAGCCAGGCTCTTCTCAGTGACATCCCTTGACAGGACAAGGGGCAATGGGTGCAAGCTGGAGCACAGGAGGTTCCACTTAAATTTGAGGAAAAACTTCTTTACGGTGAGGGTGACTGAACACTGGAACAGGCTGCCCAGAGAGGTTGTGGAGTCTCCTTCTCTGGAGACATCCAAAACCCGCCTGGATGCGTTCCTGTGTGATATGGTCTAGGGAATCCTGCTCCGGCAGGGGGATTGGACTAGATGATCTTTCGAGGTCCCTTCCAATCCCTAACATTCTGTGATTCTGTGATTCTGTGATTCTGTGATTCTGTGATTCTGTGATTCTGTGATTGCTTTAAATTTAGTAAGTGTTTTAAATGCTATCTTTCTCATCTAGCAGCTCTGATATTTCCATGTTTAGAAATTTGATTTGTTCTAATCCTTTTAGTTTTGGTGGGGATTTTGTTGTAGTGTTCTGTTGGGAGTTTTTTTTTTAATAAAACTGGTTTAGAATGCACAGAGTCACAGGCTGGAAAGGCCTTCTATAAGCAATGGTCCAACACCTCACTAGAGAAGGGCCAATTTAGATCAAGTTTCTCAGATCATCTAATGTGTTTAATTTAAGAAAAAGTCCACTTCAAAGTTCTGATCAGCTTGAGGTATTGTTACAGATTCACACCTCTCTCCACCATGTTACACCTCTTCAGATCAAAACTGTAATATGCAACAGTCATATCAAAGTTCTCTAAATTTTTAAAGTTTTGCTTCAGTGAGCAAATGGGGGGAACAATTTCAGGTTGATCAAAATACTTGTATGTTTTACTGAGCACACGGAAAAATAACACATTTGCATACCACTAGCCCTCGCACAAGAAACTGCCTCCCTATTGTTCCTCAAAAAGTACACACATTCTAAGTGTCAATTACTAACCACCATTTTCCACCAGTAGCATCATCAATAACTCAAGTTAACCATGAGATCCATTATGTACTACCATAATTAATATCTATTCACAAATACAGATGAATAGCAACTTTCAACTTTTTTTTCTGAATGAAGAGGAAGTAAAAATTCTCCCCTTCTGTCCAGAAATCTCTTATCTGATTAGGATTCATCCATCAGTCCTTTAGCAAAAGGACACAGACCAGGTAACTCCAACCCCATTTCTAAGAATGTTTATACATAGAAAAACATTGATATTACTAAAATATGTTTCAGGTGGTCTGAAATCCTGCAGAATCTACCAAGTGTCATGTAGCTAATATGTTATGATTCTGTCCAGTATTATTCATCTTCACACAAATGCATGACTTCTGCAAAAAGAAAAAAAGACAGCTTTAGAGATTTTTTTCTTTTTTTTGAAAGTAGGTAACTGCATAACTATGTGTACTGAAAACATAAATTTCTATTTGCTTTGGCCAGAGCTGAAGCTGTGATCTGAATTTGCACTATCTAGTAATACCTGCATAGGCCGAGAAACAAAGGTATTTCTAAACAAGTCACTCACTCAGTATCTCCTGCTTTTAAGATGGAACAAGTTACCAAAATAGAACTTAGCTCTTTGCAACAGTACGTCTAATATTAAACAATTTCTTTAACTGAAAACTGTGATTCCTAGCCTTCAGCGATATAGCATTAAGTGGCATACTATCTAATTTTAGAGAATAGTTTTTAATGAACCACAACCCCAGTGGTTCATTACCAGCCAGTATTTGATCTTGGTCTTCAGGCTGTGTTCCTCCCCAGGTTTCACAGTAAAGTGATGGTGAACTTAAACTAAGATTCCTGTGATGGAGTAATAAGCCAAAACATAAACAAAATCAATATTAATTAATCAATAACTTGACTTGCTGCAAAGTGAGTCAATGATCAAGGTGAATCAATGTATTGTAGGCCTGACCTTGCTTCTGCTCAGTTCACTAATCTTTCAACTCAGAACTTGAGAATAAAGAAATTCCAACAGCTAATGAAACTCCTTCTTCATTTATTTTGCACATATATCACAGAATTAGGAATTACAGTTATTTACACAATACATTTAAGTCTGTATAGAGGTTGTATTCAACAGACACAGTTCCGTATGTTCCATACTAAGAAACACAAAACCATCAATATCCTAAATATATACACGCGCATTTGTGTATACATAAAAAATATGCAAATTTTGCTGGAAAATGACACCCTAGATGTAGTTTGTTGGCTACCGATTCAACACCTACCAAATCTCTATATTCTCTATTATATTCAGTACTGGAAATTAACTGATAAAATAAAATTGACATGACACTGAAAACTAATCTGTTTTAGATCCCTCTGCTCTGCAGAGGGATCTGGACAGGTTAGATAGATGGGCCGAGACCAATGGCATGAAGTTCAAAAAGAATAAGTGCCGGGTCCTACACTTTAGCCATAACAACCCCATACAGCGTTACAGGCTGGGGGAAGAGGGGTTGGAAAGCGACCTGGCGGAAAAGGACCTGGGGGTATTGGTGGACAGCTGGCTGAACATGAGCCAGCAGTGTGCCCAGGTGGCCAAGGCGGCCAACAGCATCCTGGCTTGTATCAGAAATAGTGTGGCCAGCAGGACTAGGGGAAGTGACCGTCCTCCTGTACTCGCCACTGGTGAGGCCGCACCTTGAATACTGTGTTCAGTTTTGGGCCCCTCACTACAAGAAAGACATTTAGGTGCTGGAGTGAGTCCAAAGAAGGGCAACGAAGCTGGTGAAGGGTCTAGAGGATATGTCCTATGAAGAGTGGCTGGGGAAACTGGGATTGTTTAGCCTGGAGAAAAGGAGGCTCAGGGGAGACCTTATTGCTCTCTACAACTACCTGAAAGGAGGTTGTAGCAGAGTGAGGGTCGGCCTCTTCTCCCAGGCAACTAGCAACAGGGCTAGAGGACATAGCCTCAAGCTGTGCCAGGGGAGGCTCTGGTTAGACATTAGGAAAAATTTCTTCACAGAAAGAGTTATTAGGCATTGGAATGGACTAGCCAGGGAGGTGGTGGAGTCACCATCCATGGAGGTGTTTAAGAAAAGACTAGATGTGGCACTTAGTGCCATGGTCTAGTTGACACAGTGGTGTTAGGTCAAAGGTTGGACTTGATGATCCCAGAGGTTCCTTCCAACCTAGTTGATTCTGTGATTAATCAGCTTTGTTATTAAACCTGTAGATAATATGGAGAAGCTGTTTCCTCAAAAAAGCATACATATTTTGCTTATATTTTACTAACAGCTGCACATAAACATGCAAGTGGGTCCTTGCACATGAATGACTAACTGTAACATAAACTGATAACGGAATTGTTTTGAAAGTACGTTCTTCTGTAACACCATGGAGAAGTTTTCTTTGATAATACATCCTTTCCATGAAGAAACGTGTATTATTTTTTTAATAAAAAAACCTATATCTGTTAAGAAACTCAGAGGTCCTGTTATCTATGGTAAAACAAGAAGGCATATCAAGTTGATGCTCTTTACAGGCCTGATTACTGTGAGACTGTGACACTTGCTGAGTATATATCAGTGTTGCAAAGAAATGTATGAAGTAAAAAACCACAGCCGCCTTCACTCTTTCATAGACAACATCCTACTCATGTATGTTAGTGTATCACAAAGCACATAAGCAAATAAACATCCTGATTAGCATCTGAACACTAGCTACAAACTGATTGTTCCACAAGACTGCATTCCTTTCAACTTTTCTGGAATAATCTTGGAGAACAAGTAAAATTCATCGGAAATTGCCACCTACAGTGTCTGCACTCTTCTTAACAAAATAAGGAATTTTAGGCAGAGCTGACAATGCTCTAACCAAAGATGGATTTGCTAAATCTGTGCACGCCCAACGCTTCCTTTCACAATGGGAATGGTCTCACTGCAAAGCTGTCTCCATGCACTTGTATTTTTTGCAGAACTTTGTGCAATATGCGCAGGTTCAGTGCACGGTTAACATCACAAAATATTTTCAGTCATTTGTAAAAACATGTATAGGAAACAGAGGTTTTGGCCCATTTTAAAAACAATAGAATTAAGTGAGTAGTCAAAGTACTTTTTCACTTCATCTGACAGTACTTTTTTTGTCTTAGAATGTGCTGTAGTTAAATTTCACACCTTCTGGTATAAGGCTAACAATGTACATGAAACTGTGACACACATCCTCCAGTTTGCTACGTTAAAGAAGAAAAATGAAAAAAGGTTACTCAAGTTAGCAAGTTGATAAAGCACACCAAGGCTTCCTAAATACTAGTATAAAATTAAAATCAGTTACTTATGTGTTTCTGTTGAATAAATGATCCATTTTTTAAATAAAAGTCCATAATTTACTTAGTTTCCAACTTCTTAATGTATATAGTCAATAATTCCCCTCATTCTAAAACAGAAGCTTCCTACAATGCCACTTTAAAGGATTCTGCTACTTCCACATTTGAAAAGAACAAAACTTTTCAAATCTATCATCTCATACATTACTATTAGGATTTCTTACTTCAGTAATTATTATTGCAACACTTGGTAAGACAAGATTTGTATGCTTTGTCTCTTGTACATTGTGAAAAATTAATTTGCATATAACTGATACAGAAAACAATTCCAGTATGGCTTTTTATTTCTGCTACTGCTTTTCTACTTCAGATGAAGGATGTGGAAAATTCTGGTTGTTTAATTTATTATTTACCAAGGCAACAGAGTCCTAACTATTTAGGCTTCCTAATTAATTAGTTCATAAAAATGAAAAGCTTCTTTAATTAAATTTTACTTCAGTTGTTTTATTTTTGAGGTTATGATCCAGAAAAATAACTTAATATATTTGCTTGCCACCTAGCTAAAACAACTTAGTTTGTTTAGGTTCCTGTACTGAGAAAAGTGTAATTTTCCTGTAATTAATACCAACAGTTTGGCAATTATGTATCACATGTCCATGAAGAAGTTAAATTCAGAGCAAAGTATGTATCCTCATCAGAAGTCTTGCTGCATGGTCATATCACTTTTCCTCTGCCAAATCCCCCTGAGGTATGACTCTCAACAAAAGATTCCTTGGGGGAAATTTCTAAAAGCTTTGCTGTATTTATTTATCATCTATATATTCATTTATTGTGCAAAGGGCAATTCCATTCTTAACAAACAAAAACATTGTTTATTGTAATGTTATTACTGATACTGATGTATAGTATGCAGTATACAACTGACTACTTGAAGTTTGGGATATTGTTTTTGTTGAAAGACAGTAGATTACTCAATTGAAAAAATTGTTTATTATAGATATAAAACTAGTGTATGACATGGAATTTTCGCTTTGCCTACTCTTTGTTGACTTAAAAAAATAATTTTTTTTTTTTGGACTAATCATGAAAAAGAAGAAACAGGAAACCAAGTAAAACCTCACAAAAAGGTTTTTAAGCCTCAAAAAAAACCCAATTCTATACTATAATTACAAAATATTGGTGATGTATAGTATGTCCTTACCGATGGCTCCAGATTGATCAGCAGTCTCCAAAAATGACTAGAGACGCTACTGGGATCCTGAGATTCACTGAATACCCATTAGTTATTAGAAGAAGCTTTCCCTTACCAAGCACATGCGGAAAGGTACAGTACTGAAACAGTTATGTTAAGGAACAGGAATCATTACCCTTGGTCTGTCAACTTGGAAATGGAGGAGGTGATCTGAATCTCCTCTTTGGACATGATCTAAGAATGTACATAGGGAAAGAAAGTTAATTATGTCTTCCAGGACATATTGTTTTGTGTATTCTTCTATCCTCTTTCCTTTTCAGATCAAAACTATGACAAGTCATCTGGTTCATTGACAAGTCAAGTGTCTCTTTTTTCCTTTTCTTTTTTCTCGCCCCTGTCTCCTCCTCAGAGGAGTACTAAACTTTCAAACCCCAATTTCATCTACAGATACATTCACAGGTAAAGGAAGACCAAGTTTACTGTAAATTTATCTTCCCTAGTTTAGCGGGGCAGGGGCGGGGGCGGGGGGCGGGGGTTGGGTTGGTTGGTTGTTTTTTAAACTGGTAATACCATCTGACCTGACACCTTGCTTTCAAATCAGGATTGCCACCTCCTTGCCCCTTTGGCCAATATAGCTTACACAAGCTGAAGTCTAAACTGAACAGAAACATTTACAAGTTCAAGACAGTACTGATAAATAGATGGGCAGAACGAGATTTTGTATGAACTCCGTTTCCTTTGGAAATTAAGAGACAAGCTACATAAAGAAATCTCAGTTCAATTAGTATTAAAACATTAAGTAACTCCTCAGGAAAATGGAACATGAAACAGGATAAATACGGTGAAGATGAATGTAAATCCTCCTTCTTGTTTGTCTCAGGAACTAGGCGATGCTGACCCTTCCCTACCTCATTTGTATTGCTAAAACAAAACACTGCTTTAAGAAAGTAAATTAAATAATATGAACTTTAATCCCATACTTACTCATAAAAAGAGAAACAAACAGAACAAGGAAGCAATAGCAATACATATAATCCACACTGAAGCTGTGTGAACATTTAAAAAGTTCTGAAATTTGAATAATTATTTTTTTACTTTATGTTTGGACATACTTCATTGTTCTAATTTAAATATTCTTATAGGTAACTTTATATTTGTATTCAACTTCAAGGGCTGCATAACAGGTATTGATACTGCCATACTTTATTCAGTATTTCCATGTTTAAGAGTTTCAGTCATATTACCAGGCAGCAGGGGAAAAAACCCAAACTGCTCATCAAAAAATACATAGATCAAAAATAATAATAATGGAAAACATTAAAAGCCAACTGTAAACTGCTAAGAAAGACAATCAAGTTATCAGGATACATTAAATCATTACCATTTTTTTTTAAAAAATTCTACATTGCCAGTCATGAAAACATTTGTATTGTTTTTTGTCTCACATACATGCCAGTAAAGCAGACATTTCTTGTTTACAAAACTCCCAATTTTGTCTCACTGCAGTTATATTCTGCCATTCTGCCAAAAGGACAAAACTCTTCTTTACATCTCTTGAGAGCACTTTTTTCCCCAGACTACCCACTTACAATATTGAAGAGCCAATTTTTCAATAAATTCTAATTTACTTACTACATAAATTAATATTTGGAATATTGTTTACTAAAGCATATATCCAAGCACCAAAACACAGTTTAATATTACAGTAAGCTTATGAACCAAAAAAGGGTCATAAAAGATTAAAGTTATGTTTTTCATTCATGTAATTTAAAAGTTTATACAGCTCTGCTGCAATACGATAAAGTTTATTTTAGGAACTCCACCCAGAAGTGCATACTAGACAAATATTTTGGTCCCAACCTACAGACATCACAGTCATGCAATTGAATTAGGAAGAGGTCACATGAATATATCATCTTATGCCTTCCTTTGCTTTAAATGTCTATAAATAAATCTTCTGGCAAGCAATATGTGTTAATTTCTAAAACAAAAGTGTGCTTAGACACAACTGTCACATTGTAAATCATCACAAAAACCACAAACAAATGAAGGAAACCACTATCCAGAACAGATCTTAATCAGTGATGGTGGTGGGGAGGTGGCTTCTCAGCAGATTTAGCTTTACTTCCATTACTTGTTATCAGTTGGTTTTAACACCTTTTTATAAATTATAAGCCTTTATTTGTTTGGTAGTAACATACTAAGGCCTTTCTTCCCCCAATAAGTACACTAATTTCTTCCAATAAAGACAGCCAGTTCACTGCAAATGGATCCTTACGATGACAGCAGAGTTATTTGATGGAAATTCATGCACCACCATCTGACAGTTCTCAGAAGATTTTAAAAATAGAGTTGGGGTTTCCGTTGTCAGTCTACGCCTTCAGTAGTGGTTGGATTAAAGCCTAATCTCAACTCTGGAACATACTTCCATATCTTATATCAAGTCATCAGCAAGGCAGAATAAGCAAATCATTAGACAGCAATAAAATGTAGTCAGTCCTTTTCACAAAAATTAATACTTCTGGATGAAAAATTCCTTCAGAAAGTTAAGTATTTCACTAGTGACCATTTTGCTTCTTTTTTTCAGTACAACTTCCAGGTTGTAGTCTTGCCATTGAAGCATTTACATAGTTTGCTGTCTTTTGTGTCACAGCTTTCCCCGCCTCTCCCATTGCCCAGTTCTTCATGGAAATGAGATAGCATGAGATAGTGACAACAAAAGAACAACCACACCAAATACCAAGACCAAAAGTAACATCCAAAATATTTATTCATTATCTGTCATAAAAGCTGAGTACTAAATATTCTTTAAAATCACTCCTTTGATTTCAAACCGTAAGGCAGGAGAAGAAGAAGCCTTATTAACAGAGCTGGGGTGAACTAGCCATGCAGACCAGCTTGATGCAAATCAGTGGCAAAATAAATATGTCCTCTCCTATCAGGCAGAGTCCTGTCTTGCTTTAAGAAATGAAGTGACTTTAAATACACACGTTAATTCTCAGAATGGCAGATTAACTAAAAGCATCAAGATATATTCCATGCTGATCAAGGAAGTGGAATCAGCCAAGAAAGGTGTATCCTGTGTAAGTATCTCATCATTACCTACTGAATGGACCTGTTACAGCAGGTCCCAAGGAGGCCATGGAAATGGTCAGAGGGTTGGAACACCTCTGCTATCAAGAAAGGCTGAGAGAGTTGTGGTTATTCAGCCTGGAGAAGAGAAGGCTCTGAGGAGACCTTACTGGGGCCTTTCAATACTTAAAGGGTGCTTATAAGAATGATGGAGAGAGACTTTTTACCAGGGCCTGTAGTGACAGGACAAGGGGCAGCAGTTTTAAACTGAGAGAGGGTAGATTTAGATTGGAGACAAAGAATTTTTTTAGGATGAGGGTGGTAAGACACTGGAACGCATTGTCCAGAGAAGTTGTGGATGCCCCATAATTGGAATTGTTCAAAGTCAGGTTGGACGGGGCTCTGGGCAACACGATCTAGTGAAAAATGTCCCTGCCTGTGGCAGGGGGCTGGACTAGGTGATCTTTAAAGGTCCTTTCTGACCCAAGCCTTTCTATGATACTATGAATTGTAGTGTCAGTATTGGCATGCTTTGCACCTCTGACATTCATGACCTCTAGCATAATATTATATTAGCAAATGAAGAAATGACAAGATTTATTAGGAAAGGAGGGTATTATAGTTCATTTTAATGAAGCATCCTTTTGGAGAGAGAAATTAATGCAAGAAACATTGCTGCATATGTACATACTTGCATATATTTTTTTTGTTCTCCTTATTTCTTTTACATCTGGTGCAAGTGATATATTGGCAGAACAATTAGCAACAGAAAGATATAACATAGGACATCCATAACAACAAATTTATTTTCATTTCAGCAATTAACTGGTAACTGGAGTTCACAAATATAGGAGAAAAATTTTGGCATAATAAACTCAACCTGCAGGGTTTAACTTACAAATTTTTACTGTTTAACAGATGATCAGAAATATTAATGGAATAGCCAGTGTCTTGTCTCAACTACAGATGAACCAATTTAAAAACCTGGTGCCTTACAGCAAGAAGGAATCCAAACAGAAGCTGTCAGCCTTTTGGAATCTTAGTGCATGACCACTACCAGATTAGTAAAGACACCAATAGCAACAGACATTTAGGTCATATCTATTTCAAATGAGAATGGGTGTGCACAGTATTTAGCATATTCTTTAAATTATGTATTCTATATATAAGATCACTGTTATCTCTGAACTACAAACTATAAATATCTCAGATGTTTATTTAACATCACAGTTTGTAAAAGAATGTAAGATTTCCCTTTCAGGCTAATAGTTTTTGCTAGGAAACTTAGATGGTGACTTTGAGGCAAAAATCTAGTGGATCTTTTTAAAGAATCCAATACCATTCAGGGTTTTACACATTTTCTATACCAGCTGTTGGCAAGAGGGATACTTAGGGTATAGCTTTGAAAATTAGGGACTACAATGGGACAAACCATCATCTATCTTAAATTTTAGGATCTCAAAACAAATTGGAAAAGGTTCTACAAAAAGATGAAACAAAGCAGATATTTGCTCAGCCAGTAGACAAAGTTATAGACTAGCTGCTTTCTACATGAAGATAGGGGAAACCTTTTAAAATATTTTTAAAAATAGTATTCTGAGAGAAGAGTTTACAATGTCACAGTTACCTGAATTTAAGTCCTGTCCTTGTCAGATGTAGGCAGTACAACCACAGAAAAATGGGCAGTTGTATTTAAATACATACAGAGTATTCGCAAGACCCAGGTCTTTGGGAGCAAGAAAAAAACAAGACGTGAGCTGTATTGTCACTGTATAAATACAAAATTTTTGCCAAGGACTCAAAGACGGAATGACATCAACAATGACACAAAATAGGTCTGAAGCAGAAATACAGGGGACCACAGGCTCTAGAATTACTTGATGCCTTTTTAACTGTAACTATTTTATATCGAGGGGAAAACAATGACACATTTTAAAGGAGTTTTCAGTCACAAAAGCAGAGATTTAAACTAAACCCCAGGCTTCTTGTGCAAACTTTCTATAGACAAGACTGAAATATGGCTGTGAATACATAGCAAATTAGCTGCCAGGCTTGCATGGGTTGGTAAGAATGAAATAGGTATGAATCAGGTTCAAATGTTTCCACGTACACGGAGAGGATCATAAATTATACAGAGGACCAATTCTAAAGGAACTACAATACCTATGGTTATTCTATACTAGTGAATATACAGATATATTAAGTTACAGGCATATATGGGTATATTCAGTCAGTGTACAGATGTATTAATGGATGTAGAGAACATTAAAGAGCTTTTACGTGCAGTGTTCCTCTTCAAACAATTAATTACACTTCTCTGATAATATCCTTATTGAGTGAATGCCAGAATGTCACATAATCACAGAAGTTTGGGTTGGAAAAAACCTTCAAAGGTCATTTAGTCCAACACCACCACATATAGTAGTATATGTTACCTAGCAAAAAAAAAAATAAATTCTGGGCAAAGCTTTTAAAATTTATTGGAAAATTAATACATTTCAAGGGCACATTCCATTTTGCGGACCCAGAGGCTATATATACACGATTCATTAGCAGCTGTAATTACTCCCCCAATGTTAAACTGCAGAATTAAAAGAATCTTTTTAAAGTGACTTATAGCACCTACAAATTATTTTAAAATATGCTTAATATGAGGATATAATGCCTTTGAAATCCAGGTACAACTTCCGTTTCTTAGACCGTATTTCACTATGCTGATGTTGCACTATGTTTATGCACATACCTGTTAAGTTTTCCAAGTTTTCTATCAGTAAAACTTCTCAAACAAGTCTGCTAAGATTAATTACACTCCTATTACAGTAAAATATTCTGAAAACCATAAATTACTGCCACATATAGTTAAATTTAACTGCCTGTTACAATCTTGAATTACACCTTGTGGAAATTTATTTCAGAAGTGAGCTCTTTGATATTTTTGGCAATTCTTTAAAATAAAAATTTCACTATATTCAGTAATCATCCACATCTCTTACAGTTTAAAAGCGAAAAGGCATCAGATGCAGGCAAAACTCCAACAGAAATCTTTCAAACAGGATTTGAAAAACACAGTAGATATTTTAACATCCTTCATACAAAATATATGAAAAAGGACAGAATAAAGTAGAAAAGATGACACAGAAATAAAACGTGAAAATTGAAGTACATTCGACTGCTGTCCATCCCAGGTCAAGTATTTACACATATTACTCAAGATGGACTATAGAAACTGGAATACTCAAGGTTTATACAAGAACTGGCAGGGACAGGATATTGAAAGAGCATAAATGATTCATATCCATCATATATATCCTCAAAAATAAAAAATTCAAACCACCAACAAACAGCTGCATGGCAGTTTTCCCTGCATACTGCTTTTACAGGTGTCTTGCAGTTATTGCTACTCCAGTAGGAGATACCTGCAAATCTGCAAGTAGTAGCAGTGTTTAAAAAAAAAAAAGAAACAAAATTACCCTCTAGTAAACCAGCTGGAAATATGTGAGCTAACTACATGTTCAGCCACAGATGTCTTATGTCAACCATGCTCTCATTACATTTGATCTATAATTGAGAACAATTACAATTAATGGGAATAGAATGACTACCCATAAAATTAAGACAAATATTTCTAGGTGTCTACCTAACTGATGTTACAAAGCATAATAAAGACACATTAATTTGCTTTGTTTTTTTTCATAAATTAGATGGTGGACCCTGACAAAGGAAAGTGCACTTAATTTTGTAATTAAGTTGATGTCTAAAAAAAGTCAGCATCACTGTCTTTCCCACTGTTTCTATCCCAGATAAGATGTCAGCAGAGCTTGCTTACTTGCAAATCACTTCATAGGGTTCACTTACAAAGTCTGTAGCATCTGTTCTACCAAAAATCAGCCATCATATTCACCAGCAAATTAGAGAGCCAAACCTTGTTCTGTTTTCAGCAGAGAAGTTCATAAAATTTGACTACTATTTAATAATCACTTACATCCTTTGCGCTTTACAAATTTTAACCACACAGAATCACATCAAATGATGTTGAGTTGGAAGTGACCTTTAGAGACCGTCTAGTCCTACCCCTGTGCTCAAAGCAGAGTCAACAGCAGCAAGGTTCACAGGACCATATCCAGTCAAGTTTTGAACATCTGCTGAGACAGACACTCCACAGCCTTTCTGTACAATCTGTTCCAGTGTTTGACCATCCCCACCACAGAAAAAATTATTTTAATTTCAGGACCAGGATGGAGGTTTGTTAGTGAAACTCTCTAGACTCACAAGCACACAAAAGTTTGCAGTTCCCTCAACTACCAGCACAGGTTTTCTGCCAGTCTAATACCTGAGCCTCATACTTGCCAGCTAGTCCAGTTTGTAGTTTGCTAGACAAATTACACACACGTGCCCATGCATCCCAGGTTATGGGAATATATAAATTCCAGTCCCCCCTAGCAGATGGTGCTTAGGCACATAGGCCCTATGAGCCATAGTTCCCACTGCAGCTGCTCACGCTAAGGCCCTTATTTCATTTCAATCACGCCAGACCCGCACAGCTTGCACCTAGGACATACAGGTCCTGTGACCCATGGTCCCACACCAGCAGCTGACACTGAAATCCTCCCTTGCTCCAGTTGCTGGTACAGACACAAGTTTCCCTTCACTGAAAGTCTGATTTCAGTTGCTGGCTCAAATTCACTAGCTCCAGTTGCTAGAACCACAGACACGGGGGGCTCTTGACCTGAGGTCTGATTCCAGTTGCTAGCTCCAAATGGACTCCCTCTAGTTTCCCCAGTTGCTAGCACTCATTCCTCACAGCACTCATGCACAGGCTAGAGAGCAAGATTACGTTAAAGATAGTTAAGAAACTATTTAATAGGAAGATAAATTGCAGTGGTCAGGCACAGGGCTGTCAGGCAAGCATACTGACTGGACACGGTTTACACACAACCAGCCCTTTTTGTATCCCCTCCTCTCTATCCCCTAGCACCACCTTGCTCTTCCCCAATCCCCTTCTCCTAAACATCTCTTCCTAACTTTTGCAGAGTCCTACAAATTCCCCCTCAAATATTCAAAAGCTTCATGTTTGCCTTCTTATCAAAGTCTAGACTGGCCCTCTCCAAAGTGCTGGCTCTGTTTCTTAATGGACCATCAATTAACAGCTGAAGAGCTTTGGTCTTTGTCATTGTTTCAATTTTCCCATGTCTATTAGGTTTATATCTCTGTTTGTTTTTGTTTATCTACCAATCCTCCCCTCCACCCCTTCTTCTCCACTTAGTCCTTGCTTTGAGAATGAAAGGAAAAATATTTGGCAAATATTTTAATCCTGCTTGGGGAAGGAAATGAGTTGGGAAAGACCCTGTAGAATGCTTGAAGTTTGTAATTTCAAAACCAAAGTGTTTTGTACTGCAATCAGAGTGGAAAGGGGCTCTCTGTCATGTTCAAGTTTTCTCACACCCTCTCCTCTATCTTCAACAGAGTACAGTTTTATTAGTTCAAACTAAAATTGGCTAGAAAAATAGAAACTTGTATGACATCCAAACGTAGCAAAATCTTCCATTCTACATTCTTGGTTCTGCATCTATTCATTAGTGCAGGGCTTAAAGACATTTGAAGCTCCAACACAATTGTTCTGTTCTTGTATTTTCAACCATGTCCACTACAGGAAAATAAGTTTATGTGAACAATAAAACTCCTGAAGTATCCTCTTACTTCTAGATGAAGTTTTCTGCATGACTACTAACTTCAGCCATTCTTTCTCTTTCAGAAGGTTGCATCACTAGTTACAAAGTTCACAGAACATCAGCTTAAGGCCTATACTAATCATTTTTTCATGGTCTTTGTTTTAACGGGAACTTAAAAGGTGCCTCCAAAGATTGACGGCAACCTACCTGACACTAGATTATTATAAATTATACTCTATACAGAATCAGCAAAATCTTAATAAATATAGATGTGTTTTTAACAGTTTTTCTTCTACATGAAGCTCCTAAAAGAAAGCTTTCAAAAAGCTGAACCTACCTAGCCTAGCCATCAGTTCCTCTTTTTCAGTTTTGCACGTCTCATGTCCATTCCTTGCATCATCACTCACCTCACGCTTTGTCATGTATTGATTTTCTTCACTCTTCATTTACCATGTCAGTCTTCTAACAGCTTCTCTCTGTTTGTGTATTCTGCCTGCCTTCTCCACACCACACCTGATGTTTCTATTTCAGTTAAAGCAGAGTTCTGGCTACTTCTGATGTGCATGGGCATACCAAATGCCAACTACTTTTTTTAAAACTTAAATTGTCTTGCACAACGCAGACAGACACATCTTGTGTGATAATTTTATACCCATCTAAAAAAAGAGGGTAAACAAATTGTTTTAAAGTATGCAAAGAAGTTGCTGTAAATTCTAAATCGCTGTTAGTCTTGTGGTTTGATAGTTGCCAAATCTCCCAGCCAGACCCAGTATAGCGTATAAACAAATACGCACAATTTAATACACAACAGAGCTAAAAACACTCTTTTTAAGCATGAGAAAATGCAGATCTGTCTGCTACTAAACGGAGTCTCTACTGAAAAATACGTAATTATATACTGTACTGGGCAGTGCTAATAGGGCTCCATTAATTGAGTTAATCTTGGTTTTAAATAGTTCCAAACATAAGACAAAGATCTCTCTATCCCTACACTAAGTCTGTTCTTTGAGGTACACCATCATATATATTCCATTCAAAGCTCACTTCACATATGCTAAAGACGACAGTTTTTGATCACTGATTGTCAGGATCAGCAAAATGTAACAGGTGAGAGACTTGCCTACAAGAGTCTTGGAGCACCTGTTTAAGAGACAGACACCAAACAAAAGACCTCCATGTCATACAAACATACCCAAACACACACAGCCCGTGTATTCTCATGGTCACCAGTGACAAAGAAGGCCAGGGACAGTAGCCTTTACCACCTCTTCCATGCCCCCTTCTCTAGCCCAAATGCCAAGAGGAACAAAATGTCCCAGTTTTCTCTACTTCTCTGTCACTGTGCCTCCTTCTACCTTATTATAAAGTCCCTTACTGCTTAGCAGGATCTTTATTTTTACCCCTTTTACCTCCCCAGTTCTGCATGGGAAGCACAAATGGGTGAATACAATCTATTTTCAAGAGAGCAGCACCCTTCTTTTTTGTATCTCAAAAGCCACGTATCTATGTCCTTCCTCACTGAATCACTTCTCGCACTGGCACTTCCTATCCTACTATTATCTCTTCTTCTTTACCAAGATATTAGCTCCTGCCTCAACATAGTCTGTGATTCTAATTTCTTCCATCTAAAGAAAATTGAAGAAAAAAATAAAATTCCATCTCAATGTATCGGAAATAAAAAAGAAACAGGAAAGGAGATAACAGAACCTGACAGGCAGCAAAGCATGTGATCAAACAAAAATATTCTTAAGTAGTTATTTCAACTAAATTTGAAGGGCTTGTATCACTGAGCTTTGTCACTCTACGCACTTCCAGTGCACAACTGAGTAAAAAATTGAGATCTCATTTCCAGTCTAAGAAGTCATCATCAGAAAACAGAAGCACTAGCAGCACCTATAAAATAAACCAGAAGTATACTTACTTTTCTAATACGTAAAACTTAAGCCTGAGAAAGCTTCTAGAATATTTGCAAGACACTGTGCATTAATTTCAGAGGTAAGAAAAGTACTATCCCTTCCTAATGTCTTCTGGTCCACACAGTATAAAATCCGTCTCTTGTATTACAGAATATCTTATGCAATACCTTGCTAACAGAAAAGATGCCAGAAATATGACAGAAAACCATTGCAGGAGCAGTATCAAAATTCTGCCTCAAAAGCATTAAATCAACTTATTGAAAAACCTAAATTAAACCCAAAAAATATCATTTACTTTTTTCCCCAAATTACATAAAACAGTGAAGAGTAAAGCTTATATACAGTATTAGTTCTTTCTGCTGATTATCAGTAGGCTCATTTAAATTAAATTTAAATAATAATTGAAGAAGTCTGCTCTATGTAGCATTATAATACAATTAATCACAGAATCACACAGAATCACAGAATCACAGAATGTTAGGGATTGGAAGGGACCTCAAAAGATCATCTAGTCCAATCCCCCTGCCGGAGCAGGATTACCTAGACCATATCACACAGGAACGCGTCCAGGAGGGTTTTGAATGTCTCCAGAGAAGGAGACTCCACAACCTCTCTGGGCAGCCTGTTCCAGTGTTCGGTCACCCTCACCGTAAAGAAGTTTTTCCTCATATTTATGCGGAACCTCCTGTGCTCCAGCTTGCACCCATTGACCCTTGTCCTGTCAAGGGATGGCACTGAGAAGAGCCTGGCTCCATCCTCATGACACTTGCCCTTTACATATTTATAAACATTAATGAGGTCACCCCTCAGTCTTCTCTTCTCTAAGCTAAAGAGACCCAGCTCCCTCAGCCTCTCCTCATAAGGGAGATGTTCCACTCCCTTAATCATCTTCGTGGCTCTGCGCTGGACTCTCTCTAGCAGTTCCCTGTCCTTCTTGAACTGAGGGGCCCAGAACTGGACACAATATTCCAGATGCAGCCTCACCAGGGCAGAGTAGAGGGGGAGGAGAACCTCTCTCGACCTGCTAACCACACCCCTTCTAATACAGCCCAGGATGCCATTGACCTCCTTGGCCACAAGGGCACACTGCTGCCTCATGGTCATCCTGTTGTCCACTAGGACCCCCAGGTCCCTTTCCCCTACGCTGGTCTCCAACTGGTCTGCCCCCAACTTGTACTGGTACATGGGATTGTTCTTGCCCAGATGCAGGACTCTACACTTGCCCTTGTTATATTTCATTAAATTTCTCCCCGCCCAACTCTCCAGCCTGTCTAGGTCTCTCTGAATGGCTGCGCAGCCTTCCAGTGTGTCAGCCACTCCTCCCAGTTTTGTGTCATCAGCGAACTTGCTGACAGTGCACTCTATTCCCTCATCCAAGTCATTATTGAATATATTGAATAGAACTGGTCCCAGTACCGACCCTTGAGGGACTCCGCTAGACACAGACCTCCAACTGGACTCTGTCCCGTTGACTACCACTCTCTGGCTTCTTTCCTTCAGCCAGTTCACAATCCACCTCACTACCCGATCATCCAGACCACACTTCCTCAGTTTAGCTGCGAGGATGCTGTGGGAGACAGTGTCAAACGCTTTACTGAAATCGAGATAGACCACATCCACAGCTTTACCATCATCTATCCACCGGGTTATGTCCTCATAAAAGGCTATCAAGTTGGTTAAGCATGACTTCCCCTTGGTGAAGCCATGTTGACTGCCCCTAATGATGCCCCTATCCTTGATGTGCCTAGAGACAGCACCAAGAACAAGTTGTTCCATCACCTTTCCGGGGATGGAGGTGAGGCTGACCGGTCTATAGTTACCTGGGTCCTCCTTCTTGCCCTTTTTGAAGACTGGAGTGACATTCGCTTTCCTCCAGTCCTCAGGCACCTCTCCCGTTGCCCACGACTTAGCAAAGATGATGGAAAGTGGCCTAGCAATGACTTAAGATTATACACAATTGTACAAATAGCCTGCACTGAAATACTAATCTTTGAAATTGTTAACAAATCCAGCTGTTTAAAAAAGCAGATTTGATTGGTAGCCAACAATAGAAACAAGGAATACTTTTAAGAGGTTATTGCATTAGAACCGCCTAGTTCTTACTGTTTTCTCCATGGCTGAGTTTAGACATTATAAACCACTACGGTATATGACAACTTTGCATCATATACCATATGATCATCAAACACTATGGTATACGATGGCCTGATATGATATACCTTCATCATATGATGAAGGACAGGTATTGCTAACTTACGGTGAAATCAATCACAGGCTTGATGATTACAATTTGGTGCAAAACTAAGATTTTTCCCTACCCTTAGTGGAAATCCTACACAGCATACATACGTAAAACCTCCAACCATTTCTAGTCATACTGCAAGAATCGCTGGGATATCCATTAGTCAATACACTGTTACATTATTTTAATATCAAACTAACTTTATTAGCAATAGTTTTTATAGGCCACCAAGAGAAATCAGAACAAAGTTCAGAAAGTAGCAGTTCTGTGCATGAAGCTCCAAATTACATAGTAAGTTTTTTACTGCAGAAAATAAGCATTGTTAACATAAAATTGCTGCTAAAGCTTTTCAGCCAACTGTGATTCAAAATGCAGTATCCTTTACTAAGTGAATTACATAAACTATTTTTTATACACAGAAAAATTTGAAAAGGGTTACATGGTCACCCAAACAATATGTAAATACTTCTGTAAGTTCCATTAAGGTTGGACATGGATTAACATAAACAAAACACAGCTGTGAATGTTGGAAAGATCTGGACTAATCTTCTCATATAAGCCTGAGAAAACTCCCTTACAGAGACTTGCTGAACTTTCCAATTCCACGTCATGGTAGTTGGGACATCAGATTTCTTTTTGCATGACTGGCTTGTCACTTGTTTAACATCAAGTGTAAAAAACTCTTTGACGGTTCTACTGAATGCTAGAAGATTTGTGAGAGAACATTTTCTGAATACAATAATTTCTGAATTATTTAATAACTCCAAACAAAACTAATTTTAAATTAAAGCAGTAACTCTCATCATTAACAAAAGACAAAAATATTTAAGCAACTACAGAGTCATCTGCTACATGTAGCACTATAATTTCATGGTGATTATATGTCATTTATATAAATAACTGACTCAAATTCCTAAAATAGGTTTTATTTTTAAGTATATTTTATTAACAGGAGATGGTTTAGGACCATAATAAAAAATTGGAACTTAGGTTTGCTAAGCCTGAAATTGCTTAAGAGATCTTATTATATTTTTATTTAAACACCTGGAGTACCGTAGCATGCTTTGGGAAGATTATACCATTAGTAAAAGTACAATCTACAGTTCATATGTATTCTATATGTGTATCTAGTGAACATTATATGATTATTAAGATAAACATTCACAGCTAATTTGTTCACATAAGTCTATTCCAAACCCCACATGTGGCAAAAACATATATTCCACAAATCTTAACACATTCAGATCAACCAGCCATTCACGACTTCAGCAGCTTTCATGGGATAGCCTTCATGTTAATCATTTTTTAAAAAGTATAAAACACATTGTCCCAAGGTGGATTTCACCCTGCACTGGATAACATACGCCTAGAAGTTAAAATAAAGCCCATCTCCCAAATACAGTTCTTCCCCTCAGGGTTTTGATTAAACATTTCAACCTCAGCATTTCAGAACTGGCTTTTCTCAATATGACCAACAAACTTGGCAATGATAGAGGCCTGTACTGATCTGCATTTGAAGAGGCTCCTGCCTCCCTTGTTCCTACAAGCTTCTGCTTCTCTTTGTATTCTTCCTTGTAGAGAAACCTGCCAATATATCTTACTTAAATTTATTTGTCTAAAAGCACAAATTCAGTGACTCAATTGGCACTTCTCAGCTTTTTGTACAGACATAATTTTGTGTCTCTCTACAGTTTAAGTGCTAATCTCATATTTTAATACCAATGCTTTTCTTGAGTAACTATTTTATTTTATTCAATGATTCTTATTTCTAAAGTTCTTTTTTATATTGGAACTGGTCAAGCATGCTAATGTTCTACTCTTTTTTTGCTTCCTACCTTCCAAGTAATGTATTTCCTAGACCTCAGTCTCTTCTTGGCTTTCATGGACAACTTTCAAAAATACATAAATAAAGCACAAAACAGATAATAAATATTCAAGAAAATTAATTTCATAATCAAGATAATAATGGTATTTGCATTATATTAATTTTTTTCATGTGATGTTTGATTAATGTTACAAGAGCTATTTACCAGACAGACGTGAAAGATTACCAGCTTTTTGAATTAAGACCACCTTTGTGGTCTGAGATTCTAGCACACCAAACACAATCAAATGTTGGTCCAAGGTTATAACTCTGATATTATTACATGGAAAAAATAAAATAAAAGAAATAAGCAGCTGACAAAATATATTCAGATAAGTGAACTGAATCTTCTGTTCTGAATTAGGAAGTGGGTGAACGGAGGTTGAGGCAGGAAGTGATATGACTTGCAAATCTATTGTGGATCATGGGTCATCTGAGACAGCAGAAGAAACCATCTAATTCTACTCCTTTCTATAGAAATAGAGATGTAGCTAGATGATAGAATATTTACTTAGTGCTTCAATTATTGTAAAAGACAAAAAAATGAGCAAAGCTGTCTTATTTAAGCAGAATCTCTTAAAGGCATGTTTGGGTTTTTTTAAAGGGAATTCAAAAATTATTACTCAGAAGACTTAATATTCTCCTTTTCTTTCCTCCTCTTCTTTGAGGCTCTAGTAACCTTAATTTTAAATAAAATACATCATTTACCAAACTTAAGAAAATACTGCAATAAATCAGATGTTCCTTTATCATTTACTCTAGTACGCTAATGTAACAGATACCTAATTTGGGGATACAAAGAACAAGTCAACTTGTTAGTACCCCAAAAAAGGGAGGTAATAAAATGGTTCCCTGTATGCCTGAAAATATTTACAAAGATAATTTGTCACACTGAATAGTAGTAGTTATGTGTTGTCACACATATTAAGACATGATGAACTCATCACACTCAGTTAAAAGACTGAATAAAGACTATTCACAGCAGCACAGAAGCAATTTCTGATTATGTTTAACCAGTGAGCTCTGCTTAGCAAAAGTTTACACCAAAAATATAAAGGAAATTTAAAAAATCAAATTCAAACTACTGCATATCATCAGTAGAAATAACAGTAAGGGTGACTAAAGAGGGCAGGGAAATAATTATAATTTGTTTTTTCATGTCACACTGAAATTTTGATCCACAGAACAAGCTTTTGAAAAGGTCTGAAAGGATGGCTTAAAAAAACAATTTTGCACACTAAAAAAATATAAAGAACATAGCTACAAAACTTAAATTGTCATTCGTATATTGGTTTGAAAATATGCTAATTAAATAAGCAATAAGCATTTATCATATAACTGCATATTAAAAATAAGGAAAATACTCTCTTGGACCACATCCTTTCCAATTACTACCAGCCTTTAAAATTGTGCTTTTTCCTGTTTTAGAGAGGAGATTATACTCTGAGTATTTAGCACAAAAGTAGTTTAGTTAATATAATATGGCATGGCTTTGAAACACGAGATCCTAAAAGATTTTAAAAAAATAAAGAAAGAAAAGTATAGCCTTATTCTGTGAAGATAATCTGAACATTTCTGGTCAGTGATGGCCACAGAGAGTATAAGATAAATTGAATTTACATGTTAGTGTTAAAAGTATATATACACGGTCCTGGGGCTGTAACCACAACTTCCCTCAAATGTGTTAGTCCTGACAAACAGAAGTGAGAGGAGATGCCTGTTCTGCTCGTCAGTTAGTGCACGTTGTCTGGTTGGACTTGAAATAGATTTGACTTTGCTAACAAAATGGTTGGTGCCATCATTCTAGAGGGCATTTAATCTTATGTTTTCCTAGCTTAGAGTTTCAGCTAGGAGGGGGATTCAAGCTCTCTGATAGTATTTTGTAAGCAGCATGGGACAAAGACAACCAATAATTCAAAGAAATAATTTTTGGGTTTAGTAAGATTAAGGTCCACAGAAATGGGACATTCTTTAAAAAATGCTGTACCCGGAATACTACACATAGTATGATTAAAGCCTCTGATGATACAAGCAAATAACAAAATAATTTCTTCTATAATAAAATGTGTATAGTTTTCAAGCTGTACTAAATTTTTATAGCTGGGTCTTCTACTAAGTAGAAAAAACAGTAATTCTGAATAATTACTAAAAAAAGAGTAAAAAAATACCATCTATTGTGACTATCAGAATGGTAACATACCGATTCATTTCAACACAGAATGATGTGAAGTTCTCAGGCAAGCCATCAGTATTTTAGTATGTCTTCATTATAATGACTAAGCAATAGTACAATGATAGTAAAATGGAACTGTAGGCAGAAGAACTAATAACAGTTGAATTTAATGCCCTTGTAGATTGCCAACATGGTATCTGCTTAAAAGAGAACAGGTATATGGGGGGCGGGGTGGGGGGGAAATCTATATTTAGTATGTATGCATTAGGCATCAGACTTCAAGATGAGACAGAACTTTCTCTCCTTGGTTATACACAGACAGTTGACTGAAAATAACTGAAATCCACAAAAATATATATCATTACATTTTGGATCAAATAATTTCAGAAGCAGTCAGATCAGTGGTCTAGCTACTAACACGTCACTGTGGTATATAGTGAACACTTGTTTTGAGGAAAGTAGAAAATATTCACAAACAACCTTCCCCTTCATTGTACACTCCACAAATTACCGTGCAAACTGAAAAAGTCAGTTATCTTAAGATATTCTTCTGGAAACTTCCTCTTCAATCTTCGAATGTACAGAGGTTACCTTATTTCTCATGTACTAGGGTGCAGAACTCCTCGCAAAACCCTTGTACGTTTCTTATTATAAAACCTATATCCTCTAGTGTGTTTAATTCTTTCTGAACATGAGACTTTTACTTCAATACAATTCTTTAGAAAGGAATTTGTCACCTTTCACATTCAAAATGTATCTTATGCTATGAAACAGAATGAAAGGCATTCCTATGTAACTTACAGATTATCTCTGTCACAGCACTGTTTCTTTTCTAAAGGTCACAATTATTTCAGCATCATTTCATGTAAGAACATTTCCATACTCATCATATTTTGTTTCCCACGTCCTGAACTTCAAAGGTGGCAATGGTACTGCTCCTGCAAATTGTGAGACTACAGTCTGACTCATCATCTTGGCATTCCTTTGTCCTTACCCTGTTTTTCTCTGTTTGTTCAGAAGGAAAACACGTAGAATTATTCTGAAGTGATGACATCCTAAACCAGAGGATCAATTGCATTCACACTTGACAAAACCTTGCTTGGGGGAAGAGGCAGGAAAGAAAGGCAGACTGTTAAAAGGAGACTGGAGTAGATTTAATCATTAGGTAAGAGAGTTTCTCTACAGTGACAAGATTCCTTAAGAGTTAAACCAGATATGGTTACCATGGAGCTAAGACTCCTACAGAAAAAAAAATTACAGCATTTTGAAACATTTCTTGGAAGCACACAGGCAGCCAAATAAATGAAACTGCACCACTTTCAGGCTTTATTAGGTCACTTAAATTCTACCTGCAAGTGGAAGCTCAGGGGAGTGATTTTTACAGGCTTTTACCAAGTATTTCAGACATAGCCTTTGTAATTACAGAATCACAGAATCAGCTAGGTTGGAAGAGAAATCTTTGCCTGAAAACTGCAGATATAGTGTGCATTGCACAAGAAATTTATTAATATAATTACTTATTATCAACAATGGTTTCAAGTAAACTGAGGGGCACTGTACTTTTACTGTTGAATTTGATAACATAAATAGTGTCCCATGCACATGCCTGAAAGAATTACAGCTATAAAAATTACCTCAGTAGCTGGGCAAGACACCCTTATGAAATGTGTTTGTCGTTTGCCTCAGACCTCATTAATGCATACTCCAACAAGAGAGGATTTGCCAGCTCTAAAGCCATGATGATAAGGCATAGTCAAGTTTTCTGGGAAATTTTTAGCATAAACTATTCTATAATCTGCAGAAGGAAAGTATCATGCACTCATGGAGAAGAATAGTACAGCAGTTAGCTCTAGTTCTGCTTTAATGGCCCCTGATTGCCTGTTCTAGCTTGGATACAATTTTTCACCATGTGCACCATGAGCACAAGTTATTTAACCTCAGGGCTAGCCTTGATCTCCAGTATACATGAGCAAAAATATTTCAGTATCTCACATAGCAAGGGTACGCATATTAAAAGACTGACATCCCTGTAAGTCAGACACTTGCTTACATTTTCTTTTAAGACCATATTCTTCATAAACACTCAATGGTCAGGAATGCCCTTCCTGCTACTTGAGGGCTGTTCCCTCAGTGACAGAAATCCGGTTAATACTGTAAAGGTGATTTGGAGAGTTTTGGCCTATAGACAAGCTACAGTGCTATTCCTAAATTCTTCCTTCTGACTTGGCACTACAGACTTTTTTGACGGCTGATTCTGTCTCAGACGGTACACTTCTGGAAAAGTCCTGTGTCTTGTACAATATAAAGCTGTGTGAGTGAACGTTGTTAGAACTAGGTCAGTCAGTGGTAACACATATTAACAGACTGCTCCATCCACGTTAATTCAACTCTGCCTCTCATATTATTCATCTCTTATCTATTACCATCACAATGAAAAGGCAAACAGTAAGATGCTATACTGAAAACATAGTATTTTGAATTATTTTTATTTCATACCAAAATAGGTATAAGAGTTATGAAAGAGCTCAGCAGTTCCAGAGAATAATTTGCCAAAGCCCGAGCTGTCTTTTTTCTCTTAAATAAAAACCCTTACACCTCCAGGGTGAAGAAACAGGATTGTTTCTATAAAGAATTAGAAAAATAACAAAATTGAAATATACACTTTCTCAAACCAAGGAGAAAATTCAACCATTTTAAACTCTCTACCTGTTCCAACAGGTTCTCATGAGAAAAGTCACCGAACAGGGTGCACTGAAGACAGCCAGAGACAGCAAAGCGTACCTCACCTCAAGGTATTTCATAATCTGAAGGTCTGCAAAAGTTCTATCCATATCTTTAAAAAAATATTAGTTCATAACTAATGGTGAAAATCTCAAGAATGTAATTTCAGGTATTTCTCAACAGAATTGTGAAAGTAGTTGTCCTAAAATGGATTCCTATCAAACAGCCTAAGAAACATGAGAGATTTTTATCCACAGAATTCTTCACCTTCTGACAAGGTGATCTGCTTAGTGGATGAGGGAAAGGCTGTGGATGTTGTCTACCTAGACTTTAATAAACCCTTTGACACCATTTTCCACAGCATTCTCCTGGAGAAACTGGCTGCTCATGGCTTGAATGGGCGTACGCTTCGCTGGGTAATAAACTGGCTGGATGGCTGAGTCCAAAGAGTTGTGGTGAATGGAGTTAAATCCAGTTGGCAGCTGGTCACACGTGGTGTTCTCCAGGGCTCAGTATTGGGGCCAGTTCTCTTTATTGTCTTTATCAACGATCTGGATGAGGGGATCAAGTGCACCCTCAGTAAGTTCACAGACGACATCAAGTTGGGCGGGAGTGTTGATCTGCTTGAGGGTAGGAAGGCTCTGCAGAGGGATCTGGACAGGTTGGATCGATGGACTGAGGCCAACTGTATGAGATTCAACAAGGCCAAGTATTGGGTCCTGCACTTGGGGCACAACAACCCCATGCAACACTACAGGCTGGGGGAAGAGTGGGTGGAAAGCTGCCTGGTGGAAAAGGACCTGGGGGTGTTGATTGATGGCCAGCTGAATATGAGCCAGCAGTGTGCCCAGGTGGCCAAGAAGGCCAACAGCATCCTGGCTTGTATCAGAAATAGTGTGGCCAGCAGGACTAGGGAAGTGATTGTCCCCCTGTACTCGGCACTAGTGAGGCCGCACCTTGAATACTGTGTTCAGTTTTGGGCCCCTCACTACAAGAAAGACATGGAGGTGCTGGAGTGAGTCCAAAGAAGGACAATGAAGCTGGTGAAGGGTGTAGAGCACAAGTCTTATGAGGAGTGGCTGAGGGAACTGGGGTGGTTTAGTCTGGAGAAAAGGAGGCTCAGGGGAGACCTTATCACTCTCTACAGCTACCTGAAAGGAGGTTGTAGCGAGGAGGATGTTAGTCTCTTCTTCCAAGTAACAAGTGATAGGACGAGATGAAATGGCCTCAGGTTGTGCCAGGGGATGTTTAGATTGGATATTAGGAAATATTTCTTCACTGAAATGGTTGTCAAGCACTGGAACAGGCTGCCCAGGGAAGTGGTTGAGTCACCATCCCTGGAGGTGAAGATGTGGCACTTAGGGACATGGTTTAGTGGTGGACTTGATAGTGTTAGGTTTACAGTTGGACTCAAAGATCTTAAAGGTCTTTTCCAACGTATGTGATTCTATGATTCTTCCCTATCATGCTGTAAGGAGAAAGGATATTCCTGGAATTACTTCTTTCTGAATTAAAATTCAATTTCCTTCAAAACTAAAATGTGATATGAACAGAAATATAACCATCAAAAAAGAATACCCTTAAGAGTATCAAAAGCAGTATGAAGCTCTTCTTTAACTGATGTCAATATATAGACTAGTGACTACCTGAGTACCTGACATTTCAATACTTTCTCTAAAAGATTACAGAGGGTGACTGCACTGACACAAGACCACACATTAAACTCAGCAGAACCTGGGAAATATATTGCCCTGTACCTACCAGAGACTTGCCAGAAAATACCTTAGCATCACTTGGGGTACCAAACAGGCCAGGGACTGTTCCCAATAAGCAGTACAGATAGGGTCACCCTGGGAAATTAGTTTAGCTCTATGCACTTAAGCTGTGCACTTCCACTTCACCCCAAGGCTAAAGAATTGACTGTGACTATTTCATTTACTCACATAGCCAAGAGACTTTGCAGCCTTCAGAAAAGGGTTAAAAGTGTAGCTTGTCTCTTTTTAGGTTGGTCTCTAGGTTGAATTCATATTCTTTAAAATATGTCAATATGGCCTTGCTATGAAAAGTGAGCAAGTCCTGGCCAAGGAAATAGGCAAGTAGTATTCCACTGTCCAAGAAGTGGTTGTCACCTATGTTTAGGGGAGACTCAGCCAGCAGGAGTATAAACGAGATATAACATAATTGTGAGGAAACCAAAGATCCAGGCACATGAAAGTAAGCAAAACAGACTCAGGTTACTTATTCCAGAAAAGTCAAACTGGAGAGGGAATAGAATTCTTTATAAATATATTGATAGGTGACACTGTTGGCACATATGAAAAAAAAAATCCATAAATATATAAATACATTTAAGCTAAAAAACTGAAGGAAGATTACTAGATTGGTACCTTGATAAAAGCAGCAAGGGAAAAGATATAATTAGCTTTAAAATTGAACTTCAGTTCAAAATGGATTCAATGACTCAAAAAGTTCTTTCCAGTTCTCTGCTCTTGTGATACATAAATACATATTTCCACATGAAATGAAAGCAAATGCAAGACTAATCTAAGCAAAGATACTTCAGATGGATGCTGTATGGTAAAAATAAGGCAGAGACAGCAAACAAACAGAAAGACTGGAAAGTCTCAGTGACTTTACAAGTCTGAAAAAGAACCTATTAAGATGAACTTTGACGAGTAATGACAGAAGAATTTAAGTGTTCTCAGCAAAGTATCTTTATCTGTTTGTTGCCTTCCTACTGCATTCAGGAAGATGGGGCCTTGCTCATTTTTGAACATAGATTCCACTTTGAAGTTTTTCTTTTCCACAAAAAATACCTACTTATTTGTAATTTTCCATCAAAAGCAAGCAAACTCCTTTTACGACTCCCAATTTTAGCAAGCCATGCATGTCACAATGAATAAAAAGCCTGCCATTTCTTATAATTTCTTGAATTTTTTATGACCTCAAGCAACAAGAGACAGGAAGACAGTTGTTCTCACTCTGGTTTTTACAGCCTCAGGTAGAGCTAAAGGGGAAATGTGTAAGAATTGGTGTCTCAGCCTCTCTCTCTTTCCAATCTCTCCTTGTGAATATTCGCTATTAATGCACACTCACAGTGACTGAATACAAAGATTCATTGTCTCCCTAGTAAAGTCTACTCCCATACTTCCTTTTTTTTGATCACTATGGTGTTACTAACCCTCTTGTCACACCAAAAAAATCCATCTCTGTGGGATAATTGCACCTTAGTCTTTTCCATTTTCCTTCTTATCACATTAAATGTCTTATACAAATCATCCCTCCTTTCGCTGCCATCCCTTCAATCAAGCAAATTCCCATTTCTGATAAATTTGTGTTACTAATCACAAATGCCCATCTACAAAATATTCAAGTTTGGTGGTGGGTTTTTTGTTTTGGTTGGGAGGTCATGTACCGTCTCCCACAGATGGAACTACTACCTCTTTTTCCTCCTTTCATTTTTTTTTTTAATTTATTTAAGACCTTAATTTTGCAGTGTAACAACATTTCAATTGTGTTATGATTTACTCCTTTTCATACTGACCAAAGACCCATTTTCCTTGTGAGCTCCTCTGCAGCCTGTCCATCCACAGCTCAAGGTAAGCTCTTTGTATCAGAGAACATACTGTTTTCTTGCATTTGTATAGCACCTAGTAGACCCTAGCCCTTGTCTGGATGCAACAGTGTTACCATTTTTTAAATCAAAACCACTCAAATACTGAAAAAAAAAAAAGTTGCTTGCCAAGACAGTCCATATATTTGTATGCCATCACAGGTACTAGACATTATTTTGCTTACTTACATTAACAGCACAGCTAGAAGAAGAACAGCTGCAAACATTAATAGAGTCCTTCAGAGCATATTAATTAGTCTAAAAACCGGGTTTTAATCATGGTTCACTTTAGATGGTTTCAGACAATTCTCTCAAGTTTGGCCATCATTAGATCACTAGACTGAAATTACTACTGCTCAGTGTAACATAAGGAGGGTTTGTTCTATTTGTTTAATGTTGAATCATTGTTTCACAAGCAAATCTTTATATAAACATAGAAATTAAATTTCTGATTCGTTTTGGTTGTTCGACATATGCATTAGATCTCCCTTTTTGAATCTGCAAGTTTTCACCTTTAGCACATTCGCCTTACAACTAATTACTACTTAGGAACAGTACACTTCCCTCACACCTAACTACCAAGGACTCACCCTTACACATAGCTGTAACATTTTATCAAGTTCTACACATGAACATTACACTAACTTGCAAATAACTGAAGCAAAAGTCTGCACCCAGTGATCGAAGCACAGCAAGTAGTCACAGGACCCATGTAAACTATGCATGCACTAGACAGAAAGTAACCAGAGTGAACAGCAATTGCTATACATATATAATATTGTAACAGGAGAAGAAATACTTGGGAGGAAGCAGGTGTTGCCATTGCTTCAGCCCACTATTTTAGGACAGCAGCACATTGCCCAGCATTGTCTAAGGCGAGCATTTCTGCAAACATCGTAACTCTTCACCTAGTGTATCCCCCCCAAATCGCTTACGTGATCAATGCGCAGTTACCCTATAATCAAACCACTAACCTTGCATCTGATCAGTATGAAAAAGTACAGAACCCACAACCATTTAAAGAAACCAAACAACGGTCATGTGTGCCAGAACCCTGACTCCATAAATCTATGCTTGAACAAAAGGAGACAGAAGTTATCCTTGAGATGCCACCTCAATCACCAAAGAAAATAGCACCTGGACATGATCTGACATGGGCTAACTCAGCACTGGTAAAAGCTCACTACTTTTGCCATGTTTATACAATATACCTACTTTTCAAAAAATAACTACTGCGTCTTTGCCTCTGTCCTCTGCAGCTGCACTTGAGAAGAATAGTTTGGTGACTTCTATTGTAACAACTTCAAGCTCCAGTTTACTGTGAAGACACCTGGCTCGAGAAATGATAGGGAGAGTACACAGAAGTTAGTATCTGAATCTGGTGTTCTGAGATAGCTAAATTACACAGCTAGCTGATAAGGTGTTTCCCTATAGCAGTGGGTGCTGGAGTTTTAAGGGATGCACAGAAATAAAGAGATTGATATTGTTAACTGATGTTGCCTGGAAGTAGCCTGAGGTCAAGATAATCTTCCATCAGGTCCCATGTTATTACTGACTTCTGTTATTACTGTCGCTGTCTGTTTTTTTAGATAAACAAAGAAAAGAAACACAGATGTGGAAGATAAAAGCAGTAAATGGATTAGGATGAAGTTAGATTGCATGAACACGACAGAGCTATGCAATTACATGTTTAATTTTCTAAACAGCACTAGAAACATCCTACTAATGTCATAGATTACCTATAACAGAGTATCACCACTATCATCTTTTGGCCATCATTTTTTTTTGTCCTTGAAGATTTTGCCCCTCATTTTCTATGTTGTGGTGAAAACATTTCTCTCTTTAGAATGTTGTGATTTATGATTCTAAATGGTCTTCGTATTGGCAAGGATAGGAAAGGTCATATTACCACTCTAATTGGCAAGTTAAGCCTTATACACAGGCCCTTATTTAGTCAATGATGTTATTTAAGCCTAAGGTCAACCTTGAGAGAAGCTGACTTGGGAAGATCCCTGGCAAATAAAAATGGATAAATCTTTCTAACAAAAACAAACTTCTGTCATGAAATGAAAGTTTCATCCTCAGAATGAATCTAGAATCTTCCATACCATCAAGCATCCTGAATATCAAATTAATCATGGAAAGACTGTACTTTCTGATTCGGCTTCTCTCAAAGTTGGTGTTTTTTCAATAACAAGGCAGTAGTGGATACAACTTTAAAGCTTATTGCTTGTGCAGCTGTATGACAAGAAATAGGAACTATACTCTGGTTAGCAGTAAAAGGTCATTAATGACAGCTTCTGTAACTTAGCTGCAGTTAGGCTAGCTAGGGCATTCACAATGAGTCATCAAATTGTGGCATTTCAAAGCGAAAATGAGCAAAAGCCTGAGTATGAAAAACATTTTCTCCTCTGATAAAATTCTCTTCCTTAATAAAGTAAATTATTTAACATTATCAATATATTTTCATAAGTGGAAGGTTTAAATGCAGGTGATAACCTACTTTTTTCCTCCTTGAGGAAACTCATTATTGTGTACAACCTAGTGATTAGAATGTATTCTACACTGGAAGAACAATCTGGCTGTTTAAACAGTGTTTACAATGAATGACATATCATACCAAGTTCTTTCAGACCTCACCATTTGTTTATGTCTAGCTGGTTTAGTAGCGGCTATATGTTGCTCTTAACTTTCACAATCATATCAGCATACCATAGAGCACAGTTAAATCTTGTGCATAAAGGAGATCGGGTGCAAAACGCATAACTGAAACAATTTTGAAACTCAGGCTGATTTGCATGAGTAAAGCAAAGCAGTTCTTAATCAAGGAAAGTTTGCTATACTAAGATCTTACCATTTCTGAAGTAACAATGGGACGTGAATGTGAACAATCCTTCACATCACTGCTGAAGGATATAATCCGACATCCTATACCCTTCTCCAGTAACGCCATTATATTCACTTCTATGAAACAAACTTTGGCCAGTAAATTTGTCTTCTGAGAGCTGTATAAAATCGTTGCTTCAAAACCGTAAGGGTGGAAAAAAAAGTCCTATAGTAGTTGCTCAATTTTCCTTCGCTTGTAAAACACAAATTTATATTAACACGTTTCTACTATTGAAGCTTTTTTTTGTAAGTGCTACTATAGTTGATTTCATTATGTATGTACAAAGCAATCATTTTTTTCACTTTATAAAAATCAAAATTCTAAAAAGAAAGTTTTAAACATTACAAGAAATACATCAACATCATTATTATACAAAAAATTAATCAACATCTTTCTTAAGATAAACATGAGAAAAAATGTTATGAGTTTGATTAGACACAAATTCAAAGATAATCCTATAACCCAAATATTCTACATTCATATTACCTGGTACAATATGAGATGCGATGTCACTGAATTGTACAGGTGGAAAAATTGGATCTGTACAAGATTCAAAATTTTACCTTATTTCCATTTTATCGAAGCAATTTTTAGATATTTATGGATATCTTGAGCAAAACCACAATAAATACAATAAATAAATCATGAATAAAACCAAAAACCTAAAGCAAACATGAATAATCAGCATTCCCAGTGACTGATGGAAAAGATTTATATTGATTCATAGAATTACTTTAAAGGGTTCTAACAGTAGAAGGTTAACTAAAACTGCTAGATTTCCTTTTAATGAGGCTTAATTGGAACTTTTATAATAATTATCAACGATCACTGATTCATTCCAGTGAGAGTACCTATCTATTAGAATTAAGGTTTTGTTTACGTGTTAGTATTGAGGTGCTACTCAGTATTCAAGCACACAGCTATTTTTCCCACTCATGAGATGGAGTTAAGTTAAAGATGGGGCCAATTTAATACTACCTAAGACAGTCACCAAAGATCCAGTATAGTAAGTAGAGAAAACTCTTGACATTTTTGATATCTTTGAGCTCACTTTTTTTGTTACATTGTGTTTAAAAAACAAAAAGAAAATAAAAAAAAAAGCATCTAATCCCAGTTGAAACACTTGAGTGATTCAGCCATCAGAAGTGCTAGTAACCATCAGACACTCCCTATAACTTCACCTATATCAGATTACCTACAACTATTTCCAAGCACAGTAATAAAGTAACTAAAATAAATGAAGATAATGAAGGCTGAATTCCACAGTATTCAGGCAGGACTATCTTCGGTAAGAAAGTAAATACTATAGTATTTACTTCCCATAGATAGTGACTGATCAGGAAATCAAATCTTATTAATCTCTATTAGCACTTTTTCCTGTGATGGTCAACATTTATGCAGCAAAGAATCTTTTGCCCTGTGATTATTCTTCTTGAAAAGGTTACCTGGTAACAACAAATGCAGTCATGACACATGATCAGATTGAGGTCTTCCAAATTCTCAAGTCTAACTTTTCCAGCTTTGGCTACATAGGATCTATAAAGTCTACGGATTTTGATCTTTTGCAAAGTGCAACAGAAATCTATATGCGCTTTAGAAGCAGGTTACACTAGTAGCTTGGAGTATAATACTGACAGTTTTGGGGTTTTTAATTTTTTTTTTAAATCAAAATATTCACTGACTGTGCACTGACTGTATCAACATTTCTATACATTACCAAACAGCTTCTGAATTCTACAAACTACAGACATTAAGCATCTTTAATGTGTGCCAGGTGTATAGGTCTTCTGGGCATTTTCCCTATACAGAAAAGATGAGACAGTGCAGTCAATGAACTTCAGAGGAAGTCTTGGGAAATGGAAGTCATTTGGCCTTAAGCATTTTAATGAATCATCTGAGGCATTTTAGTATATATTCTAAGCTTGATGATCCTTGTACTCCCATTTGTACATGGTACTACTGACGCAATCTGAAAGCATGTTAAATCTTCAGTGTTTTAAATTAGCTCTGCATCTGCTGCTAAACAGCTGTTTCAAGTCTGTGAGTTGAAATTCTATTGTTTATACAAGTAATTTGTAAAGGATTTTACTTAAGTTGCAGTTCTTTTGTATTAGATTGTTATTGGGGAGAATTTAAGTTGTTGCAATTGGGTCAAGGGAAGTTGGTTTTCTGATACAAGGTATTGGAGAACCTGGTTGAATGCTGAAGTATCTGAAATGCTCAAGATTGACAGAGAAGTTTGTTGTGGACTAAAAACAGCTCAGGCATGTGCCGACTACTCGTCTTACTGAGGAACTAGCACTTGCTTATTTGGATAAAAGCCCAGTAGAAGGAACAAACCTGGTGTTACTACTGAATCCTTCACCTTACGTTGCTGTTGTCTCTGCCATTGCTTCTATTGACTGAAGCTGCCACTCCTCACCATAAGCATGATGTGCCAGAAGAGGGAACTGGAAAAGAGAGGTTACCTGACCAACGGATTGGCCATCAGCTCTTATTTACAGCTGAAGCACATCTGTTAAAGCTGAGAGCTGACTGACAGCAGGTGCGCAATGGCTGTTAAACACATGTATGTATGCATCATACTGCAGGTGAGACACTATCAAAAGCAGATCTAGGAGAGGGAAAAAAAAAAAATCCATTTTCCTGTAGGTTTTTATAATTCCTATGCATACCCCAATCTTGAACTACTTTAGACACAGTCTGAGGATTTCATATATTTGCCAGTTGTGCTTCAGAACATTACTGTCATTTTTAGAAAACAAGTTTCCAGAAGTTACCCAAGCGAACTAAGTTTTTAGGAGGAAAACACCTTCTGCAATTAGAACAACAGACATTCTTTTTAAGTAATGCCTGGTACACAATTTTAAATCTTCCGGCACCAAAACCACTACAACCTGCTAACTCAGAGGCATAAGGAATGGTCTGGTGACTTTTTAATGACATTAAAGACATAACATAAAATTTGAAATTTTTACATTGAGCAAATAAACCAAAATATTAATTGAGGCACACATTAATGCCTCATGTTTTCTATAGAGGTCTGTGCTTATTATATATCTGCACTGTTATTATGTGCCACTTGGGAAAATATGTGTTTCTTGAATGAAGTCAAGAAACACATTGCTTTAAACTAGTGTCCTGTGATTGAATTCAATATATTCTAAAAAACTGTGTGACAAATTTATTTTTCTCCTCCTCCCTGCCCACACCTCCATTTTAATTTCTGGAATCTGTATCTAACGCACCTGGCAGCATTTGGCTGTGTGGCCACAGCACTGCCATGGGAACTGAGAAAGAAGCAATGTTCACAGCTGGATTTCAATATGAATCATACCCAGTTAGCATGGCAGGGGATTAGAGAAAGGGCACAGAGATCAGGCAACCCACTTGCTGCATTCTATAAAAACGTGGGAACATCCCTAGCAAACTCACTGTTTATTACCGAAGATATTAATCCCGCTTCAGACACCAAAAAGCAGAGCTTGAACAGAAGACAAATCCCCACAACAGCGACCAGTGTGACTTGGGGGAAAAAATCGGGAAATGTATGCTTGGAGTATTAATTTAGGATTATAGTATAGTCACAAATCCTATCAAAAAGGCTTTTAACTCACTAACATTCTAAGGTCAGATTGAAGAGTTTTGCTTGATTGTAACAAATTTGATGTTATTTCAGCAGACCTGCATTGACACTAATATGCAAAAAAAAATAAAAAGAAAAAAGAAAGAATGAAAAAGAAACTGACAAGGAGTTAGTTAGATCTATCCTAGCAGTTAAATCGATCATGACTATATTCAATCTTGCAATTATTTTGTAAGAATAAACTGTATTTATAATATTGTCATACATGCAGTGATTTCTTTTTGAAACAGCAATTTTTAATTTAAGCTGTAGAAAGAAACAGTAATAAAGCACGATGCTGAGTTCATGTAGTACAATGTTGCTTTGTTTTTAACTGGTGTAGACTGGGCCAATATGAAGCAGCTTGCAAAAGTGCAACTCATTACATATAATTACATATATCCCATATATATGTATATATCATATGACATGTATACATACATACATGTGCTATCATTACATATAATACAACATGCAATGTTGTACAACACATCTCTGAACATTACTGCTCTACATCCTAGTAGGAAAAACTAGGTTTACAGTCTATTCTATAGATCCATGCTAAACAAAATGTAAGAAAGGGATTAGGGAAACAGACCAAACAATATACCATGTCCGACAGCAGCCTGTAATGTCAGGACCATTCGAAGTGCGTCCCTAACTCAAGTACCTTCAATTTGAAGGAGAGAAATCAGCCTTTACCTCCGACTAATCATGGTGCAGGTCTTTATTGTCCACCTGTTATATCTGCAAAGACTCTATTTGCCTTTTCTCCTTTCTGCCCCCCTTTACCTGATATAGTCTTTCAATACACTATCACCTAGCAAATGCATTTTTCCCAGAATATTTATTAAAGTTTTCTTTTTCCTCATGACACCAGTAAATCTAATTTATAATTGTTTCTGTAACTACAACATAAAGATTACTACCTAACAATATGCTGGATATCATTTCACTCTCTTCTCACATTCCCTTTTTGCCTTCCTCTGTTATCTTTTATTTTAATTGCAAGCTTTTGGTGGCACAAACATTCCACTCCTCCTGTATTTGTACTACAAGCTGGGAACAGACCTCAAGATCCTAACTCAGAGAATGAGAAAGACGCAAGCATATCAAGACAAATCATGTGAAGTTCTATGAAATTATAATGCACTTGTGGCTATATCACTTACCCCTCTTTTCCTTTTCAGTTCTTGTGTGAAGTCTTTATGTGCAATGATAGCATTTAAAGGAAGGTGTTACTAATACAGCAGCTATAAAATTCCAACCATTAAATAAACTTCAAACAACTTTCATTATATTGAACATACCAAACTAAAGTGTTTCACTTTTCATCTAAACATGGTGCAATTTTTCCAAAGAACTCTTCCTTACCAAGAACCTGAAATACCCACTTAAATGAGGTAATTTCACTCCAAAAGATAAATTGTTGCAAATGAATTGAATAACTCTGACATAGATATCAAGCCACTATGCCGGTGTGTCCAGAGCTAAAAATACAGACACTATATAGTCTGAACCCATGCCTGTTGTGTTTATAGTATGATAGAGCATTTGATTAAAATTCTGCCTTGAAAAAAGGTTGCAATTAATTGCAGAAGATCTTATCTTTATTTCATCAAAAATAAACACTCACAGCATACTACAGCATACGATGCACTGGAAAATTTGCCATATTGTAAATCTATCTTACAATATTACCCAGACTTTCAGCAAGGAAATAGTCCTAGCCAAAGAATGAGCGTAAGCTATCTGTTTTGTATACAGCAACAATTCAATGGGTGAAAATAAACCGAGCAATGTTATTTACAAAGAAGGACGCTACAAGTTCTAAGAAACTTAACTCAGGATAAATTAATAAAATGAAGTATTATTTCCATGGTAGAAACTGAAGGAAAATAAGGCAAGAAGAGTGATTGCAAGTAGCTATACTGGTGACGGCCTGAAGTTTAAGAAGCAAAACGAAATCTATTTGAAAGACTTTTTTTTTAAATGGAGTGGAAGAGACATGGTAGAATTTTTGTTTGTTGTACAATTTTCGTTTGTTGTACAATTTTTGTTCTTCTTAGAAGACTTAGAAATAGGGACTGCTATACAATTGTTAAAAATTGTGGCAATACGATCAGAAGGGGGAGATTTAATGCACAGAGATAAATAGATGCACAGATACATAAACATTTAATTCAAAAATCACTTAAGCTCCTAATACACACCAGTTCTCAGAAGCAACTCGAGTTTTATATAACATTATTCTTCCTGTGTTTTTACCCTTTTCCTAAAAGGAATTGACTGACTAATGGACAACTATGGTATCATGAATTGCGGTACATTTCAGTGACAAGAGACAAAATGTCCTAATTAATGTGAAAATAATACCACAGAACACACTCAGCTGTTCAAGAAGCACGCAGAACCTGTGCCAGCTCCCTTAAAAGGGGCTTCAGGAAAATGCCACTGATTTGATCTTAAGGCATTCCTTAGCCTTTGTGACTTTTGCTATACATAAATTTCCACATCGCTTTTATATAATCTCATACACAAGTCACTGAGAACAATTTCCATATTTCCCCAGTTTTTAATTAACCGCTGCTAAAAACTTCTCCCTAGAAATATTTTCGGTTGTTGTCTGACATTTGGACATTTGCCTGATACACTTGTTTGCAAGTATTTATCTGGTGAGCATTATAGAGCAGATATTTGTACTTTACTGAATCAAGCCACAGAGATCTGTGCTACAGAATATCAGCATGCAGTAGCAGCATAACTACTAGATACTAAGTTAGACTATTAAGGACAAATTATTTTCCACTTCACACATTCTTTGTTACGTCACTAGGGATACACCACTAGGGACACAGATCTGATAAAATAACATGTATTAAAAGCATCTAAAGAACTATGCATCGCTAATCCTGGGTAAACTGAAGTGCTTTAGTACAACTCCTAAAATAATAAAAAAAAAAGCATGATATAATCACTTTTTATATTTACATTTGGCAACAGTGAAAATGATTGAAAAAAAGAAAATCTAACTCATGCTATACCTGACAGTTCATACTGTAAAACTGAAATAACTTCCCATCTCATCTGTAACATCTGAACAGTGGAAGAGCTCATTTTCAAGCAGTATAGATAGGAAAGTGTATCCACATATATATCTACCCAATTGTCTTGATTTTGAGCAGCGATTTAACATACAAATGATCAAAAACATACCTGAAAAAAAATCTGTCCATTCATTGTGTAAATCTACATACATGGACTAGATCTTGAAAAAAACTAAATCCAAATATTCTGTTCCAGGTCTTTGTAACAACAGTACTTTGCTATTTAAGTATAACAGATAACTACACTCAGTCTATGACAGAAAACAACTTCCCACTCCTATCTGTAAATTGCTAGATAGTGATTGGAGAGGTTTATAAGAACACTTAAAATTAGGTCATTGAGACAAGCTGTTAAAGGAGCAAAAGTCAAAGAAGAATCAATTGTTAAGGCCTTTGTCACTCAGAGAAATGAAGACTTTGTAACCAGCTGGGGAAAAAGCCACGCATAAACAGACACATGCACAAAGGCACGCACACGCTAATACCCATACACACTAACACACACTCTGTTCAGATCCATGGAAAACAAAGCAAAACTTTCTTGACTAAAAAAATTATGTATTTGTGTTAAAATAAGTGGAAACTTTCAAAGAAATACTGTAGGATATTTTTGGATCAACAGAGATCTAATCTTACTTTATACCTCACCAAGAAAGAGTTATCTCTGAGAGCCTAAAACATCCTAAAGCACTTCTGTCTACAGACTCAAAAATAAGAATATGGAGATCAACAATTTCAAAGGAAGATTCAGCTACACAAGCCTGGGAAACATTCACTAGTAATCCAAATTCCTAGTAAACATTTTGATCTGGAGAAGATTCTGACTGATCAACAATTTCACTGGAAGAGTTCTGAAGGGCTACTGTACCTCATGTTTGTATCTACAGTGTTTAAGCAGCAATAAAAGCTGTAAGCAATAAGTACTGAAGGCTTACATCACCGAGGCACTCAGTACCTAATAAATTGTTCCTTTCTCAGTATATTGTGAAACAATAATTGAACCCTTCTCCACAAAGCTGAAGCAAATTATAATGGAGAGGAGACAGCAATAACTGATATGATTGCTCACAGCAAGGAGAAGCCTGGGCTTCCAAGATAGAAATCCAGTCCATTTTTTTCCTCTGTAAAAGATTTCCTAACACCAAGTAGAAGGAACACTTCTGCATCATCTCACTTTTGCTGTTTCCATTTTTTTTGGCACCCCCACTTTATTTTACCCATTGGAAAGAAGTGCAATAGAGCTCTACTAGCATGAGAATGGGTCACAGCAGCAGAAATTCCCATCTCATGTAGCACACACAGGCTATCTATGAATAGGCAAAGCTTCTCGCTTCATCACTGAGGAAGACTGTTCAGTCAAGGCAACATCTTAGAAAGTGAAAGGATGAAGGACATTCATTTAAAGCTCTGGTCTCAGATAAAAGCCCCTTCTCCCAAAGGCTGAGTAATCTACTAAACTATGTAATACAGATACCTCTAAAAAGCAGAGAGAAGTGATGTTGGAAAGGATACTTCATTGTGATTATCCATTTCTCTCCCCCCATGAAATTCTCCCAGGCTTAAAAGTGCTGATGACACTTCACACCTAAACAATTTACATAAGCAGCAGCAGCCATCACCACTCTCCAACCTTCGATTCCCAGAAATAAACATTCCCAGCCTCCCAGAAATTAGCCTTGTAATTTCCTACTTTGGGCACTTAGCATGTTTTATTTTAGAGACATATCATTTTAAAGTTGTATCAGTTCTAGAGGAGACTGTTTCTGGAACATTATTTGTGATAAATGCAAAGTAAAGATAGTATAGACAGAGGAGGGAATAGACACATCAATAGCAGTTTTTTCATGCTAGTTACACAACAACACACTCTTAGTCATGCACGGTAAAAATAATAAGAGACACAAGATGACACATGAAAAGGATCTTATCCTGTTCCCAAAAATTAATGCATGAACACTACTTGCTTAAAGTCCAAATTGGTTGTTATACTAGATTTGTGTAAAGCTTTAGGAAAGAATGGTGTGAGGGCTCTTTATAGAAAATTACACCAAGTGAAGGCTATTTCACTAATTAACACCCTTTCCCAAAGAAATCCTTATCTCCTTTTAAAATAAGCTTCTTTTAAGCAGAGAAAATACTCCAAACATTTGCAGAGCCCTGACTTCAACATCTGTTGGTATTCTCTACACACAAGTGTGCTTCTGTGTGCATGTTTATCAGAAGAGGTCATCAAGGGCTTGCTTGGTTTATTCATCGTTTTAAGGCTCTCCTATTTGCAAAGCTTCTGTTAATGTCAGTGAAATCTAACCTAGTCAGAAGTTTCAGAGGTCAGATATTTGGCATGCTACATTTAGAAACCCAAGTACAAAGTTGACGAGGACGCTCCAAACACAGGGGATTACAGCGGAAATAGGTCTCCTTATACCAAACTGGCTATTGAGCAGATTCAAAGAACACCACACTGAGACTGCCTGATGCTATTAAAGCTCATATTCTTGCTTTATTTTTTTCCACTGACTAAATCAATTCTCCCATTTGGCAAAGCCCAGCACAGAAATAGCACTTTATTTTTAATACAACAGAAAAGGAATAGACCTGAGACACAAAATCATGTAATACATGACCTATAAAAAGCAGATACTTACAGTTCGTAGGAACTGTATTTCATCTTCCCCTCCTTCACCCCCTTCAGCCATGGCTCTTGAGGAGTCAGCTCTGCTGAGACTCCGATCGCCTCCACCAGTAGCTCACTGCGCTCGGTACAGCTCCTCTTCTCCTATCAGTATTAGCATATAGCTAATCCACAGCCATATAGGGAGCTCAGCTAACTCCACTGCACTGCAGACTGTCAGTCAACCCCCTCACTGCCAGAGCCAACTGCGCTGCTTTTCCAGCTCATAGCAAGCAATTCTTTTCCTTTTCTCTCTACCCTAGAGGCAAAACCCCCCTCCTGTTAAGGCATTGCAGGAAGAAGCACATGCATCACCAGGTGTTTATTTTTTTCCCCCCAGATACTGTCTGGTCAAAACAGCAATAATAGTGAAGTGTTAATGAAAGCAGAGCCTGTGCTTCCGTTTTCACAGATCAAGGTACCAAATTTTGCACTGAAATGTATCAAATTCAGCAAGTCTGAACCTACTGATTTGTGCAGCAGGAGGATGTACATCAGATGATCACAGGACAAGCTGATTTTGACAGCAAATATTTTCAGCTTGCTTACAATAACTTCCATTTCTTGCTTCTCTGCATAAGCAACTGCAAATCTGATTTCCAAGATGACTTAATGATCTGAACCTACTATGTGTAGGTATTTGTGCTATCCTATTAAATAGTATATATCCTAAGGACTGCAAGGTTTTTATTTGTACCTTTTCAAAACTGCACCTGTGTACGTAGAAAGGATGATACAAATTCACTTCAAAACCTACAAACGTCAGTTATGTTAAAGTAAAACTTAAAATAACTTTAAATTCTAGTTAAATAATGATGACATTTGTAATTAATGAAAAATGCTAGTTATTACTTCAATATTAGCAAATGAGCAAAGAAAAAAATATCAACTCTAGAATAAAATTTACTTAAGTGAAGGGAGGAAAAGAGAAAGGACACGAGGAAAAGGAGAAGAGAGCACCTGAGGAGGCTCTAGCCAGCCAATTCACTACATGATCTTGCATTTTGTGGTAAGGTTGCAACCGCAGCCTACCCATACATTCCACCCCTGTGAAGCATTACCCAAACTTTGTGCTGTCCATATTTATATCGATACATACCCTCACAGTACCTTATGCATACAGTCTTTTTCTCAGTAAAAGCATGGTTTTGTTTTACAAAGGAGAAACACAGGCACGAGGGTAAGGGAAGAATATCTTCCTTGGGGTCACAAGGACAAGTGCAGCACAGTGACAACTGAAACTAGATTCTCTGTGCCCACAGCTAATACATTTATACACAGCTGTCCTCTGGACATGGAACCCAATGGACACTGGCCTCCACCCCGCCCCAGAATAACAGTATTCTGATTTTTCACTAATTAAAGTAAACATAGCAAAGTAAAAATAAATTAAACATAGCAAATTAAACAAGCCAAACAATGAGATACCCAATAGTTTCTCTCATTGAAGGGCAAATGCTTTGAAAAATGTTTTATTTCACTCCCTCTTCCTACCCTGAGAAACTCTGTCCAAAAAATAATGACAATCCCATTACTCAGCAACAGGCAATTTCAAGCCAAAAGCAACTCAGAAGCCTCTAGCTGACACAGTCATACAAGCTGGCCCAGCCAGTCCGTCCACTCCCTTTCCCCCATCTTGTAATTTCTGTTGGTTGCTATGAGCAAGAAAAAGATAGCTTTGTGCAAGCTAAAGGCAATGTGGCAAAAAAAATATTTCTCTGAAGTGCCAGAAAACTGATTTGCTTGGATGTACTGAATATCCAGTTTAGTGTTTGGGTTTTGTGGTGTTTTTTGACTCCAGACATCTTTGAATGAATGTTTTATCTCTTTCCTCATCAATACAAAGAAAAAAACTTAACAGATCTTTCTTAAGGAACATAGTTATTCCAGAAAAAAAATTCAGAGGAGTGGGGAAAACTTGCCAAAAGTCAAAGCATGTCACTCTGTTTTTACTGAAAAACAGATCAGGTAGAGAGGCCTACTGATGATAGATGCTTATCCACACATTTATATTCAGAATCGATTTGATACATGTATTGCATGGTAAAATCTACACATGTAAGGACAACTTTTCTCTAATGTCTTATATGAAACAACCTTTCAAGCATATTACTTTACTGTGAAATATTATAAACAAGAAATACCTAAACAGCAGAGAAGTGTAAATCATAAGACTCATAAAATGTACAAGTGCTCTGTTTCCTTCACAAATAGAAATCAATGTCATGCACTACATCTGCTGGTCAAGTTTTATTTCAGTTACTGCAGTAAGATTTCCAGATAGTAAGTTTTGAACACGCTGACCTGAGATTGATCCACCTGAATCAAATGGAAAGGGGGAAAAAAATCTTTAAACAAAAGCATATGAGAAAAAGAAAATTGGTAATACCTCTAGCATTGTAACAGAGATCATATAAGACACCTAAAACTCTGATTCATGTTAAATTTCACCAGCAGGTTTTTCTTTTTGTAAGTCCCCCTATTTTTCTTTGTTTGGTATTCAACTTTACAAAGTAGCCTGTGCGTTGTTTTGAGAAACAATTTTCTACCCCAATAAGCAAAATACTTTGGTTAGGTTTCATCTTTTCGAAATTGTCAAGTGAACTGCAAAACCATTTCATAGCACTTCTACTCTTTAAAGAGTTTTGTTCTGCTTAGTGTTATGCCTATATGTTTAATGAGAAAAATATTCAGCTGCTACAGCATAATGAAATGTACATCTCCTCAAGACACAGTTTTTTTCCAGGACTTCCCCATTGCTCTGAGATTGAGATTGGCTGTTTATGGAACCACACATAATCAGAAGTCTCATTTGCACGAAGTATAATGCCTTGCACTGCTAATTTCTTAACACTAACCTCTCCTGAAAAATCTTTTTCTTTTTTTTTTAAAAAAAAATTTACTGAAGCTATGATTGAAAGAAAATTATATCAGGTCACTGCAGTAAACCAATCCAAAATGATCACAAATCACACACAGTGTGCATATATACACAGTGACTTTGCTTTACTGGAGATGATTGTAAGGTGCAGCATTCCATTGTGAATACCACACAGGTCAAATAATCTGAATTGGGACCACTGTGTATTTTATGATATCCTATTCATGCCAATCAATTGTAAATCTATAATGTAGCACTTCAGCTGCTGTATGCATTCTGGACAGACTCTACGGTATTTTAAAGCTATCAAAAGAACTTGTCAACAAAACAAGTTTAAGGAAAACTTCCTTTCTGCTTTCAGCACAAATGTGCTGCCTGCTTATTCTCCAACATAAGCACTTCCCTCTTACTATGGGATTCCGGCTGACTGACTCTTCAAATGAGTTCTTGATTTTAGGTTACCTTTTGGCAGGCTTCACTGCTGCTGCCGCCACCAAACAATAACTAAGAATTTTTATAGTGGCAGTAGCCTGGCAATGCAACAGTAACATGCATTTTACAAAAGGAACTAAACAATTATCCTGCTGTAACAAAGGAATACCTAAATTTAAACCACCTTTTGTTGTGTGTATTTTACCTTTCTGAAGATTGACTTAAAACACCAATCTAAGACAGATCAAATACCTAGTAGAAGATATTTACAAAACCTGTAATGGTAAGTACATACATGCTTATTGCATCCATGCAATCCTTGTTGCAGTCTACAACTACCTGAAGGGAGGTTGTTGTGGAGTGGGAGTCGGCCTCTTCTCCCAGGCAACTAGCGACAGGACAAGGGGACATAGCCTCAAGCTTCGCCAGGGAAGGTTCAGGTTGGACATTAGGAAGAATGTCTTCTCAGAAAGGGTCATTAGACATTGGAACGGGCTGCCCAGGGAGGTGGTGGAGTCATCATCTCTGGATGTGTTTAAGAAAAGACTGGACATGGCACTTAGTGCCATGGTCTAGTTGACATGGTGGTGTCAGGGCAATGGTTGGACTTGATGATCCCAGAGGGCTCTTCCAACCTGATTGATTCTGATTCTGTGATTCTGTGCTGGCATTTTCAAAAGCACAGGAAATATCAGTCAATAAGCGTCTGTTGGGTTAGAAGTCAAAATGGTATTCTCTGCTGATAATTACAGGCCTAAGTGCTAAAATTTAGATGCTGCTTAGAAGCAGCATGGCATGTCTCCACATTCTTTATACTCCACTTAAGTACAAAAATATGTATAAATACAGTTTTTAAAAAAAACCCAAACATTAAAAGAAACACATCGTTTCCTTTACAAAAACTTCACAAAAGTATTCAGCTTTGTTATGTTGGCTATTTTCAGCCCATGCATCAAAGCAGCCAACTGCTTGTCCAATCCACAAACACCAGGCACTTAGTACAAGTTAACATTCCATTCACAGAAGAGAAAACTACTCATGTGAATTTGCACTTAGCAAGTTCTAGTTTGTTTTGGTTTAACTTATTTTAGAGGAGTTAGATTACAATTTACAGTGGAAAATGTAGGATCTTAGTCAAGTTGAGGAAAACCTTCATCAGAAGATCACTAGTTTGAGTCATTTAAAGAGAGTATGGTTTTATTGATTTACACATATTTCCAAACTTCATCTACATTTTTTCCTGTTCTTTTAAAAATTACTTTTGTTGGGGCTTTATGCATATCCTATGTCAATGCTTTTTTATATAGCACAAAGTTTCATTTTGTTTTTAAACGCTCAGGCAATCTTTGATGCAATTCTTTATGAATACAGAAAGAAAAAAGTGTATTGTAGTGTTACAGAATCCATAGTATAGTATTAGTACTGCTTATATGGCCTAATTCAGTGACTTTCCAAGCAACTTCAACACTACTTAATTCAAAATGAGGACAGTATCTCAAAACAGATGCTCAAAACTCATTCTTTCACCAGTGATGAAAAGTTTATGCTAGATTGCCATCTGGTGGTATAAGTTAAAAAAAAGTGTCTGACAAGTTGGCAAGCACAACCTTTCACATTATTTTAACCCAAGACACTAGAAGTCTCATTTCCTATTTTATTACAGATTATGCAACACAGAATTGCACTAATTCAGTTTAGTTGCAATAAAAACACGACTAACCATTTCCAAAGAACTGAGACAGAAAAAAGTTCTGAAGTAGCAACGCTGAGTAGCTGACTGTCCTAAACACAGAGTACTGACATGAGTCAAATGATAAATTATCAAAATATAACATGACAAAATTAAGAGTTAGCATGTAGTTAGAGTTTCTCTTGCATCTACCATGTAGTTAAAGAATTACCACCATAAAATGCCAAGACCATATCAGCTAATTATAGAGCTTCAACTATAAAAATAACTGTAATTTCTCTACAAATCTCAATGCTTTGTAGCTGCTAAGTACCTGCAAGATCCTTGTAATTGCTGTCAATACATTTACTATAACTCTTCTAAGCTGAACAGCTAAATATGAATATATATATACAAAGCTTTGTATTCAGTTGTGTTGTTCAGTTGTGACTGGTAAAATAAATCTCCCAACACTGTTTTTGGACTTCCTCTGAGAAAATTGTGCAAGCACTCTCAATTGAATTTACTGTGGTTTCTGACTGACTTTCCTTTTCTCAGAGCTTTTCTACATAAATACTTAATTACCGTATATAAAATTATTATATAAAAATTAAACCACATTATTAAACTCCATGGAATATTTCAATATTCACTCCTCCTCTAAAGAGAATTAACAGTGTGTAAACACACATTCTGACTTAGAAAAAATGACTTATGGTCATTTATTGAAAATACTGAACATCTTTATTCATTTCATATTTTCCACTGATGTGACTCCACATAAAGACAGTCAGCTTCAGGTATCACAGTAGCATAGAAAGAATTAGAGAAATGCATAGTTCCTATTGCAAGTAATTTTTAATGTATCACAAACTAATCCTAGCCAAATACCAATTCCAGAAAAATGCTCAGAAGAAAGGACAACTGTGACTGGGACAGGAACCAGAGTAACTTACAATGTAAGTTGATAGTATCCTACTCCCCAACGCTAACACTTACTTGTAGTATTTTTTTGTGGCTTACGTTCTAACCCCTTATGCTTCTGGCTCTCCTACTGCCTATGTCATACATCTCCCTTTTTATTAATTGATGCTTGTATTTATGACTGGCTTGCTTTCTTATGAATTTTATATTGTATAAGAATAGTCAACAACGTAGTTCTGTTTTGCTTTTCCAAGAAGCCTCAGAGAATGTAGTTTAAGTTCCACTTACAAATATTGCAACAAATAGTATCTTTTAACAATCCTGAAGTATTTCAATTATTAATGAAGAACTGAGCAGCCCTATGCCCCATGCTAGGTTGGTTGTTCCTAATGACCGAAATTACACACCAGTCACCTCCTTACTATATATACATTATTAATATGATTAAATAAGCTTTAGAATGCACAACATGAACGTCCTCTTGATTCCATGGCAGCTTGCTTCAGATCCAACCCTTGGCAGTTTTGCTGGCTTGCTTAGTTTCAACTTTCTCAGAACACCCTCTCACCAAAAGCCAACCATGAGTTTTGTATGTCATAGTATATAATTTGACATTATGGGGTTCAACTTGTGACTACTGAGATGGATGTGAATAATTCATGAAAGCAGATGGGTCTCTACTGTTATTTCAACCATCTCTCAATTGTCATTTGTATTAATCCATTATGTACCATCAAAAATTTCAGATTATAGAGTTTACAAACTATGTGGGGGAATCCCCATGCTTGGGAAAGTGCTTAGCACAAAAGACGCTAATAATGAAATACATCTATTAGGCTTTAAGGGAAGAGAATTTTATTTTGATATAAACCTACTTTCTGTCCACAAAAAGTACATATCAGTTCAATCTTTGAAACTACATGGAAAAGAAAAGAAACTCTATGCATAAGTGTGGTTACAGATTGTAATTGCCATGTGCACAAGTAGGTCTGTTTTTTTTGAGTTGACTTCTATTCAATACATGGCTGAGTTTCTAACCTCTTTAATCCAGGTCTCGTTTATGCCATTTCATACATCTATAAAGCAAAGACTTAAACTGACACAAAGGTAACATGAATTCTCCTAGATATATTTTACAACTATACAAAGAGTACAGAGTTCTGAATCAGTAAGAGCTATAAAGGACAAATCAAAATAAATGAAAAAAATCTCCCATTAGTTACGAAACCAAGATAAAGTGCAAGATATTGCTACTTTCTTTTTAAATAGCAATACACACTAAAAAAGAATGTTTATGAAGAAAATCTTATGTACAGTAGAAAAACTGTACAAGCAATTATTTGTAAATCATTGGAAGATTTTTCTGTTTTAATTTTCCAGGAACTGCAAGGAAAGATAGCTCCAAAAAGTTTATTCCTTATATACAATATCGTATTTTTACAAAATAAGATATTTTACGTAAAATAAGTATCTTTATTTTACAAACCAGAGTGCCTGGAAGGAACACGTCATTTTCTATTAAAAAAACCCCTACCTCGAAAGTCTTTAAAACAAAGAGAATATGAATTATATAGCTTGTCAACAGTAGCATTCATCAGAATTTTTTGCTGTACAGAAAAAACATTCAGACAATTTTGCGGGGGCAAGATCATAGAATCAAAGAATGGTTTGGGTTGGAAGGGACCTCAAAGATCATCTAGTTCCAACCCCCCTGCCACAGGGAGGGACACCTTTCCACTAGACCAGGTTGCTCAAAGCCTCATCCAACCTGTCCTTAAACACTGCCAGGGAGGGGGCATCCACAGCTTCTCTGGGCAACCTGTTCCAGTGTCTTACCACCCTCACAGTAAAGAATTTCTTCCTAAAATCTAATCTAAACCTCCCCTCTTCCAATTTAAAACCGTTCCCCCTCATCCTGTCACTACATGCCCTTGTAAAAAGCCCCTCTCCAGCTTTCCTGTAGGCCCCCTTCAGGTACTGGAAGGCTGCTAGAAGGTCACCCCGGAGATGGGGTGGGGGGTTATAAAATACAGAAAAAACACACCTACTCACCCACACATAAGATCCTGGAACCATACATGACAGCAAATAAGTTACTCTGACACAACCCGTGCTAGATAAATTGTTTTAAGTATAAAGAGAGGTGAGGTCTTATGAGTCCACCATAATTGCAAGCAATCATGCAACAGACACGCAAGCCCAAAATAAGCTATAGATACACTCAGTAAGCACAGCACCTCCTGTAATGAATGACAACCTTGATATCAATAGTAAAATTCAGTAAAAGTAACAACAGAATTCTTACTGTTTAGATTATTTTCATATTCTATGGAATTTATCATAGATTTGGATGATTGTGAGCTAGTACTGATCTAGTACTAATGGCCACGATACTGACCATGGCAACTGATGCATAAAATATTAAAGGAGATTATATGAAAAAAAAACATTTCAGTAATAAAAAAATAATTAGCATATTTAAGAAAGCAGCCAGCTGCAAGGCTGCATTCTCACTGTTCATTTATATACAGCAAATGCTATAATCAATGATTGAAAAGTAAGGCCACACTAAGTACCATTATTCCAAAGTCTGATCAATTCACTTTTCTGGAATCACGTCCCAAAGTGAATTAGAATCACTCATGTGTAATTTTTAATTAAAGAGAAAAATGTCTGCAAATGACATTTTACCGGCTTGGTTCAATGGTTCTTTAGGAAGGTCATAGGAAGGGATCAATAGTCAAAACCAGTTTTGAACATACTTTATATTGAACTCCCTTCATCTCAGAAGGATCCTGAGTATTACTATACAATCAAAATTGCCTTATATATCATGCTGACAGTACAGTCTTAAAAAGTTTAAGTGTCTATAACCTTACTCTAGCTTATCAGACATGTAGTTATGAGTCTGTCTCACATGAACAGGTATCATTTCTGGGTATACCAAACATACAACCATTATTTATTCAAACCATAACGTTCTTTATCTTGCCAGTCTAGACACACTTAACTCAAATTGGACAGCAACGTAAATTCGAAATGTATATAAACATTCATATTAGATTTGCAAATAAAATTAGAAAATTACATAAGGACTGCTAAATCAAAGTAAAGGCCAGTTCAGGCCAGCTGCCTGTTTCTGGCACTGCCCATTTGTGAATACTTCAGAAAAAAAGTAAGAAAACAGAGCAAATCTGCTGCAATAGTCTCCCCACAAAACCTTCTACCTTGTGCTAACGTACAAATATGGGATTTCAAAACCTGAAAGTTGTATTTGAACAGCTGTATGTGGTAACTACAATCCAGTTGTAGAAAATAGTCTTTTTTAAAAACAAACTTGGCATTACTAATAATATAAAGATGTAAAATAATAAATTAAACAAGACTTGTATTTCATTCAATAAAGAATTCTAACTTCTACTTTTTAAGACACCAAATTAAAAAAAAAACACATCTTTTTCCTCACATGCACTAGTAAAAGAACCTGTAATAAATAAGAATTTATATGTAGTGCTGCCTATAAAACTACTGAAGGAAATGCTATGAAACACCATTGCGACATCAAAAAACACATTGCACATGGGGCACTAAAGGATTGCAATTTTAAGGTTAACATAGCAAATGCTTTCTTCTAAAGCCATGGTGCAGTATTTTAAATCTTACTATAGGTCCGCAATTAAATTCAAGTACTACAGAAGTCATTCTAAGGAAATGGCATGAAGTACTATACATAGTAACACACTACACATACAACCTTTACATAACCAGGTCTTCAACATCATCCACATGGAAGCTTCCCATAATTTTTAAAGTATCACTCCCTCCCATATGTGAACTAACATAAATACTCGATTCTCATGTTTATGTTCCATTTTCAGTTGAATTTCCCAGCCCACACACAACAGGGGCTTTTAGCTCCCATTAAGTCACTCACATCCTCTGTTAATCCAACTTTGTTCACACAACTTTTTCCTCACCTCTTCATTCCCACAAGGGAGCACCACCCCTCCAGTGTTACAAGTAGCGTGAAGCTAGTTTGAGGTGTAGCAGTCACTCTCCTCTCCCCACCTTCACACAACTACCTGCCAATACCCTGTTTGGTCTTCTGCTTTTGCCTACTCCAGCTCACCTAAGACCTCAGCAATTCCACTCCAGATCTCATTTTTGCTCCTTCTGTATTTCCACATGCCCTTGTTTTCCAGGTCCTGAGTCCTCCTCAGAGGACGCACTGAACTGCTAGCTACTAACTGGCAGGAGAGAGAAGGAAAGCCTGGGTCTCTTTTCTGAGGTGTTACTAACATACACCTCTTAGAGCCTCCTTTTGCTATTTTTTTTTTCCTTTTCCATAACTATTTGAAAGCTTGAAGCACCTGTGAGCCTGCACCACCCTTCCCTTCCACGCCTCAACATTACTATGGTGACTTCCATGGTGCAAACATGTCTTTCTGCTCAGCTCCCTGCTGCCCCTTGCCCTTGCCACCCCCAGCCTCCCTCCCTGCCTCTGCTGCAGCAGCCCTCTCCCCTCACACCCTTTGCCTTATATTTCTCCTTGTGCCCCTCAGCTGTTCACCCCATCTCGCACTCACCTTCCCTCTCTTTCCTTCTTCAGTTTCCATGGTGTTCAGAGGCTTTCCACGGCCCTCCCTCCCGGTCCCAACACCACAGCCCCCCACCCCAGCTCCCGCCCTTACCCCGGCCCGGCCGAGGGCCCCTGCTGGCGCCGCGGCCTCGCGCAGGGGCCGCCTGGCTGCCACAAGCCTGGCGCCATCTCGTGCCCTCGTCTTCGGCATCGGCTCGTTGGAGCTCTTCTACGTAAGAAAAAGGGGGAAAAAACCCACCCCGACGCAGTATTGCAGGAGTATTTACTTTTGGTATCCTTCTTGCGTTTGTTTCGAAGAGCATTCTCAGGTTTGTACCCAAGTGTGTAGAGAAGTGTGATGCCTTCAGCAAAGCCGCTGTTTCCGAACTAGCGTAGCTGAAAGCGCAGTGGCAAACCCACTCGAGCTGAGGGAACGCCTGTATCCAGCTGCAGCAGGTCTGGATAACAGATCCAGTAGTATCTACAGGAGCTAGCTTAAAATTCTCAGGGTACTTACAGGCCCACTTATTTCACACTT